>NC_058083.1:265392792-265722377 GCF_014858855.1 Bufo gargarizans
ACTACACTTACCCAGTGGGCCATAAGGGAGATGTATTGTCCCTGACCGTAGTTACAGCTCCACACATTGGCGCGCCTGTGCACTTTGGCAGACTCCGACAAGCTCAAGAACTGGCCCACCTTCTGTTCTACATACATGTGCAGGGCTGGTACTGCCTTTTTGGGAAAGAAATGACGGCTTGGGACTCTCCACCTTGGCTCGGCACCAGTTCTCTGAAAGGTGCAGAGTAGTGATGAGCGAGCATGCTGTTTGGCTCGATCATCGCTATGCTCAGCAGCTGGCGATACTCGGCCGAGTACCGCATGTGCTCGAGCGCCATGCTCGGGTCTCCTTCCCGCACGTTTCGCAGCTGCTATGCAGCCAATAAACATGCAGATAAGTACTGCCCTCACTGTAATGCCAGTAGCTATGTTGGCTACCGGCATTACAGTGATTGGCTGGCCAGAACACGTCATTGGGTGCTATATAGCACTCGATGACGCATGTTCAGCTCATTTGTAGTTAGGGAGAGCTGCGCTTAGGAAGGGACAGATAGTGTAGGGAGTGTGATCGCAATCTATTTAGTTTAAAAACGTTTCAAAGACACAAAAGTCCTTTTAAGGACTATTGTGTGTGGTGGCAGGCTGGCAGCAATATAATATAGCCATCAATCATTTTTTCCATCATTTTCAATACTTTTTCTATAGAGGGTGTCTGCAGTGACTTGTGACATCTGTCCAATACCTTCTGTGTGTCAGGGCCAGAGATAGGAAAATATTAGTGAAAACTAGTATATTTTGTCCATCATTTTCAATACTTTTTCTATAAAGGGTGTCTGCAGTGACTTGTAACATCTGTCCGATACCTTCTGTGTGTCAGGGCCAGAGATATGAAAAATATAAGCAAAATCTATTTTCCTTTTTCCATACTTTTACGTACTTTTTCCATATACTGTGCTTGCTGTGAACTGTGACATCCGTGCCACATCTTGTGTGTCAAGCGTGCATATAACATTTAATATGAAGAAGACGAGCCGTAAGGGACAGAGAAGTGGCCCTGATGTTGATGGTTCACGCAGAGGCGTGGCCCTGGGCGCGTTGAAACTGTGCCTGCTGCCAGAGCACAAGAAAAGCAATCATCCATGATACCTAGCTTCATGTCCCAGTTTGCAGAACATTGCAGGACAAAACTCTTGAAGTGAGACCAGTACGACCAGGTGGTTGGTTGGATTGCAGCAGATAATGCTTCCTGTCAGTTAAGCACGACCCTGTCTTCCACAAAGTCCAGTCTCCGTAGCCTAGAGTCTGATCAACAGAATCCTCTCCCTGATCCTCCTCCTCCCACCATGGAGAGTCTGGCCAAACAAGTGATCCCAAACTCATAAATTCTGAGGAGCTCTTTTCATCGCCATTACTTGATTTGGCCCTCTCGCCAAGCACGCTTGAAGAGGGACATGAGATCTTGTGCCCTGATTCCCAAACTCTTGAGCATCCACATTCACAAGAACATGACGGTGGGGAAAGGCAATTAGTGTTTAATGAGGTGGATGATGATGAGACACAGTTGCCAATGAGTCAACCGCAATTACTGTCTCAAGAGGTTGATGAAGAGGATGAGACACGGTTGTCAATCACTGAGGTTGTGGTTAGGTCAACAAATCAAGAGGATGATCAGAGTAAGGAAGTGGAAGAGGAGGTGGTGGTGGACGATGAGGTCACTGACCCAACCTGGGAAGGTGGAAAGCCGAGCGAAGACAGCAGTACAGAGGGGGAAGGATCTGCAGCATCGCAACAGGCTAAAAGAGGCAGAGGGGTGGCAAAAGGGAGAAGGCGGGCCCCACCAAATAGGCCTGCAACTGTTCCACGGAGCACCCCCTTGCATAAATCTCCCTTGCCAAGTGGTAGGTGTTCCGCAGTATGGTGTTTTTTTTAGGAAAATGCAGACGACAAAACAATAGTAATTTGCAATCTGTGCCACACCAAAATGAGCCGGGGTGTGTACACTAGCAACCTCAAGACCACCAGCATGATCCGCCACATGGCATCCAAGCACTGTAATAAGTGGGACAAATGCCTGGGTCCACAATCTGTGTTTGCGGGTCACACCACTGCCTCCTCTTCCCCTATGGTACGTGCTGGCCAATTACCTGTTGGAGGCGCAAGCGAGAATGCCTCCCGCCCTGCACCTGGACTTTTGCAAGCACCATCAGCGACCACATCCACTTCCCTGTCCCAGCGCAGCCTCCAAATGTCATTACCCCAGCCATTTGAACAAAAGTGCAGTACTCAGCCACCCACCCACAGGCCATAGCACTAAATGTACCCCTTTCAAAATTACTGGCCCTGGAAATGTTGCCATTTAGGCTTGTGGACACTGAGGCCTTCTGTAGCCTGATGTCGGACGCCGTCCCCCGGTACTCTGTCCCAAACCGCCACTATTTTTCAATGTGTGCCGTGCCCGCCTTACACCAACATGTGTCCCGAAACGTCACACCTGCCCTGCAGTTACTAGGAAGGTCCACTTAACCACGGACACATGGACAATTCCATTTGGCCAGGGACGCTACATTTCCCTGACTGCACACTGGATGAACATTGTGGAGGCCGGGAACGAGTCGTACCCTGGGATGGCACAGGTGATACCGACGCCAAGGTTTGTGGTCCCTAATTACATCAGGGTTTCTGCCAGCAAATACGTTAGTGGCTCCAACCCCCACTACTACTCTTCCGCCTCCTCCTCCACTTCCACATCCGAATTATCCACGTGTAGCACCAGTCAGCCATCAGCCGGTAGCTGGCAGCAGTGTAGCACTGCAGTGGGAAAGCATAAACAGGCCGTGCTAAAGCTGATATGCTTAGGGGACAAACAGCACACCGCCGTAGATCTGTTGCATGGGATAAGAGACCAGACTGAGCTGTGGCTCTCGCCACTCAACCTACAACAAGGCATGGTTGTGTCTGATAATGGCTGTAACTTGGTGGCAGCTTTGGAGCTCGGCAAGCTCACACACATCCCATGCTTTGCCCACATCTTAAACTTAGTGGTTCAGCGGTTTCTCAAAACCTACCCCAATTTGCCTGAGCTACTGGAGAATGTGCGCTGCATGTGTGCACATTTCCGCAAGTCATCGGCAGCTTCAGCCGGTCTGTCAACGCTGCAGCAGCTCTTTAAATTGCCAGGTCACCAGCTGTTGTGCGACGTGAGCATGCGCTGGAACTCGATATTCCACATGTTGGCCAGCTTTGTGAGCAGCAGAGGGGAGTATTAGAATACCAGATGCAACATGGTCGTCACCTTTCCATTCTTCTCAGAGCGAATTGGACAATGAAGAGGAGGAGTAGCAGGAGATGGTTGCCTGCACTATAGAGGGTAGTACCCATGGAAGTTTAATTCCATCTGGTCAGCGTGGGTGGGCAGAAGAGGAAGAAGGGGATGAGGAGATGGACAGTCATCCTCCTGATGACGACAGCGAAGTCTTGCCTGTTGGTACTCTGGCACACCTGGCTGACTTCATGTTAGGCTGCCTTTCCCACGACCCGCGCGTTATACGCATTTTAGACAACACGTTTAGACAACACGGATTACTGGGTGTTCACCCTTCTCGACCCCCACTACAAAGAGAACTTCTCATCTCTCATTCCTCAGGTGGAGAGGACGAGCAAAACAGTGCAATACCAGAAGGTCCTTGTTAAAAATTGCTCAAAAAATTTCCATCTGACAATGCTGGTGGCAGAGTCCGTACTTCCTTGGGCAACCGAGGAGGGGTGACAAGGGGAACACACAGCAATTCCAACAGAGGCAGGGCAACACTCTCCAAAGCCGGGGACAGTTTCATGACACCCCGCCAGCACCCTCACCCTGATACGCGGCCTAGTGTCACAAGGAGGGAAAAGTTTTGGAAGATGGTGAAGGAGTACATAGCAGACCGTGTCAGCATCCTCAGTGATCTCTCAGTGCCTTACAACTACTAGGTGTCCAAGCTGGACACGTGGCACGAACTGCGCTCTATGCCTTGGAGGTGCTGGCCTGCCCTGCCGCCAGCATTTTGTCTGAGCTGGTATTCAGTGCTGCTGGTGGCATTATAACAGATAAGCATATCCGCCTGTCAACTGAAAATGCTGATAGGTTGACTCTTATAAAAATTAACAAGGCCTGGGTTGCCCCAGACTTCTCGACTAAACCAGAGGAAAGCGGATGAACAAAGGCAATTTAAATGTGTTGTTTAATGTACTAAATATACACTGTATTCCCATGCACCCCTTCCACCAGGGGTGGAAAAAAGGGTATATGGTTAAATCTTCCTTTTCTCATCCTCCTCTTCCATCATATCAACATGCTTATTCATTGCATATAATGCCCTCGAATATATGCCCTCCCATATAATTTTTTACAGGGTAAGCTCACCTGAAGGCCCTCGCATATAATGTTTTACAGGGTCAGCTCACCTGCAGGCCTTCACATATAATGTTTTACAGGGTCAGCTTAACTGCAGTCCTTTGCATATGTTTTACAGGGTCAGCTCATCTGCAGGCCCTCGCATATAATGTTTTACAGGGTCAGCTCACCTTCTGATGATGACAGAGAAGTCTTGCCTGTTGGTAATCTGGCACACATGGCTGACTTCTTGTTAGGCTGCCTTTCCAACTACCTGCGCGTTATATGCATTTTATCTCATCTCTCATTCCTCTGGTGGAGAGGACAAGCAAAACGGTGCTATACCAGAAGGTCCTTGTTAAAAAATTGATCCAAAGTTTATAGGGCAGACATCCAAATGGATCGGACCCGTCATGGGGACGTACGATCGCCTAGAAGTTATCTAGAGTCAACAAAGCAGCAGCAGGCCCTCACCTACAAGTCCAGTCTAAGTAGCCAAGAGTCTGGTCAACACAATCCTCACCATGATGGCACACTGGGTGAACGTTGTGGAGGCTGGGAGCAAGTTGGCTGCTGGCACCAGAGTTGCCCTCCAATAGATCCTTGTTAACGGAAAGTGTACTCATTCTAATAACAGAGAGAGAGCTGTATTATTATTTATCGTCACTACATCCCCGATTCGGGAGTAGGTATTTGCAGCGCGCCTGCTGCCTTCCTTGGATGCTTGTGCTTTAATAACTTCACAATTAGGGAAAAAAAGGGGCAAGGCAACAACAGCCAATCAGATTTCAGCCATTGACCTCCCTTGGATGTGGTAGCCCTTTCTCAGGTTCCCTCTCCGGCATCGAACCCTGATTCCCCGTTACCCGTGATCACCATGATAGGCGCAGAAAAGAACATCGAAAGTTGATAGGGCAGACATCCAAATGGATCGTTGCCGTCACAGGGACATGCAATCACCCAGAGGTTATCTAGAGTCACCAATGTGGCAGCAGGCCCTCGCCCCTAAAGTTTTAGATGGTCAGATCAACAGGCCCTTACTCCATGTGTTTTTGAGGGTCACAGCAGGCCATCAATCATAATTTTTCAAGGGTGTGTATGTTGCCCTCCTTTATGTGTAACAAAGGGTGTTTTGGAGTGCTGGTTCCTTGTAATTTTTGGCAGCCCTTTCACTTAGTGCATAGGCTTTATAAGTGTAGGAGTCCCCCTACCTGAACTATTGTACATGTGAAGAGGTCCTCCATTATGTGATATACAGGTTGTTTCGGAGTACCTCCTCCTTGTAATTTTTGGCAGCACTTGCACTTTATATACAAGTAAATATACAGGAAAGAATGTTTCTTAACAAATTTTCCTCTAAAATTGATATTTTTTTTCCGGTTTTGTGTGTATTATTGCAAGTCTGTAACAGTGGCTTACTGTTCGGACAACATGGTTTCCAGCAGCGACCTGGGAGTGCAAGATGCAGCGAGACATCCTCCCCATGCTGTTCCTGAACCATTTTGGTGGTGTTTCCATTAATTTCTGACCTTTTCCTATGAACCAGGCACCTTCTCCTCTTCAGAGCAAGGGGTGCCTGGTTTAATGCTCGGGTTCTCCCAATGACTTTGATTATACTCAGGTGCTCGGTAGAGCACCCGAGCATCCCAATGTGTTCGGCCAGAGCACCCGTGCACCCAAGCACTTTGGTGCTCGATCAACACTAGTGCAGAGTCCACCACTTCGAATGGGAGGGACTGCAGCACCAGCAACTGGGCCATGAACATTCAGCTTCTGTGCCGTTGGATGAGTGCATGCATACTGTTGTCTCTTGGCAATCGCTTTGGTGATCAATTGCTGACAGAATGACTGACGAGGAGTAGGAGGAGGAGCATCAGGACCAGCAAATGATGGGAAGGACAGACAGCTCCCTTCGGAGGTGGTGGAGCCTTGACTGCCTGAAATCGGGTGTGTGCCACTGGGTGATGCAGCAGTTGCTGCAGAAGGCTGGACCAGCACATTGGAGCCACAGTTCTCCCAGGCCACTTTATGGTGACGCTGCATATGTTGACGCAGGGCAGTGGTGCCAACATTGGCTCCCTGGTCATGCTTCACCTTCTGCCCACAGATTAGACAAATGGCTATGCTCACCATCCACGGCGACTTAACAAAGAACTGCCACACTGCTGAGTAGGTGATTTTACATCCAACACTCCGCACTGACTGACTGCTACCGCCACTGCCTCAGTGAACCCATGCACCACCACATTCAGGGCTGGTAGGCTCCTGCGAAGTTGGCTGACTCCCGGCCACGCTACTGACTTGCTGGCTCCACCAGTGCCTCACACACAAGCTGCCCCCCTCTTCTCCCAATGATGGTGAAGCCCCTTCATCACCCGTCTCCCAATTGCAAACGGCTACATCATAGAGTACTGTTTGTACGTCACTGATGTCCTCCCTAACGCTCTCTGAGCCAGGAGCCTGACCGCTCGCAACACCAGCTCCCATGCCACTCTCCTAATCACTGTTTACCCGCCTATCGAAGAAAGCAGCGGATGTCTCCTCCGGATCTTGGCTGGGCAGTAGCTGCTGACTGTCCTCTAGTAGCTTGTACTCGCTGTATAGTGGAGCAGAGCCCACAGCATATAGTACTTCTCTGGGGGAACAGAAAAGGACAAAGGCAGGTTGAGGACAGGTGGGGGCACAGGGCCTGCTCCCGAGTCATGCCAACTAAGGGTTGTGTCTGACAAACCCACCAACTCTTGGCTGGGGGTGTCTGATGTCACTTGTAATGTAGTCGAAGATAGAGTCAACCATTCAAGAATCGCTGGGTTGCTGGTCAAGACACGACCGCTAGCTGACACTGGGAGCTCAGGCCCCTGGAAGTGACCCCTGCTGCCATAATATTTTTTTTTCCACTAATACACGCCAAAAAGGGCTGTCATTTTCTCACTTCACCACACAATGGCTAATAAGCCCCTTTTCCCCCCACTAATACATGGCAATGTGATTTGTTACCACGAAGCGTGCGAATCAAATAATTCCTGAAATTTTGATCGAATTCCACTTCGTCGGCTTCGATTCACTCATCTCCAAGGCTACTTTCACACTTGCGTTCAGAGCGGATCTGTCTGGTGTCTGCTATAATGCAGACGATGGGATCCGTTCAGAACGGAACTCACAAGCGGAGCCCCGAACGCTAGTGTGAAAGTAGCCTTATTATTACTATTAGCGACGCCTTGGATACATTCTTTACTTAGTGTTAGTCACAAATTTTATTTCCACACATTTGGAAAGAACCATCACTGTTCTGTGCTTAATGTTGCCATAGCTCAGTCTGGCTCGAGCTGACTATTATTAATGTACATCAACTCAGAATTTCCTCCGAAGACACTACATTTCTGCAGCTATAGCAACTTTTGCCAAATAGACAGTACAACAGCTGCTTTTCCTTTGTAATTGGTTGAAAAGGCAAAATAAGAAAAAACTATTGTTAAATGAGAAACATCAGCCAATGTAAGACTGACTTATAACTTCATGTAGAGCTGTTCTTTGTCCCATACATTATAAAGCACTATGTACAAAAATCCCTGGATACAAACAAATAAAATTAAGAATTAGATAGATAGATAGATAGATAGATAGATAGATAGATACAAAGATAATGTCTTTTAGACTTAAAGAGGACCTGCCACCACAAAATTCTATGCATTCTATAGGCAGTATGTTACAGAGCAGGAGGAGCTAATCTATACATTTATATATCTGCCGGTAGGCCCAGTTGCACACAGTGATTGATAGCATTCTAGGAGCATTCTGTGTGCAAGCAGTGGCGTAGCGTGGGCGGGGCCGGGGGTGCGGATGCTCCAGGCGCCAAATTGCAGGGGGCACCAGGCAGCAGGAATTTCAATGAGGGCGACGGGATTCTATGGTTCCGTCCCCTCCATTATGCCTCATAGGCTTCAGGCCACTAGAGCCACGCAGGACTCGGTCACGATTACCTCACTGTGACCTCCTGCATCAGATCTCGCGAGATGATGCGATGACGTGGCGCGGGAAGGCACATTGAGGTGTTCGTGACCGCCTGTGCCGGGACGCCACAAGCTGTGATGAAGAGAGGAAATTATTTATTTATTTTTATTTAATGTATGCACCCTACCCTAATTGCAAAGGTACTGGGGGCACTATTGGGGTGGGAGCAGAGAGAGGAGGACCACCGAGGACATCATACTAATAGAGTGGCCACTATATTAATAACAAAGAGGGGCCATTACATTAATAATAAAGAGAAGGACATTATACTAATAATGAAGAGGGGCCATTACATTAATAATAAAGAGAAGGACATTATACTAATAATAAAGATAGGGCCATTATAGTAATAATAAAGAGGGGCCATTAAATTAATTATAAAGTGGGGGCCATTATATTAATAATAAAGAGGGGGCTATTATATAAAAAATAAAGAGGGGGCCATTATATTAATGTAAGTGTGTATACAGAGATAGCTGTCAGTCACTGAAAGTGGTACACTGGGGAGGTGTTATCAGTGATTTATAGTATTCTCTGTGTAAATGTGTATACAGAGATAGCTGTCCGTCACTAATAGCTGTACAAAGGGGAGGTGTTATAAATGATTGATAGCATTCTCTGTGTAAGTGTGTATACAGATATAACTGTCAGTCACTGATAGCTGTACACAGGGGAGGTGTTATCAGTGATTGATAGTATTCTCTGTGTAAGTGTGTATACAGAGATAGCTGTCAGTCACTGATAGCTGTACATGGGGAGGTGTAATCAGTGATTGATAGCATTCTCTGTATAAGTGTGTATACAGAGATAACTGACAGTAACTGATATACACAGTGAGCGGTCTTAAAGGAGAATTCCCATCTTGGACTTTGCAGGCATATCGCTAGGATATGCCCACAATGTCTGTCAGGTGCGGGTCCCACGTCTAGGATCTGCAGCTCCATCAGATTGTATATAATGGATGGAAATTTCCGCTAGAAGCATTGAACTATACAGGCGACATACAGTGGTAGTCACACTTGTGCATAAAGCTTGCATAGTAGGAATCTGTCTAATTGCCAGGGTTCTGCTTAGAGTTCCTGCTGTTCTAGGCACATTAGTGCTGCCACCTCTAGGCTTCCTTGGCTGTTAGGTGTCCCTCCCAACTACCCCATACACATGCATGCTTAACTGAAAGCCACAGTGCCCAAAAAATCTACAAAACACCATGGGGTAGATTATACTAAGGTGTACACTTCTTAATAAATTAGACGTCTTTTTTAGCAGCCCATGCAACTGTCTGCTCACTGATGGCATGTCAGTGAAGTGTGGCATGTCACACATGCTCCTGCTTCTTCTTTGGCAGCGCTGGTCTCTGTCACCGATTGTGACTTAGCACCACAATGCAGAGGAGAGGGAGGAGAATCGCACTTTTGTCCTCCTCCTTCGCCTTGTTGGCGCTGCAGTCAGAGCTGATTCTAGCTGATGTGAAAATGGAATGGTGCCCTCCTTCCAGAGCCAAATTATCAATCCAACCCCTCTAGCTAGGATAGTTCAGCATTAAATACCTCTTACATCCAGTGATGCCTCCTCCACTTCCCATGCACCAATCTATTGTTTCTCACCATATTTTCTAAACATCTCCACTGGGGCATTTATAAAAGGGAAAACTGGTTTAAAGTCAAGCTGGCTTACTTGCCCATAGATCCTCTGGAAAATGGAAGGTAGAATCTGACTAGTAGATATGGGCAACTAAGCCAGTTTTCCTTTACACCAGTTTTGAACTATCGGCTTAGTATACATTTGAATTAGAATGCAATGGCCTAGTCACCACATCAAGGTTGACTCTTTTATACTCTAAATAAGCACAGTGCCTTCCACATGGTTAGAGGGGTACTATCTCTCCTTAGGGAGAGAGCGCCTTAATCAGTGTGAGGAGACTTATAGGGCATACATGCTCCTCTGGAATTCTGGGAGGAAATAAATGCAAATGAGCTCTTAACAAGCTCTGACTCTAATCCCACCAGATAAAAGGCAGCTATCTTATAAGTCAATGTTCAGCTCTTTAACTAAGCCTTGAGATTAAGGCGCTCTCTCCCTAAGGAGAGATAGTAGCCTCCTAACCCTGACAGGCCTCTCACCCAGTCAAGCCAGTACTCTGTACTGATGAGGGGGCAATCAACCTAAAACAGCTGTCTGCAGATGAGGTGCTTGCTTATTTAATATCCAAGTCTTAGATAAAGAGCTGAACATTGACTTATAGGATAGCTGCCTTACATCTGGTGCCATTAGAGGCAGAGCTTGTTAAGAACTTATTTGCATCCCTTTCCTTCCACATGGGTGAAAGGGCCCAAATAATGCATGAAAACATTTCCCAGACCATGACACTGCCACCAACAGCAGTGGTTGCAAGGTGTTTGTTCCCTGATGTTTTTCGCCTTACACACCAACGTCCATTTGTTTGATGAAGCAGAAAATGTGACCTTTCAGGGAAGGCAACCCTTTGCCAATCAGCAGAGGTCCAATTCCGATACTAATTCAAAAATGTAAGAATTCTCTTGAAATACAACATCGTAAGTAGAGGTCCAGTGACCATTCATCTGCTTCTGAACCCCACACACAGAAGGGTTCACTGAAATGTTGTTTTAGACACATGTCTGATACCCTCCCTGGTTCATTTTGGCAGTGAACTGCTCGACTGTAGCATGTTCTGTTAGAAGCTGTGGCAATTACAAGGAGAGAGCTGCAGCAGAGAGAACATGCCCCCTGAGCTGCCAGGCTCAAGATAATCTAGCAGAGCATTTGGAGCAGTGGAGATCTCTGGACCCATGCCAGGTACAGGGCTGGTTCTAGCTTTGTTAGAAAGAAATTGTCATATTCTATATGATGTCTGATTTTCATTTTTTACATCAATCATGGCATAACCCCTTTAAGAAGCATTTTAATTGAAATCCTTGAGACAAAAAATTTAAAAACTTTTAAATATCCAAGAAGTCAAAAAATCTTGTAAAAACATCTCTCATCTTTTAATTTTATGATTTTATTAAAGAACCAACATAATAATTAGAAATGCCGTTTAATAAGGAAACATCATGCTGGCTGCCAACAAGCAACAGGAGTTTTTGGAGCTGTGCCATCCTCTGTGTTGTGACAGACAACACCTTTATCCAAGCAGTCAAAGGCATATCTGCATTTATTAACCCCTAGTCTGTGTTATCAGGAACTCTTTTCACATGGCATGCTCTGTGTCAAATCAAAATATTTCTTATTAGTTATATTGCAGACAATATCATGATTTTATAGATTGACATAAATACACATACTACTACTTTATGTCGCCTTCATTTTTTTTCTACCTCTATAGTTGAATATTAGGAGAGATAAACAATATCACAAGGGCTAGCAACCCGTCAATCACAATAACAAGTGAATCGCCAGTGGGTCCCAAGTATTTCTGTGGCCAACCACTATTTTAAACTTTATCTGCATCCTAGAGACACAAATGAAGTTGAAAATGGGGGCAGAGCCTTCTCTGTTTCACACTTTCTCTTCTCCTGTTATTCTGACACTGATGTACATGAGAGAAGTCTCTGATGAATATGAGAGGCAATCTCTTGTACAAGCAATGAGAAATGGTGATATCGCTATAATCATATTCCTAGCAATACTAGATGTAACTGATCTCCTGGCACCCCGAATGGGTACCTCTGTTGATGGATGCTCCTAGTGCTTCCTGAGAGCTCCAAGCACTCCACTTGACACCGTAATCACTGCCAACCCCACGAACCGCCGCAGCTTGGTTGAGGTCTCACCGTCTTCCACCCACCCTGGGCCCAAGACCAGGATCCAACTTCCAGTGGGTAGAACTGTGTTGTAATCCCAGGGGAGTATAATACTTATAGCAATCCCCAGATTAAATATAGCTGTTCCCCCACACATGAGATGACACTCTATGTTGAGGGTAAAACAGGAACTCACTTTATTGAAGATCAACTCAGTATATATATATATATATATATATATATATATATATGTGATGGGATTATCTCCTGAGTGTATCATAGGGTGATCTACTCATCTATGAGTCGGCTGCTCCTAGTGTCAGCTATCTTAATCCCATCACTAACACAATCAGTGGGAGTCTCAGTGCAGAGTTAACCCATTTTCTGTTGCTGAATCCACACTATGCCTTTTTAATGGGCAATAAGAAATATGTGGCATATAAACTTCACACATAAATCAGGGTTCATAGTTCCTTGTAACCCCAAAAGGTCTGAGGGGGGTCTCCATAGTTCTAAGTCCATAGTCTGTAGGAAGGAGGTTGGCCCTCCAGCTTCTCCAGCAGCCCCAGTGACGGTTCAGTCCGGCACACTATGTATGTAGAATTCCAGTCAGGAAGATGCAATGAATATGCCATTAGGTAATTTATTGTATGTACCTTGAGAAATAAAGATATAGGTCAAATGAAAATCTTCTCTTCAGCTCTGTGAAGCATATCTGACGAAAGGGAAAAGACTGGTGGACACAGAATCTGAGCTTACAGGAGAAGTGGAGTTACAGGATGAATGACATATGAAATGCAACCATAGATAACTTAAATAAACCAAAATATTACAATGGTCACTAGATGGCAGCAAAGTACACTAAGTATAGTGGATAACAAAAATAACACAATGCAATTAAATAAATTCTAGCTCTGAAGCCATAGCCTAGCAGCACACCTATCATTGTGCAGACAGCATGACTATGTCGGCACTTTTCTTAGTTTCCTGCTCCTGCCTACAATTGGTAGGCGAGAGAGAGAAAGCAATATGTGAGTGCTTCTATCTCCTTCTTTCTCTAGAGATAACAATTTTGCTATGTCGCTATGATATACAGATGTAGCTAAGCTAAAATGGACTCTGATAATACATGTAACAGTGTTATCTTGTCACACAATCCATTGAAATCCATTGAAAAGTTAGTTATCTTTTTCTTGCCATTCTTTATTTAAAGAGTTAACCATCAAGTTTAGCTTGGCTGCATCTGTATCAAAAGTTTTATAAAAACCGAGTGACTATTTAAAGTGTCCTTCTAAATACAATTCTTCTGCTAGATGAGGAACCAGGAGTGAAGAGGCTTCAGGTGCAAGGTGAGTGGTACAGCTGCAGAGGTCAAGGCCCAGAGAATTTCATATGTGGGTCCAATTCAAAATAATAGACTCTCTAAGCCATGATTGCCTCTAATTTTAAAGGGATTCTGTCAAAAGTTTTGACCATGATAGGGGCTGGATAGCACAGTACAAGCATACATTTTGTGGAGCTTTTATTGTCAAGAGTAGCATGAACATGATGTTTTATTCTGCCAGTTCTGCTCCTGCAAGTGCACTGAAGGTGGAGCTTCATTGTGAAGCGCTTTCTCCATTGAGCTGTTTCACAGCCCCTTGTCACCACCAGACATCTGAGAAGCTCTGACAGATGCCTTTCAGAACCTCCTCCTTGAGCTTCCTTTGTTTTGCTTTCAGTTCCTCATCTCGTTAGCCTCTCTCATCTGTCATGCAGTTGTACTGATTGCATCCCTTTAAATTCATCCCCATAGTGCATCAGTTTGCGGTTTATATTACTTCCTGGAGTGTGTGTGCATGCTGATCCTACTTCTCAGTCTTCTACAAGATAAGTGTTGTGCATTAATTTGTGTTTTTCTGTTTGCTGGATTCCAGGTGACCCTGACTCCCTCCGTATCTAGTGTAGGGAGCCGGTGGTCGTGTCCCCTCACTATTATAGGGTGTTCAGGTGTTATACAGTCGAGGTACGAGGATATGCGATCATCTACCATTGGGATTTTCGCATAGGCTGAGCAGTAAGGGAGAGAGCCAGGTCTGATGCAGGGGTCTCCCTTTTGTTCCTTAGTTTTGGATCCAGTGAGTCGTATATTCATTCTGTGTTGTCTTGTTTCCTGTACACTTTCCGTGACACCCCTCCCATCTCCCTCATCTGCTCTGAGTGACAGCTGTAGCAAGCAACCAGTAGACTACTACAGCTGTGGAGAGGGGCTGTGAAGAAGCTCAATGCAGATAGCAGTTCCACATAAGGAATGTTTGTACTACTCTCTCTAGCCCCTACCTACTCTTGTCAGCCATTGGACAAGGTCAAAACTGCTGACAGACTTCCTTTAATCAACAAAGTACAAGTAAATCAACATTTATTTAAAAACCCACGTTTATTATTTTATAAAAACAATTTGAGGTACACTTAGTCCTAAAAATTGATTGTACAAAAAAATGCACCAGATGTATTAAGAGGCAGGGACCTTTTAATATATTTTGCAGGATTCACGCCATCAATCTTTTTTTTTTTTTTTAGATGGTCAAAAAGGCCTCAATGGATGCCAAATTCTCAAGCCAACCTCTCCCAAAGCCCTAGAGCTACCCCACTGAATGGACATTACATTCAGTGCTACCCTGCATACAAGAGAATATAGAATTACATTCCTATAACATCCATGGCATTTCCTCTAATTTTATACATGTTCTATTTCCTTGTCTTCTCCTTTTGGCCCAGGCTGCCATGACAACTTATTTCAGCCATGTATCATCTCTGCAGAGCTTGCTGCACATCTTACTGTATGTTTCTTCCTTTTCCATTATCCTCCCCCTACTGGTGCCTTACCAGTGTTATCCTGCTGCTACCCCAATAGTGCCTGCTGTGCTCCTTAATGCTTCCAAATTCAATTCTGCAGAAATAATAGTGTTATACAGAAAGTCTCACCTTACAGTCTCATGCCCCCAGTAGAGATAATGCTTTCCAAGAGTGCCCCCCTTAGTAGCAGTGCCCTCCATTTTATGCCCAATATAAATAATGCCCCCCACAGTAGTTATAATGCCTCCCTGTAGTCCCTCTAGTAGTTATAATGTCTCCTTGTACAGTAGTTGCTCCAGTAGTTATAATGTCCCATTGTAGTGACCCCAGTATTTAGAATATATGCATAGTACCCCAGTAGTTATAATGCCTCCTATAGTGACCCCAGTACTGTACAAGAAAGATGGTTTGCATCTTTTTCTCAAGGGAACGAATGTCCTCAGTGAACAGTTCAAAGTATTTGCTAAGGAGCATTTAAACTAGGAAAGGGGCAAAAGAGTCATAATCCAGCAGTCCGACTGCCCCCCGGAACAATGCCAGAAGATGCCAGTAGCACATAGGTTAAGAAATTACAAGTTCAGAGTCTTGTCTACAAATGCTCGCAGTTTAGGGAATAAGATCAATGAACTTGAGTCTATAATGGCATCTGAGAATATAGATTTAGTGGCTGTTACTGAGACATGGTTCAATGGGAGTAATGACTGGGATATAACAATATCAGGGTTCTCTATATAGGAAAGACAGAAAAGGCAAGAAAGGGGAAAGGGTGGCCCTGTGTGTGAAAGATAGCATAAAATCAAATTTAATACAAGTTAGCAAGGCCAATTTAGAGTCAGTTTGGGTTACCTTGCAGCTTGATAATCATGAGGTAACTCATGTAGGTGTGATATATAGACCACCTAGCCAAGTCAAAGAAGTTTCAATGGAGTCCAGGAGAAATGGAACTACTTAAAAGTGGCACTATTAAAAGGCAACAGATAATTGCATTAGGCTTGTCAGTAAAAGCAAAAAATGGAAGAGACCACTGTAGTACTCAGCAGAAGTGGCAAAATCATTAAAAACAAAAATATAGCATTTAGTAATTATAAAAAATAAAAACGAGGATGACAGGCAAATTTTTAAGATTAGGCAGAGAGAGGCCAAGCAAGTTATAAGAGCTTCTAAAGCACAGGCAGAAGAGAAATTAGCTCCGTCAGTGAAAAAAGGCGATAACACATTCTTCAGATACATAAATGAAAAAAGGAAACTAAAACAAGAAATTAACAAATTAAAAACAAAAGAAGGAAGGTATATGGAAGAAGATAATGAATACTTCTGTTCAGTTTTTACAAAGGAAAAGGACCTCAGTTAGGAAGGAAGACTAATGAATCTTTTGATGCATGTGTCTTTACAGAGGAAGAGGTTCTAAGTCAGCTGTCTAAAATTAATACAAATAAGTCACAGGGGCCTGATGGGATACACCCAAAGCTATTAAAAGAGCTTAGCGGTGAACTAGCAAAACCATTAACAGATTTATTTAACCAATCACTGGTAACAGGAGTCGTCCAAGAAGATTGGAAATTAGCAAATGTTGTGCCCATTAACAAGAAAGGTAGTAGGGAGGAATCGGGCAACTATAGGCCAGTAAGCCTGACATCAATAGTTGGGAAATTAATGGAAACCATACTTAAGGAGAGGCTTGTGGAACATCTAAAATTCCATGGATTGAAAGATGAAAAACAGCATGGGTTTACTTCAGGGAGATCATGTCAAACTAATCTTATTGATTTTTTTGATTGGGTGACTAAAATTATAGATGGCGGAGGTGCAGTAGACATCGCTTATCTAGACTTTAGTAAGGCTTTTGATATTGTCCCACATAAAAGGCTAATCAATAAATTAGAGTCTTTGGGCTTGGACTCCCATATTGTTGAATGGATTAGGCAGTGGTTGAGGGACAGACAACAGAGGGTTCTAGTCAATGGAGTATATTCAGACCATGGTCTTGTTACCAGTGTTGTACCTCAGGGATCTGTTCCGGGACACATATTGTTTGATATCTTTATCAGCGAAATTGCAGAAGGCCTCGATGGTAAGGTGTGTCTTTTTGCTGATGACACAAAGATTTGTAACAGGGTTGATGTTCCTGGAGGGATACACCAAATGGAAAAAGATTTAGGAAAACTAGAGGAATGGTTAAAAATCTGGCAACTAAAATTTAATGTTGATAAGTGCAAGATAATGCACCTGGAGCGTAAAAACCCAAGAGCAGAATATAAAATCAGTGATACAGTCCTAACCTCAGTATCTGAGGAAAGGGATTTAGGGGTCATTATTTCAGAAGACTTAAAAGGTAGGCAGACAATGTCACAGAGCAGCAGGAAATGCTAGCAGGATGCTTGGGTGTATAGGGAGAGGCATTACCAGTAGAAAGAGGGAGGTGCTCATGCCGCTCTACAGAGCACTAGTGAGACCTCATTTGGAGTATTGTGCGCAGTACTGGAGACCATAACTCCACAAGGATATTGATACTTTGGATACAGGTCAGAGAAGAGCTACTAAACTGGTACATGAATTGCAGGATAAAACTTACCAGGAAAGATTAAAGGACCTTAACATGTATAGCTTGGAAGAAAGAAGAGACCGAGGGGATATGATAGAAACTTTTAAATACATAAAAGGAATCAACAAGGTAAAAGAGAAGAGAATATTTAAAAGAAGAAAAACTGCTACAAGAGGACATAGTTTTAAATTAGAGGGGCAAAGGTTTAAAAGTAATATCAGGAAGTATTACTTTACTGAGAGAGTAGTGGATGCATGGAATAGCCTTCCTGCAGAAGTGGTAGCTGCAAATACAGTGAAGGAGTTTAAGCATGCATGGGATAGGCATAAGGCCATCCTTCATATAAGATAGGGCCAGGGGCTATCCATAGTACTTAGTATATTGGGCAGACTAGATGAGCCAAATGGTTCTTATCTGCCACCACATTCTATGTTTCTATGTTTCAGTAGTTTTAATGCCCCTAGTAGTAGTAACAGAGAAAAAAAAATTCACATGATTCCCACTCCATATCATCATTTGTGATCTAGGACACAGGCAGTCATGATGACATCTTCATCGTATACTGCCTCATAGGCTTCAGACCTATGAGGCCCCAGATGTTATGGGATGGCCTACTGATGCCAGTGGCAGGAACCAACACATATGCAGAGTGTTGTCTGTTGGGGCACTCCTGCAATTTACCAAATCACGAGTAGTGCCACAGAGAGCAAAGGGACCTAGTTACAGCTGTGCTGTGCTCTCTGAAGCTGCCCCTCTACCCATCTCCCTTCAGCTGCTGCCTAAGTCTGGCTTTCTTTGTGTTCCTGCACCAAACTTATTAGCTGGTGCACCTTAATAATATATGTGGCGTGAGTAATATGGTTTACACCTTTATGTGTAGAAGTAGCCCAGAGGTTTTTCTGTCATTGGCTGCCTTTGCAAAAGTCACACATAGTAAATGAGCCATAATCCAGGTCTAATCTCACTTTTAGCTCTTAAACATAGACCACTGTGAAAAGTGGTGAGAATCCCAAAATGTTGCAAAAATTTCACAGTTGACATGGAAATGTCACAGATGCCATGACTTGCGACTTTTTTACGCCACAAAACTGACATATCTGATTTCATAAATGACCCCCTAATGTGCATATAACAGTATTGACAATGATAAAAGAGAGCTTTTATATTCTATGAGAGAGATTTATCAAACTTGTTTAAAGGAAGAGTGACTTCGTTGCCCATAACAACCAATCGGATTCCACCTTTCATTTTCCAAAGGTGCTATGTAAAATGAAAGGAGGAATCTGATTGGTTGTTATGGGTTTTCCTTTACACCAGTTTGATAACTCTCTCCCCTATGTTACCAGTAATGTTTACTTTAAACCTCCATCAGAAAGGAGCATTTTTTTTATTGAATAGGAGTAATTTTTTAACTGAATGGAGTTCATTGGTGGGTATCAAAGACTGGTTAAACCAGGCATCCTCAAACTGCGGCCCTCTAGCTGTTGCATAACTACAACTCCCAGCATGCCCGAGCAGCCTACAGGTATCAGCCTACAGCAGGGCATTGTGGGAGTTGTAGTTTTACAACAGCTGGAGGGCCGCAGTTTGAGGATGCCTGATGTAGATCAAGCCTTTAGAGAAGTGACCACTTGGTCCTGTACTGTTACTGCTCTGTTGTCAATTTGCAAGAATGGCAAGAATTTTGCCTTCTTCTACACTGAAAATCTGCACTACAATGCAAGTGGAATAGGGTATAAAGATCCAATGCATACACCGTGAAAATAATCCATATTACAAAGATGTTCTGCTTGCTAAACTATGAGGTGTCCAGTCTGGTGATGTGACATTGATGTTGGTGAGGCTTGGCTAGGAGGTAGTTTTTAAAAGAGTGATCATATGCTAAATGTTCCTCATGGGTCCACAGACACTTCTCTAGCTACTGCAATATCTGGTTTAGAAGCTTAATTGACCCAATATATATATATATATATATATATATATATATATATATTTTTTTTTTTGTTATGCTTACAAATAAATAATTTTGTCCTAGACCCCAACTGCAAGTGAGGCAAAGGTGTCACGATGGTCTGAGTAGTAACAAATAGAAAAACCTTCAGAAACCTTGCTCTATCTGAAATCTTTAAAAAAAAAAGAAAACTTTTTTTTGTTGATTGCTGTGAATTTCACTAATTATTGAGAGAAGTAAAACCCACAGCAAATTCCAAAATACAGTTCTGATTTTGGTAACTCCAGATATCGCACTATGCACGGTATTCGTCTCAGGATTTAACTTTGGAATTTCATATTACAGTAAGTGCTAAACATGCATAAGGAAGGGATAGCCTGGGGATCTGGAAACAACAGCACACCGACCACTGAGAAAATTATTATTTTTTTAAAAACATTACTACCCTAATCCAATAGTATAGGTAATATTTGCTTTAGAATTTCATTTAATCCTTTTGCAGCTCACCTTACACAATTGTATTTAAAATCTCTGTTTCCTTCTACATTTTTTGCCAAAAAATGGGAACATGGACCTCAACTAAAGCTGCTGAAATAAGCCCTTTATATTAAAAGATAATATTTAGTTTTCAATGCAATTTAAAAACTTTTAACATTTGTTCTTAAAAAAAAAAAAAAGAAGAAAACTGTAAATTTAGGATTATTGATCAGAAAGATGATAAAGCATAGATGATGAATATTGCTTTGTGGGGGATCTGAATCCTTAGACTACAGCGTGTTCCAAAGAGCAAGAAGTCATTGAGTCCCCTTTCTGCATGGAGCTGCAGTGCATATTTCAGTCCACCGCAACCGTACATTCACTTCTGTGGGGCAGACCAAGGAAAACATAAGTCCTATAGAAGTGAATGGAGAGCTGGACCAACATGTGCAGTACTGGTCTACTTATGGAGAGGATTTGGAGCTCCCTCATTCTTGGGATATTTATCAACTATTATTTGGGTAAGTGAATTTTTGTGGGATAGATAGGAGATGCTCTGTTCAAACATCATTATCTAACGTCATATACAGTATATTCACTGCTATAAATGTGCTATTTTTCCCAAACATAACCTGAATTCATTGTCCACATATAATGATACAGGCCCCATAGAACAGGGGCCATAGGTCCAACCTTGAAGTCACCCAAAGGGCATCTGTCAGCAGATTTGTCTCTATGAAATTTGCTGACCTGTTACATGTGCACTTGGCAGCTGAAGACATCTGTGTTGGTCCCATGTTCATATGTGCCCGCATTGCTGAGATAAATAAAGTTTTTATATATGCAAATGAGCCTCCATGAGGCTTAGTTCTCTCTGCAACTACTGCACCTTTTGATTGACTTTAGGAGAAGTCAGGGTTAGGCATGATAACATTTACACTGCCTGGCCCTGTCAATCAAAGCGGAGAGGATGCGGCAAATGCAGAAAAAGCAGAGTCTCTAGGTATAAGGGCAATGCCCCCGCTGCTCCTAGGGGCTTATTTGCATATATTAAAATATTTTTTTTCTCAGCAATGCAGGCACATGTGTACATGGGACCAACACAGATGCCTTCAGCTGCCAAGTGCACATGTAACAGGTCAGCCAGTTACTGCTGTGAAATGAACTTTAATGCATTAGCTAACTTTGTGCAATACCTAAGTGTAGAATATTTAGATCATAAAGAGGAATCATTAGTTTGGGATCCCCTCCATCATGCCCACATTTTACATTAGGGCTAATTGACAGGGGTTGTCTTCATGAGACCATCCGTTTTATTATAAAATTATATTAGGGAATTGCTCACAATGCAGTTCCCTAATATTAGATAAAATGTGGCTATAAACCACAGTGACGTTTGGATGGTCAGAATTTTCTGTGTGTTTGGCAGACTGGACAACTACATATTTAGTTCTTTTGCTAGTAATCACTCTGGCATCTGACTGCTGGCCAATGATGCAGCATGCTGAGCCCAGCAGTTTAATTATATGGTGAGTCATCAGTGCAGTATGCTCCCATAGAAAATGATGGAGAGTGACTGCACACAACGATTCGATGCAACAAGACCTACTACTGTGTAGCTGTAACCTCATAATATTTTATCAGTAAATCATGAACAGAGTCAAATGTAAAATAAAAAAATGGGTTGGAGAACATTTACATGGTGCTGATGCCTAAATTTTATAGCTGTAAATACTGATAAACATAAGTATTTTGTCATATGACGACACCAATATTTCCATAACCATTTCACAGAAAACCCCAAAAAGACAATCAGAGTCATATAGAATGATGAAGAGTCATGTAATATAGACGATACAGGTATTTTCATAATAATAAAGTATCTCAAACATAATAACAAATGCAGATCGGTGAAGAAGGTATTGTAGCCTTGCATTAACAAAGTATTACTTAATTGGAAATGATGGTTATCCCACAGTCTGTCAGCTTATCCTCATTACTGTTGGCAGTTTTGTCTTTCATCACCAAGATGTTTCCCACAGCACACTGTCAAGATAATCTTCCTTATGCACAGCGAGGATACCGTGCTTATCCTGCTTTGTGAGCAATGTTACTTGGAAGGACACTGATAATAGTCTAATGTAAAGTTTGTAAACATAAATCTAGTGGTCAAGTAAGTACATACAGTATAAACGGCATACACGCAAATATATATATATATATATATAGATACAGTACAGACCAAAAGTTTGAACACACCTTCTCATTCAAAGAGTTTTCTATATTTTCATGACTATGAAAATTGTAGATTCACACTTAAGGCATCAAACCTATGAATTAACACATGTGGAATTATATACATGACAAAAAAGTGTGAAACAACTGAAAATATGTCATATTCTAGGTTCTTCAAAGTAGCCACCTTTTGCTTTGATTACTGCTTTGCACACTCTTGGCATTCTCTTGATGAGCTTCAAGAGGTAGTCACCTGAAATTGTCTTCCAACAGTCTTTTCTTTTTTTTTTTTTTTTTTTTAATTTTCAAAATACTTTATTGTTGTAATACAAAACTTTATATCCATATTACTTTGCAATATTATAAAATTCATAAGCCCGTCAGTTCTATTGAGTGACATTAATTTCACTTCACCAACCCCCCACCCAACCCCACTTTGCAGGAAGAAAAAAATAAATAAAAAATCCTTCATAGAGAGCCTAGGGGGGAAAAAGGTTATGATTAATTAACCCTATTCCAATCTTTCCAGAGTTTTTTCCACTTCAAGTAAGATCCTCTTTGTTTGTGCAGAATCTTTTTATAAGTTTTCACTTTCTTGACCAGGCCCAACCAGTTGTTATACTCTGGAGCAGAAGGGGAAAACCATAATCTAGTGATCAGGAGCCTAGCCAAAAACATAACCTTGATCAGCAGTCGGCGTTTTATAGGCTGGCAATTAAGCTCCGATAAGTCTCCCAGGACCCATATCCTGGGTGACAAAGGGATAGAGATGTTAAGTTTGTGAGCCAGATTGTTTTGGACCAGGCTCCAGTATCTGCTCACCGTGGGGCAGTCCCAGAACAGGTGTAAATGATCTGCCCCGGGATCGCCGCAGCGTGGGCAATCGGAAGAGGCCCTAAGGCCTCTTTTGTATAACCATGTGGGTGTCACATAAATTTTGTGCAAAATATTAAATTGTACAACAATGTGATTAAAATTGTGTGAAACCAACTTTAAACTATCCCCCATATTCTCCCAACTTGGAGAACCCACCTCTGAAAGTAAAGAAGACCAGGCTCTCTGTCCTGGAGAGAGAACATCCGAAAAAAAGTTATTCATTAAGTGTTTATAGCAGTGTGATATTTTAATTCTCGTGACAGTTTTCTTACAAATTAAATCGTGTAAAAATAAAGGGGTATCAATAAAAAATTGGCTATCAGACGTGCAAGATAGTGCTGACCTCAGTTGGAAATATGGAAACCAAACCACCTCACCTAAATTTGCCCTTTGTTTTAGTTCCATGAGGGGCAATATTTGTCCCTCACTGACCACTTGGTGTAGATACTGAACATTTTTGTTCCTCCAATACTGGCAGCAGTTTAAGTCATTTAAATTAAGGAGCTTAGAGTTGTGCCACAATGGGGTACAAATAAGTGACGCCTTAACTCCACACCATCTCCTTATGGCCAACCAAGTCCTCATAGTCATTTTGCAGAACAGTGTGTACCCACTCAGTGTGTTTACTAGATAATCAGACTCCAATACAGTGAAGAAATCCGAGAATCCTGAGTCTTTCACCACTCTACTGCAGAAAGGGCTATTTTCCCAGTCATTAAAAAGACATAATTGGGAGGCCATAAAGTAACCCCTAAAATAGGGGAGGTTGAGACCTCCCCGCTCATAGGGCATAGAAAAGTAGAGTGCCTTTAGTCTCACACGCTTCCTCCCCCATATTAAATCATTGAGCATCCGGTCTATCAATCTAAAGTAATTATCTGCAATCCATACAGGCGAGTTGCGCAGAATATAAAGAACCTGGGGCAGTACTACCATTTTTATTAATGAGATTCTGTCCGCTCTAGAGAGCAGGATTTTTTGCCATACCTTAATTTTAGCCCTCACCTTCATCAACAGCGGAATCAGATTTAATTGTAGATATTCATGCGGTTTGGCAGAAACTGTTATCCCCAGGTATTTTATTGACTCAGAGATCGTCAACTGATTATCCCATTCGCCACGCAACTCGTCTATAGGAAGGAGGACGGTCTTATCCCAGTTGATCTCCAGACCGGATGGATCAGAGAAGAGACCAATCAGCTCCATTATACGAGGGAGAGTAGTGTCTGTTTGATGCATAAAAACCAGGATGTCATCTGCATAGAGTGAAACACGATCATACTCCCCATTTATGCAGAAGCCGGCCACCTTTGAGTCCTGCCTTATACTAGTTGCTAAAGGTTCGATGTAAATATTAAATAGCAGGGGGGAGAGGGGACAGCCTTGACGGGTACCTCTTCCCAGGATGAAACTCTCTGTCACTGTCCCATTAATCCTGATCCTAGCAACTGGGGAATTGTATAACAGCTGAATCATTGCCATAAATTTTGGTCCAAAACGCATTTTCTTCATTACCTCCCAGAGAAAAGTCCACTCCACCCTGTCGAAGGCTTTGGTAGCGTCCAACGACAGGATGGAGCGGGCACCACCTCCCGGGGACTGAATATTCGTGAATAATCTATGCAAGTTATGCTGAGTACCCCTTTTTGGCATAAAGCCATTTTGATCTGGGTGGATAATGGTGGATATGACCCGCGACAGCCTTCTAGCCAGAGCTTTGGATAGTATCTTAGCATCCGTGTTTAATAAGGAGATTGGTCTATAAGAGCTCAATTCTGCCGGGTCCTTATCCTTTTTTAAGATTAAGACAATGAGAGCCTCCATCATGGAGTTTGGTAGTCCCCCTCCCTGTGTTGCTTGGGAAAAAACCTCGAGCAGCTGAGGAAGAATCACATCACTATACTTACGGTAAACCTCGTATGGCAGGCCATCCAAGCCTGGCGATGAGTTCCCCGAAATAGACCCAAGGGCCTCCTGCAGCTCTGAGAGAGACAATTCCTCTTCCAGATATTTTATTTGAGCTTCATTTAAGGTGCAGAGTGGAATTTTCTCCAAGAACCGCATCGCCAGTTCAGATGTCAAGCCAGAGGAGGGTTTATATATCTGAGCAAAGTAATACAGAAAAGTATTCCTGATTCCTTCTGAATCTGTTATAATTTCCCCCTCTGTATTCCGGATCAAGGTAATAGATTGATTTTTCTTATCTTGTTGTGAGATTATTCTAGCTAGAAGCTTACCCGGTCGTCCAGACTCGGAAAAATAATTTAACCCCTTAAAAAATACCCTATGGTTTGCCTTCTCTGTTACACAACTCTCCAGGAGGCAGCTGGCCTTCTGCATCTCTTCCCTGTTGTGCTCAGTGGGTTGCCTGATGAATCGCTCAGTTGTAGATGCCGCAGTCTTAGCCAATTCCTCCTCCTTCCTTTTAAATGTTCTCTTTAGTGCAGCAATCTCACTTATAAAGGTCCCCCTCAAGTATGCTTTCAAGGCATCCCATACCATATTGATGTTTGCAGAGGGTAGATTCACCTCCCAAAAGGAAGAAATCAGCAGTTTAATAACCTGATGATTTTCCATAATAGTGAGCCAATATGGATTCAGCTTAAATCCCAGCCCCCTAATATCCTTGTTCTCCCCAGTGCAAACCTCAATCAAAACGGGCGAATGGTCTGAAATTGTTCTTACTCCATATCGCATCTTGCGGATATTACTCAAGTTACACTCATTAGTAAGTGCTAAATCGATCCTAGACATTGCTCTACCGCCCCTGCTGACACAGGAATACACTCTCTTTCCTCCGCCAAAATGTTCCCATATATCCACCAGCCCTACTTCCAAACAAAACTGAGACAGCGGGGAGTTACAAGAATTCCTCCGCCTTTCTGTATCTGATGAAAATCTATCTCTGTTAGGGTCCATGACCGCATTAAAGTCTCCCATCAAGATCAACCGAGATTCTGGTCTCCTTTCAGAAAAGAGCATCAACTGGGTCATATATGGCGGGGGTATATAAAAAAAAGCGAGGATATAGCTGCATCCAGACAGCTCGCCATGAAGGAAGATGAATCTACCCTGATCATCTATATGGGATTTTATAAGGGTGAAATCTATAGAATTATGGATAAGAACTGAAACCCCCCTGGCAAGTAAGTACATACAGTATAAACGGCATACACGCAAATATATATATATATATATATATATATATATATATATAGATACAGTACAGACCAAAAGTTTGAACACACCTTCTCATTCAAAGAGTTTTCTATATTTTCATGACTATGAAAATTGTAGATTCACACTTAAGGCATCAAACCTATGAATTAACACATGTGGAATTATATACATGACAAAAAAGTGTGAAACAACTGAAAATATGTCATATTCTAGGTTCTTCAAAGTAGCCTACCTTTTGCTTTGATTACTGCTTTGCACACTCTTGGCATTCTCTTGATGAGCTTCAAGAGGTAGTCACCTGAAATTGTCTTCCAACAGTCTTGAAGGAGTTCCCAGAGATGCTTAGCACTTGTTGGCCCTTTTGCCTTCACTCTGCGGTCCAGCTCACCCCAAACCATCTCGATTGGGTTCAGGTCCGGTGACTGTGGAGGCCAGGTCATCTGGCGCAGCACCCCATCACTCTCCTTCATGGTCAAATAGCCCTTACACAGCCTGGAGGTGTGTTTGGGGTCATTGTCCTGTTGAAAAATAAATGATGGTCCAACTAAACTCAAACCGGATGGAATAGCATGCCGCTGCAAGCTGCTATGGTAGCCATGCTGGTTCAGTATGCCTTCAATTTTGAGTCCAGGCATGTAGAGTCCATCCGTTCACCTTTTCTGCATCGCACAAAGACACGGTGGTTGGAACCAAAGATCTCAAATTTGGACTCATCAGACCAAAGCACAGATTTCCACTGGTCTAATGTCCATTCCTTGCGTTCTTTAGCCCAAACAAGTCTCTTCTGCTTGTTGCCTGTCCTTAGCAGTGGTTTCCTAGCAGATATTCTACCACGAAGGCCTGATTCACACAGTCTCCTCTTAACAGTTGTTCTAGAGATGTGTCTGCTGCTAGAACTCTGTGTGGCATTGACCTGGTCCCTAATCTGAGCTGCTGTTAACCTGCGATTTCTGAGGCTGGTGACTCGGATGAACTTATCCTCCGCAGCAGAGGTGACTCTTGGTCTTCCTTTCCTGGGGCGGTCCGCATGTGAGCCAGTTTCTTTGTAGCGCTCGATGGTTTTTGTGACTGCACTTGGGGACACTTTAAAAGTTTTCCCAATTTTTCGGACTGACTGACCTTCATTTCACTTGTTTTTCTTTACTTAGCTGCTTTTTCTTGCCATAATACAAATTCTAACAGTCTATTCCGTAGGACTATCAGCTGTGTATCCACCTGACTTCTCCACAACGCAACTTATGGTCCCAACCCCATTTATAAGGCAAGCAATCCCACTTATTAAACCTGACAAGGCACACCTGTGAAGTGAAAACCATTTCAGGTGACTACCTTTTGAAGCGAATCAAGAGAATGCCAAGACTGCAAAGCAGTAATCAAAGCAAAAGGTGGCTACTTCGAAGAACCTAGACTATGACATATTTTCAGTTTTTTCACACTTTTTTGTTATGTATATAATTCCACATGTGTTAATTCATAGTTTTGATGCCTTCAGTGTGAATCTACAATTTTCATAGTCATGAAAATAAAGAAAACTCTTTGAATGAGAAGGTGTGAACAAACTTTTGGTCTGTACTGTATATATATATACAGTATATATATTTATAGTGAGGTTTCGCTCTGGCAGATAGGGTAAGAGGGCGCAGAACAGAGGCAAAATACAAGTTTTTAACTCAAAACGTCAGTGTTTATTCACACTTGAGGCAATTGCACAAAACAGCACGTAACTTTGCAGTCTTGGTGTTAATTCACACACAATGAAAAGTTCATATAACATAACTCACCTGGCTGGCAGTTCTGCCTCCAGTAGTCCACAGCAGGCTTTAGGGAGCCTGTTTCCCCAGCGTGCGTCTCTCAACCCTCCAGCACGGCACAACGCCTCAGATCCCCAAAAGCAGAGACATCTCTGCTGAGCTCAGCTGCCTATTTAAGGACAGCCAGGTGCTGCCAAAACCCGGAGCGGCACTTAAACTCCGGTTCAGTATTTGACCCCACCTGGCTGTAAATGTGGCAGGTGCAGCACTATGAAGTGCCTTTTGCACTGTGGCATTATAAGAATTTTGATATCTCTGACTTTTAGTCTAACCAGACTGGGTTAGACTAAGTCTGGGTAGTCGGATTAGGTCAAAGCCATGCAGTCATGACAAGGACCAAATCAGGAATCCAAAAGCAAAACCAAAAACAGGCCACAGTCCAAACCAGAGAGTAATGTCAGAATCAAAACCAGAGACAAACACATGCTCCAATACCAGACAGGGTCAGCACCAGATCATGTCAATGGCAGAATGAGCAGCAAGCAGCCAATTAAGGGATCCAGAAATCCAAGAGATAATACAATAAATGCTACTGAGGCTTACAAAGCCAATAACAGGTGACTGTGGTCAGTGGTTGCCTGGTTAAATAACCTGCTGGAAGGAAGCAAGGCATGCCGGCACCAAGTGTGATTGCCCCAGTGTCCCTGCTATTTTATAGGTCCAGGAGTCTTGAATATCATGGCAAACAGGATGCAGGCGCTGAGCCTGATTAGCCTGGCATCCCAGTAGATTGATAGGCTGACCAACTCTGCTCGCGGTAGGGCTGGTTGCCACAGTGAGAGAAGCCAAGCTCAGCATGGGAGCACAGACAGGTTTGTACATGACAGTTACAGGGAGAGAGCTGCAGGAGGGACTGTTTTGCTGAGAACAGCAAGACTTCAGGTTCAGATACTCTTCAAAGAGAGACTCTTAACTGCAACTACCGTTCAAATGAAGAACTCACAGGAATATAGGATACACTTTCATAGGGTGAAACAGAGAAATATCACTGAGCATGAAATCTCTAAAATGTAACTTTTAATATAATCTTCAAAATAAAATAACAAACCCCAAAAATATATAAATACTATAGAGATAGAAAGATAGCTTAATATCTGATGCCTACGCTCAAAATGCAACTGTCAGTGTAGTGCATACGTCATATTAGAAAGCAGCAGAGAACAGTAACCAGCATGACACCTGCACATTTGATAGAGCTTAGAGCATGCAATTATATAACCAGAGGTTGTTTATTGTAAAACTCACGGTTAGGCTACATTCACACGTCAGTATTTTTCTATATCCCGAATTTCGGTCCGTTTTTTGCGGATCCGTTGTTCCTGAAAATGTTTCCGTATGTCATCCGTTTTTTGCGGATCCGCAAAAAACGGAACCATGTATAAATTGAAATAATGAAATAAAGTTGTTTGGATTTCTTTGAAAAAAAATAGAAAAAAAAAATAAAAAAAATTTGTTATGTGTTTCCAGGAACAGATTCCGCAAAAAAGGATGACATACGGAATGACATCCGAATGTCTTCCGTTTTTTGCGGATCCATTGACTTTGTATTGTACCAGGATCCGAATTTTGCGGAAAAGAATAGGACATGTTTTATATTTAAACGGACATGCGGAACGGAACAACGGAAATGGACAGCACACATTGTGCTGTCCGATTTTCTCCAGGACCCATTGAAAATGAATGGGTCCAGATCTGGTCCTGATCTGTTCCGCAAAAAACGGAACAGATCAGGAAAGAAAAAACGGACGTGTGAATGGACCCTTACTTGTCACCAGATAGTCTCCAAGTATTGAAAGACTTAGTTAGGCCTCATGCACTCGGCTGTGTTCCGCGGCCGAGTGCGGGCCATGAAAACCCTGCCGGGATTCCTGCTGACTGCTGGAGCGCACGGCGTCATGGGTTGCTATAACGCCGTGCGCTTCATGCAGCCGCTGCTGGACAGTAATACACTAGTATAGTACATTACTGTACAGCAGAGGCTGCATGAAGCGCACGACGTCATAGCAACCCATGACGCCATGCGCTCCAGCAGTCAGCAGGAATCCCGGCAGGGTTTTCACGGCCCGCTCTCGGCCGCAAACACGGCCGTGTGCATTCGGCCTTACTGTGACACCAGATGGTCTGTAGGCTAGCAGCCGACAAGATGGGGATGGGAAGGTGTACTCTCCCTAAATTGTCCCTACCGGCTACCCCTGCCTGAAAGCAGAGCACCCGCCCCGATCCGGCCCCAAGTGTTCCAGAAAAATGTGAAAAAGATAAATACCAGATCCGTTTTTTCCGGATGACAACTGGAGAGACAGATCCAGTATTGCAATGCATTTCTGAGACGGATCCACATCCGTCTACAAATGGTATCCGTTTGCATACAGAATACTGGATCTGGCAGGCAGTTCAGGCGACGGAACTGCCTGCTGGAATCCAACAATGCAAGTGTAAAAGTACCCTTAGTTTAATCATTTTCTTGCTTTATTATATTTTGGTCACGGCCTTTTTATTTTAACCTGGGGTATTTGCCTTATTTTTGGAAGTTGTGGAATTGACCTTGAGCTTTTGGCTGTGATTAGGTTTTATATGATTTTTATTTATTATTACAGTATCAGCATGAAATGGCCAATTTTATCTATTTATTAAGTTTTGTGTCTCATTTTAAGGTGGATGTTAGAAAATGTATGATCTATAATCCCATATATTTTTATCATTTCAGATTTTAAACTTGGAATATGCAATTAATTTGTTTTTAAAGGGATTCATTTCTACAGTGTTAAAAAATAATTTCTGTTCTTTCAGTAGTTTTCCATTTCACAGAACAGAGCCATTTACAATTTTAATGTGTGTATTTTATATTTCTTCTCAGTCCGTTTTTAAATGTTCTTCATTTTTGTATTGTTTACAGAGCGTATTAACCCCTCAAGTACCAGGCCCATTTTTTGTTTAGCATTTTAGTTTTTTCCTCCACACGTTCAATAGCCATAACATTTAAAAAATGTCTGTTCATATAGCCATATGAGGGTTTATTTTTGCAGGATAAGTTGTACTTTTTAAGGGCACAAATTTAACTTACAATACCATATCTGTTATTGGAAAATGGAGAAAAAAATTATTTGTGGGATTAAATAAAAAAAAAAAAAAATTCCACCAAGGTTTTTGGGGTCTTGATATTAAGACGTTCATTATGCGCTAGAATTGACATGACATCCTTATTATGCAGCTCAATACGAATGCAGCATTACCAAACTTTTTTTTTGTTTGTTTTACTACTATTTCTTTGCATCACTATTTTCTGATTTTCTTCCATTTCAGACATTTTTATATTGCTGTCTACAGAGCTATATGAGGGCTTGTTTTTTTTGGGACGAACTGTAGATTTTATTGGAACCATTGTGGTATGTATGATATTTTGATCACTGTTAGGCCTCTTGCACAGGAACGTATGGCTTTTTCTGTATTTTGCGGATCCGCAAAAAATACGGATGACGTCCGTGTGCATTTCGTTTTTTGCAGAACGGAACAGCTGGCCCCTGAAAGAACAGTACTATCCTTGTCCATTATGCGGACAATAATAGGACATGTTCTATCTTTGAACGGAATGGAAAAACAGAAATACGGAAACGGAACACATGAGGAGTACCTTCCGTTTTTTTGTGGATCCATTGAAATAAATGGTTTTGTATACGGTTCATATACGTAATGCAAAAAATGAAACGGAATAAAAAAAGGTTTGTGTGCAAGAGGCCTTATAGAACTTTTTTGGGAGGGAAAGGTGACAAAAAAATGTTGAATTGTGTGTTTTTAATTTTTTTACATTATGGGGATCAGCGCACAGGAATTTTTTTAAATATTTTAATAGTTCAGACATTAAGCAATACTTAATATGTTTATTTTTTTTGTATTTTTATATATGTCAAATTGGGAAAGGATAACTTTTAAACCCCTTAGGGGGCTAGAACCTTGTATCTTTTAATCTCTTGTCCTATTCACCTTAATAGGATTTTGACACCCTCTTTGGTGAGCTGTGCCTTGTGCACAGCGCAGCAGGGATATTACCAATCAGTGTTGATCGTGGCATCTGAAGGGTTAAATGACGGGGTTCAGAGGGATCGCCATTAACTGTCATCGTGGCCGGGAGTCTACTGTATCATACATTCAGCACCTGCCACTTATGGAGTGAACTCACTGCAGAAGCCCACTCCAAACATTCCCTCAGCCACCATGACATACAGGTATACCTGATGTATATCGATTTGTGACAAATTAATTCGGAACTAATCGGATTTCTTGGTGAACGTCATAGAATCGGCCAGATTAAATTTTTCGAAACTTTGCTAATCTTTACTTAAGACCTTTCTTCCAAAAGCAAATAGCTTCATGCTTTCTAAAACATTTAGCTAACAGGTTTCAAGTGTCTTTTTGATACTTGATGCAGTTGACTTGAGAAAGGACCTCTGACCACTCACTGACTGGAAGTGAGATGAATGTGTTGATTAGCTACTGTATGTTTTTTTTTTCTTATTAAGTATGCCAACAACTAGAGTCAGCCTTGCAAGAAATACGGAGAAAAAAAGATTCATTGTTATTATTGGACTTCAGTAAGAAATATCACGGCTTGTATGTGGGTACCAGCCTAAATCTCAGAAGGGGATCTCTGTGGTAGTTTAATAATGGAACTGAAATAACATATTGGATAGAAATGTACAAGGCCATCGAATGTATATTATCACTTGTCAGTAGTCAGATGTTTCATATGTAACAGGAAAGAGGAGTCCTCGTTCCTGAGCTAAGGAAATGACAAATGAGAGGACCTTTTCAGTGTCCTAACCTGTATACTGAGAACTGCTACACACATGTACTCAAAGCCACCGTGCTCCTATTTCATCCCACGCCTAATTAGAAACCACAGTTGTAAGCTAGCTGCCCAGAAATAGAGCGGATTTTAACATTGAAGTTAATGTCCAAAATAGAATCATGAGCTTTACTGTTGAAACATAGAGGACTCTGATTGTATGAACTAATTTTAACTTATGACAGGGATCGACAGACAGAATGTAGATAGATAGATATAAAATAATAGAAAATATACACAGTCAAGTCACAATAATATTATGACCATTTCCTACCTTCGAAGTCAGCTGTCACGGACGCTCCCGCGACAGGTGGCAGGAGATCGGTAAGACTGGCAACACATGGTTTGATCTGACATGTTTTTTGTTTGGATCAAATGACGTCTGTGTTGTTTCTGGTGCTTGCCACACCTTCTTTCCCCAGGTGTGGCTATTATGGTCATTTAACCTTCTCTATTTATTGTTGTTTCTCCCACTATGCTATGCGGCTTATAGCTTCTGTTGGAGTTGTGGAATGTTGGTGTGTGGATCTCGGCTGATTTCCTAGTGCTACCATAGCCATTTGAAGTTAAGTGCTTTCTTTCCCTTTTGTATTTTGTTTGGGATTTTTGGTGTGTTGCATTTCCCTGCATTTGTATTAATGCCTGAGGGAGACTCCTGTTCATCCTTCCTTTTGGAGGAACAGGTTGTCTCAGTCCTGACATTAGTATCAGGGTCCTATATAGAGATGTCCCGAACTATTCGCCGGCGAACAGTTCCCGGCGAATATAGCATGTTCGCGTTCGCCGCGGCGGGCGAACATATGTGATGTTCGGCCCGCCTCCTATACGTCATAATTGAGCAAACTTTGACCCTGTACCTCAGTCAGCAGACATATTCCAGCCAATCAGCATACCCTCCCTCCCAGACCCTCCCACCGCCTATCAAAAAGCAAGGACAGCATCCATCTTAGATTAATTCTGAAGCTGCAGTGTCACAAAGTTGTAATCGCAATGCGATTAATACAGGTTATATTAATCGCATTGCAATTACAACTTAGAGCTGGGTTCCTAATGGTTATATTGCTAGAATATAACGAAGATTGAGAATATAGTGCTATATTCGTTGTCAATTCTAGCAATACAACCATTAGGAACTCAGATCTAAGTTGTAACCGCAATGCGAATAATGCAGGTTACATTAATCGCATTGCGAATTCAACTTAGATCTGAGTTCCTAATGGTTGTATTGCTAGAATTGACAACGAATATAGCACTATATTCTCAATCTTCGTTATATTCTAGCAATACAACCATTAGGAACCCAGCTCTAAGTTGAATTCACAATGCGATTAATATAACCTGCATTAATTGCATTGCGATTACAACTTTCTCAAATCCGACAGTACATTCTAGCATAGAGCCGTTCCCATGGTGATGGGGACGCTCCATGAGCACGGAAGTCGGCAGAAGCTCTAAGTTGAAATCGCAATGCGATTTATAGAACTTGAATTAATGGCATTGCCATTTCAACTTTACATACACCGAAAAGGGAAACTCCACCCCTCCTCCTCTATATAGAACCTCCTCCCTCACACAGACTTCATACACCGCATCCATCTGACAGCCGCTGCTCTCGTGATTGGAACCCAGCGTTTCGGCAATGAAATAGGAACAGCCACTCAGCCGGCCCCTCCATACTCTGAGGGTCTGATCACCACCAGATATTTAGGTCATAGCCATGCTATAATGTTCCAGTGTCAGCCTACAGAACTGAAAAAGCAGCTTTGGCAGTGACTGGAGCATAATAACAGATTTAGGCCCCATGCACACGGCCGTGTTTCACAGCCGTGTGCGGGCCGTGGAACCGCGGCCTGGATCCCTCCTGAGAGCAGGAGCGCACGGCGTCACTGGTTGCTATGACGCCGTGCGCTCCCTGCTGCCGGCACAGTACAGTAATACACTGGTATAGATCATACCAGTGTATTACTGTATTGCGGCGGCAGCAGGGAGCGCACGGCGTCATAGCAACCAGTGACGCCGTGCGCTCCTGCTCTCAGGAGGGATCCAGGCCGCGGTTCCACGTCCCGCACACGGCTGTGAAACACGGCCGTGTGCATGGGGCCTTACTGATTCTTTTTTTTTTCCAGCATAGTGTCAGCCTACAGAGCTGAAAATGGAGATCTGGATGTGACTGGAGTATAAACGCAGGTTTAATGTTTTTATGGTATTTTTCTTTACCCAAGGGTGGTCAGTCACTTTTAAAACGGCGGTCACCGTTAAAGCGGCGGCCATAGTAAAAGTCACTGTTATTTTAAAATAAAATTACAATAAATACCCCAGCAACATTGGGTCATCAGCTAGGAGATGGACAAAAAGCACCGTAAAGGGATGCAGAAAATAGAGGAGCTACTTTCCCAACTCACAATGTTGCCATAGAGGCCTTTTTTTATTTTGTTAATAAATCGTTTTTTCTGAGTTATAACGCGTGATTTCATTTTTTTTTTTTAAATGTTATGTTATGGTGTAATTCTTACTGATAACTTTATTGTAAGACCCCTTTAGTCCAGTGAGGCAAAGCTATTCGTAGGCCTTGAACTACAATGGAAACTTACTATCTGCCTGCTGCTGCTGTTGTCCTGAGTTTGGAGAATTCTGTGTAGGCCTTATACACCCCCGTTAACAAAGACTGCTGCTATTATCCTCACCACTATGAGTTCTGTGTAGGCCTTAGGGCTGTTTCACACGAGCGAGTCCATTGCGGGAATCGTGCTCCGTGTGCAGGAGCGCACGGCATTATCATGATTTATAATGCTATGTGCCTCTGCTTGACCCCATTTCTAAAGAATCATACTGACAGCTTTATGTCACTGTGGAAAAAAGGCCATGCAGAGACACATCGCATTATACAGGGTGGGCCATTTATATGGATACACCTTAATAAAATGGGAATAGTTGGTGATATTAACTTCCTGTTTGTGGCACATTAGTATATGTGAGGGGGGAAACTTTTCAAGATGGGTGGTGACCATGGTGGACATTTTGAAGTCGGCCATTTTGAATCCAACTTTTGTTTTTTCAATAGGAAGAGGGTCATGTGACACATCAAGCTTATTGGGAATTTCACAAGCTTCCAGTATCCGTAGTTTCTGGTGCTGCACATCTCGTATCTTCACATATGCTGTGAAGATACGAGATGTGCAGCACCTGAAACTACGGATACTGGAAGCCTGTGCTAGCATTTCTCCTGCGGTGTTGCTATCAGTGTGTGAAGAGTGGAAGAAGAGGGTTGCATTGACAATCCAACACAATGGGCAGCACATTGAACACATTTTATAAGTGTCATGGAACCATGAACCAGACGTGCAACAGAGATGAGTGGAAATAAGAAGGCTTTATTGGAAATCAAGCCGTAGCAAAAGTCCAAACGGATGGCTAAACCGAAGCAGGGTCTTGCGTAGACAGAGGTCAGGAACCAGGAGGGTGGTCAGACGAAGCCAGGATCAGGAACCAACGGGGTAGTCAGACGAAGCCAGGATCAGGAACCAACGGGGTAGTCAGACGAAGCCAGGATCAGGAACCAACGGGGTAGTCAGACGAGGCCAGGATCAGGAACCAGAAGCAGCAGCAGTCTTAGAAGCATGTGAACACAGGAGGACCAAGCAAGGAACTGAAGCCACAGACCTTCTATATATATGAGCTAGGCATCCAGCTCCTCCCAGTGGGAAGGAGAAGCCGCAGGGTGGGAGGCTACAAGAAACCCAGAAACCAAGATGGCCGCCAGCACATGTCAAACGAAGGTAAGACCATGACAGTACCTCCCCCTCAAGGGCCCCTCCTCCGCGGAGTAAGGAACGGTTTCTGAGGGAAGCGTGCGTGGAAGGCTCGGAGCAAAGCAGGAGCATGGACATCTGTGGAGGGAACCCAGGAACGCTCCTCTGGACCATAACCACGCCAATGGACCAAAAACTGCAACCGACCGCGGACCAGGCGTGAGTCCAGGATATTGCTCACCTCATATTCCTCATGATTGCCCACTTGGACCGGACGGGGCCGAGGAACCGAGGAAGTGAAACGATTACACACCAACGGCTTCAACAGGGAGACATGAAACACGTTGGAGATCCGCATGCCAGGAGGAAGCGCAAGGGCATAGGCTACCGGGTTTACCCTGCGAAGCACTCGGAAGGGACCAACAAAGCGAGGCGCCAGCTTGGGAGTGGGCACTCGAAGGTTGAGGTTGCGGGTGGACAACCATACACGGTCTCCGACCTGGTAGGAAGGAGCGGGCGCTCGTCTGCGATCAGCCTGGAGTCTCTGGCGCTGCGCAGAGACCTCAAGGGACCTCTGGATCTGTACCCAAGAAGCACGTAGAACGGAAAGGTGATCCTCCACAGCCGGAGTATCCTGGGGAGAGAATACCTCCGGTAACACGGCAGGTTGGAACCCATAATTGGCCATGAAGGGAGACGTCCCAGAGGAAGAGTTCACCGCCGTGTTCCTGGCAAACTCAGCCCAAGGCAGGAGGTCAACCCAATTGTCTTGGTGATCTGAGACATAGCAACGAAGGAATTGCTCCAAGGCCTGATTAGATCGTTCTGCGGCCCCATTGGACTGAGGGTGGTAGGCCGAGGAGAAAGAGAGATGAATCCCCAACTGGGAGCAAAAGGCGCGCCAGAACCTGGACACAAACTGACTCCCCCGATCCGACACAATCTCCTTGGGCAAACCGTGCAACCGGAAGACCTCCCTGGCGAAAATCGTGGCCAACTCTTGTGCAGAGGGTAACTTCTTGAGAGGAACACAGTGGCACATTTTGGAAAACCGGTCCACAATCATGAGAATGACTGTATGGCCTCGGGATGCAGGGAGGTCCACAATGAAATCAATCCCCAGGTGTGACCATGGGCGCTCCCCGGTGGCTATGGGTTGCAAAAGGCCCAACGGAAGGTGCCGAGGGGACTTACTCTGGGCACAAACGGAGCATGCCGCTACATATGCGGCGATGTCGGAACGTAGAGAAGGCCACCAGAACAGACGTGAAACAGCCCAGGACAGCTGGTTCTTTCCAGGATGCCCCGCGGCCTTGGAGTTATGGTAGGTTCGCAACAACCGAGTGCGCAACTCCTCAGGCACAAAACACCTGCCGTTGGGTCTCCCAGAGGGAGCACCAGATTGAGCCGCCAAAATCTGCTCACCCAGGGGAGAGGTCAGGCTGGTGCGAATGGCGGCCAGGATCTGATTCGGAGGTATGACCGAAGTCGGAATCGACTCCTCCCCGGACAGCTCGGAGTACTGCCGTGATAAGGCATCCGCTCTGATGTTCTTGGAACCGGGTAGGTAGGAGACCACGTAATTAAAACGTGACAAGAACAGAGCCCATCTGGCCTGACGTGGTGTCAATCTCTTGGCCTCAGAAAGGTAGGTCAGATTCTTGTGGTCCGTCAGGATGAGAACCGGAACCACCGAGCCCTCGAGCAAGTGCCTCCATTCTTTAAGGGCCTGCACGATGGCCAATAACTCCCTGTCACCAATCTGATAGTTGCACTCCGCAGAAGACAGTTTCCGGGAGTAAAATCCACAGGGAAGCAGAGGACCCTCTGGTGTTCTACGCTGAGACGGAAGGGCGCCTACTCCCGTCTCAGACGCGTCCACCTCGAGGACAAAGGGCAACCCAGGGTTGGGATGCGACAGAATCAGAGCCGACACAAAGGCGGACTTTAGAGCCTCAAAAGCTCGGATGGCCTCGAGCGGCCAGACCTGGAAATTACTGCCCTTCCTGGTCAGATCCGTGAGAGGCTTGGCTAGCATGGAAAAGTCCCTGATGAACTTTCGATAATAATTGGCGAAGCCCAAAAAGCGCTGCAGGGCACGGAGACCACTGGGCTGGGGCCACTGTAAGACAGCCGAAACCTTCTCAGGATCCATGGAGAACCCCTCAGCGGAAATGATGTAACCTAAGAAGGTTACCTGGGATCGGTGAAATTCGCATTTCTCAAGCTTACCGAACAGCCTGTTCTCTCGTAACCGTTGTAACACTCGTCTGACATCCATAATGTGGGCCTCCATGGATTCAGAATATACCAAGATGTCATCCAAATAGACCACCACACACTGCTGCAACAGGTCACGGAAAACATCGTTGATGAATTCCTGGAAGACTGCGGGCGCATTGCACAACCCAAAGGGCATAACCAAGGATTCATAATGACCGGTCCTGGTGTTAAACGCGGTCTTCCACTCATCGCCCGCCTTGATCCTTACCAGGTTATATGCCGCCCTCAGGTCGAGTTTGGTAAAGACCGTGGCCCCTTTGAGGCGATCGAACAGCTCGGAAATCAAGGGTATCGGGTAAGCGTTCTTGATCGTGATGCGATTGAGACCCCTGTAATCGATGCAAGGCCTCAACTCACCGCCCTTCTTTTTCACAAAGAAAAATCCAGCCCCTGCCGGGGACGAGGATTTGCGAATGTGTCCGCGTAAAAAAGGGCCTCCCTCACGTACTCCTCCATGGCCTCATTCTCCGCTACCGACAGTGGATAGACTTTGCCACGAGGAGGAACGGCACCGGATTGTAACTCTATGGCACAATCGTATGGGCGGTGCGGAGGTAGGGCAACCGCGCGCACCTTATCGAATACATCCCGGTACTCTTCGTATTCAGGAGGCAACAGAGAGTCCGAGGAAGTACACAGCAACTTGACAGGCCCATGGATGCAACTAACCCCACACTGCGGTGACCACGAGAGGATCTCGACCGATCTCCAATCGAAAGTCGGATTATGCTTCTGGAGCCAGGGGTACCCCAAGACCACCGAGTAGTATGGAGACGAAATAACCTGGAGACAGACCGACTCTCTGTGAACGGCACCAATGGCTATCCCCACTGGAAGGGTCTCATGAGTCACGTGTGGCGGCAGAAGGGGTCTGCCGTCTATCGCCTCAAGAGCCAGTGGAGAACCTCGAGGCTGCAGAGGAATGGAATTGGCGGCAACGAACACTCTATCAATGAACAAACCACCAGCACCAGAGTCCACCAACGCCTGGGTCGTCACCGAGCCCCCGACCCAGGAGAGGACAACCGTGATCAGTGGTTTGTCAACACGGGAAACCGGGGACGAGGAGACTCCACCCAAGATCTGCCCCCGACAGGACCTCAGGTGCGAGCGTTCTCCCGGACGGTTCGGACATGCCAACCGAAAATGCCCACCGAGACCACAGTACATGCATCGGCCCTCGCGTCTCCGGAGTGCCCTCTCCCCCTCGGACAGGCGAGCAAACCCCCGCTGCATGGGTTCACCCCCAGACAAGTCATCCCCAGGAGGCGTGGGAGGAGAGGGAGGCACGGGTGGGACAGCAAACGTAGGCGCCAATCTGTTAGGAGACCTCCGCAGGCTCTCCTTAAAGGAAGGTCTCTCCCTGAGTCTGGTGTCAATCAAAATCAGGAAAGAAATAAGAGACTCGAGCTCCACTGGTAGGTCCTTAGCTGCAACCTCATCCTTCAAGGCATCCGAGAGACCATGAGAGAAAGCAGCGACCAGAGCCTCATTATTCCAGCCCACCTCTGCTGCCAGGGTACGAAACTCAATGGCGTATTCAGCTACGGATCGTGAACCCTGTCTGATGGACATAAGGAGCTTCGCAGCAGAGGCAGCACGAGCCGGCACATCGAATACCTTCCGAAGAGAAGCAACAAAACCGGAAAACTCGGCAACCACCGGATTGTTGTTCTCCCATAAAGGGCTGGCCCAGGCCAAGGCCTTGTCCGAGAGCAGCGAGATCAAGAAGCCCACCTTTGATCTCTCAGTAGGAAAGGCATGTGGCAGCAACTCGAAATAAATGCCCACCTGGTTAAGGAAACCTCGGCACTGAGTTGGCTCTCCCCCAAAGCGCTGTGGAAGGGGGGCAGAACCGGTCATACCCCGAGACACCGCAGGCGCAGCAACAGGTGTCGGGGTAGACTCTGGCGCAACAACCGGGGCGGCAGTAGGAGCGGGCCCAGGAGCGACAACCGACCCATCGGCAACGGAAGCGAAATGAGCCGTGCGTTCAAGCAGGGTTTGCAACGCCACAGCGAACCGACCCAACAGGTGATCCTGCTGATCAAGTCTGGCAACCAGCGTAGGTAGCGAGGATGGCCCTGTACCGTCAGAATTCATGGCTTGGTCCTAATGTCATGGAACCATGAACCAGACGTGCAACAGAGATGAGTGGAAATAAGAAGGCTTTATTGGAAATCAAGCCGTAGCAAAAGTCCAAACGGATGGCTAAACCGAAGCAGGGTCTTGCGTAGACAGAGGTCAGGAACCAGGAGGGTGGTCAGACGAAGCCAGGATCAGGAACCAACGGGGTAGTCAGACGAAGCCAGGATCAGGAACCAACGGGGTAGTCAGACGAAGCCAGGATCAGGAACCAACGGGGTAGTCAGACGAGGCCAGGATCAGGAACCAGAAGCAGCAGCAGTCTTAGAAGCATGTGAACACAGGAGGACCAAGCAAGGAACTGAAGCCACAGACCTTCTATATATATGAGCTAGGCATCCAGCTCCTCCCAGTGGGAAGGAGAAGCCGCAGGGTGGGAGGCTACAAGAAACCCAGAAACCAAGATGGCCGCCAGCACATGTCAAACGAAGGTAAGACCATGACAATAAGTGGTCAGGAACTTGTAAATAAGTCATGAAAAAATAAAGTTACGTTAAAACCAAGCACACCATTGTTTTTCTTGTGAAATTCCCAATACGTTTGATGTGTCACATGACCCTCTTCCTATTGAAAAAATAAAAGTTGGATTCAAAATGGCCGACTTCAAAATGGCCACCATGGTCACCACCCATCTTGAAAAATTTCCCCCCTCACTAATGTGCCACAAACAGAAAGTTAATATCACCAAACATTCCCATTTTATTAAGGTGTATCCATATAAATGGCCCACCCTGTAGATCATGATAATGCCGTGCGCTCCTGCAAGTCCAGAGCAGAGGATCACTCACACACGGAGCGTGATTCCCGCAATGGACTCACTTGTGTGAAATAGCCCTAATACTACCCAATTTCCATGTACCTGCGGCTGCTGTATGTCATGATACTGATGAGTTTCGGCTGGAAAAAATTTGCCTTAATGTAACCAGAGTTGTTAAAATAAAACAGAAAACCAAAAATGAGTTAAAACAAAACCACACTTTATAAATAAAATATAAAAAAACTGTTTTAACAGAAAAAAAATAATAATAAAACTGAGGCAAGGCTTTCAGGACATCATGCTGGTTGAGCAGCTCCGCTATGGCCTTCTGATGCCACTCCTCCATGGCCTTCATTTCTTGCGTAAACTTAACCTTCACAGCCCTCATCCGCCTGGAGTGCTCCCGCTGCAGCCTAATAATATATTTTTTCATTTCTTTTAGTACTGTCCCCAAAAAAATTATTGGCAATCAGATTAAATAACTTTTATTGATTAGTGTATAAAGTAGCTGGCCATTAAAATCTCAATCAGTTATATAGTTCTTTACTTAGGAATATTTCAAAAGAGTATTTTATAAAAACAAAATTGTGGGATGAGTTGACTGTTTGGTACTATTTTCGGGGAGCAGACGTCTTTTCTATTGCTTGGTGTTGCTATTTTTGATATGTAAGCTGACAAAAAAATGTCTCATATTTTTTTGGGCGCTGTTTTATTTTTTAGTTTTTTCAGTGTTCAACAGAGGGGTTAAGTAATGTGATAATTTTTAATGAGCACGTTAATAGGGACGCGGCAATTCCATAATATGTCTACTTTTTTCATATTTAACTTTTGCACAATAGCAACAGTTTAGAGGCCCTGAAAAACAGATTTTACTGTCTCCATTGTCTGAGAGTCATATTTTCTTTTCATATTGTCTCAAGTAGTGTATCATTTATTGCGGGATGAGGTGACGGTTTGATTGGTACTATTTTGGGGTGCATACGCCTTTTTGATCGCTTGGGGTTGGAATTTATGTCATGGAACGTATATACAAAATGTGGAACAAAAAGTCTATAAAATATGTCTGTTTTTGACACTTTTTTTATAATTTTTGTATAGGATTTGCCAAAGGGGTAAGGTCACGCTATATTATTATAAAGCTAGTTTGTACGGATTTCCATTTCATTCCACATGTCCTCTACCATGAGTGTGTATTTGGGGGAAGGGGGCAGAAAACAATAGGCTTTTTAAGGCTACTTTCACACCTGCGTTCGATCGGATCCGTTCTGAACGGATCCGCTCATATTAATGCAGACGGTTGCTCCGTTCAGAACGGATTCGTCTGCATTAATACTTTTAATTTTCTAAGTGTGAAAGTAGCCTGAGCGGATCTGTTCAGACTTTACATTGAAAGTCAATGGGGGACGGATCCGCTTGAAGATTGAGCCATATGGTGTCATCTTCAAGCGGATCCGTCCCCATTGACTTACATTGTAAGTCGGAACGGATATGCTCGCCTCCGCGCGGCCAGGCGGACACCCGAACGCTGCTTGCAGCGTTCAGGTGTCCGCTCACTGAGCGGAGCGGAGGCTGAGCGCTGGCAGGCGGATGCATTCTCAGTGGATCCACCTCCACTGAGAATGCATTAGGGCCAGACGGCTGCGTTCAGGGCCGCTTGTAAGCCCCTTCAAACGGAGCTCACGAGCGGACACCTGAACGCAGGTGTGAAAGGAGCCTAATTTGCTGATTAACAAGCCTATTGTTTCTGCTTCCCTTCCTCCACATACACACTCAAACAGAAATGGCAGGAGTACACATGAATGCTATGGAATCGCAATTGTGACATTTGATGTACTGTAGTCATATATGAACTGGCTAACTGTCTATCCATCAGTGATATTAATATGGCACAATAGTGATTGCTATTCCTATGCTGGACATTGCTATTCCTCCTCTGGACATAGACAGACGAAATCTAGCACTCCTACTGTATGTGCAGGCATTATTTTTCCTTTATACTAGAGAGGCAACCACCTCTCTATATATACTGTACATTCCCACTATAGCTAATATTATCACCCAAAGCTGGAAGAGAAGAGGGGACATCCTCTGCGTCCGTGTTTTTGGACTGAGTGCCCAGACAGATATAGTGGCACAGGTCACTCCCATACTCCATCAAGCCTTTTTAATAAAGTTAGGATTAAAAATGCTGTTCTTTTCAAGTGTGGACAGGAGATGTGAAAACTGAACCTGCGGAGAAATGAGCATGGTCTCTGACAGACCCTAAAGACTGTGATATACTAATATTTTTATTACACTGCTTGGAGTGAACGCAAACTGTGGAACTTTAGGTTATGCAATATCTGAAATCTGAATAACAATTAGAGGTTGAACTTGAACTTGTTTATAATTCTTTTCTTGATTAAAATCTGCCTGTGGTAAAGACTAAACTGACACCTGTATGTGTGTGGGGACATTTTTTAAATTAAAACATCAACAGAATATATTTACCCTCCTGGCGGGGGGTGGTCACCACCTCGTCTTCTTCCTCCTCATCATCCTCATGGACCTCATCTGCCTCAGGTGGGCTATGGGCCTGATGCCCTGATGGTCCTGCCTGTTCCTCATCCTCCATCCTCACTCATCTCCTCTTCCACCACCACCACCTTCTTTTTTGAGTGCTTAGCGCACACTTTTGGAAGAGGCGCCCCTGTAATGAACACATTTTCAAAAAATACCAAGATAAACAAGGAAAGCCCCCCCAAAAAGGTAACGGTACACAAATTAATCTATGGTGGAGTGCCACCTCTAGCACCCGTTCCATCGGTTCAACACCACTGAACTAAGTTATCAGTTGTAAAGGGATAGAAATACTTATTTGCATAACTGAACACATAAATAACAATAGGTGGGCGATAGAAAATTAATGTAAGCATCGTACCTGGACAATTTTTTTCTCTGACCTCTTTGATGAGATCCATCCTGTGGCGCTTTAGGTCCGACCATTTTTTTAGAAAGGCCTCCTTAGAATGGCTCTTGCCATTCTTCTGCCACAGACTGTAGGCTGTTCTCCGTACAATGGCCTGTTTCTCTGCACGAGAACCTAGGTCGTCATAACCCTTTTCCAACATAGTCTGCAAGATAACAATTAAAGGATGTAATCCCAAAGTTGTAAAATACAATTATTAGTAATTATAGTCATCTCAACCATAAAAAAAATTTAATATGAAAATGGTAAAAGAGCAGATATTAAACTCCACAGTGGACGCCACTTTAACAGTGACTTTCAACAATGGCCTCCCATTTAACAGTGACCTTGACAGAGTCCGCCCTTTTAACAGTGACTTTGACAAAGACCTCCCCTTTAACAGTAACTTGGAACAGTGGCCGCCCCTTTAACAGTGACATACTTGTTAGGTAGAATTAAAGCGAACCTTTCACCAGGATTTCACTTAATAAACTATTACCAGTACCTTATAGATTATCCTCATTGTGTTTCAATGCATTATTGTGCCACTTTCCTGGGATGTATATTTATGAAAAAAAAACTACTTATAAAGTCCTCGTCTCCAGCTCCTGAAGTCACGCTAGAAAGTCAAGAGGGGTAGCCCTTCCCTCACTCCGGGCTGTAACGCCCCTGCCCTAACCCCTCCTCTAAGTAGTGTAACTGACACCCGGCTCACTCGCCGGGACCGCACTGGTACAGGCGGCGCATGCGCCGTCGGACTCAAGCGCGATCCTGTAACTGAATCGCGCGTAAGGAAGAGAAGACAGGCAGGCATCGCGGACGCCGCATGCGCGATTCAGTTACAGGATCGTGCTTGAGTCCGACGGCACATGCGCCGCCTGTACAAGCGCGGTCCCGGCGACTGAGCCGGGTGTCAGTTACACTACTTAGAGGCGGGGTTAGGGCAGGGGCGTTACAGCCCGGAGTGAGGGAAGGGCTACCCCCTTGACTGCTACCGTGACTTCAGGAGCTGGAGACGAGGACTTTATAAGTCTATTTTTCATGAATATCCATCCCAGGAAAGCGGCACAAGAATGCATTGAAACACAATGAGGATAATCTATAAGGTAATAGTTTATTAAGTGAAATCCTGGTGAAAGGTTCGCTTTAAGCCCTTTTGCTCCCCATACCTGAACTTCATTGACTTTGTTCACCTCCATATACATAAAGTTCGGCCAGATATGAGTAAGATCAGAATATCCCTGTATGCCCATAACTTCCCTAGCTTTCCACCATGTATTATGTATGGAGCGCAATATCCGATGTGTACTACCCTTTTTATGGAATGTGCCATCCTCCAGAGATGCCCTCAAGTTATCACTCCCCGTCAGTGCCTGAATAATTCTGCCAGCCGTGCCCAAACCTTCCGTCGACTCCCATCCTCTCATATGCTGCAGTTGTGCCGCCAGGTAATACACCCACGGATCCGGGACCCCCAGCCCACCATTAGTTTTGGATCTACATAGAGTCGCTAGCTTAATGCGGGGTGTTCCCTTCTTCCATATAAGGTCCCTAAATATTGCATTAACCACATAGAAGATTCTCAGAGGAAGCCATACTGGGGTATTATGCAGCAGGTATAGGAGCTGGGGTATCATTATCATTTTGATCAGGTTAGTCCTACCTATCAAGGATAATGGTAGTTTTATCCAGGCATTTACCTTCTGTTTAAATTTTTGCAGTAATGGAGCGATGTTCAGTCTCTGGATACCCAGGTATTTGAAAGACTGAACAACCTGTAAGCCTTCAACGCACGAGCTGACCTGACTATTTTCCCCCTTCAGAGGCATCAGCACGGATTTTGTCCAGTTAATGCATAACCCTGACATCTTCCCAAACCTATCAATCACCTCCATTGCCGCCGGGAGAGACGCTGTCCAATTATCCAGGAACAATAACAGGTCGTCTGCATGCAAAGCTACTTTCTCTGTCAGGGAGCCATATGTGAAGCCTTTAATCCCCTCAGAGGTCCTAATAGCTTCTGCTAGGGGTTCAACTGCTATCGCAAACAGCAGAGGCGACAGAGGGCAGCCTTGCCTCGTCCCCCTGTGTAATGCAAAGCTATCTGATAAATTGCCATTAACTCTGATCTTAGCCAATGGGTCATTATAAGTGAGTTGGATCCAGCCTATGAAGGCATTGCCAAACCCCAATTTCCGCAGTACCTTCCACAAATATTTCCATTCCACACTATCAAATGCTTTGGCTGCATAAAGAGATGTGACCGCTGCATTTGGATTACAGACCTGCCTTTGATGTTAACCGCCGTTGACATATTTGGCATAAAGCCGGCCTTATCCAGGTGGATAAACTTAGATATAATCATGTTCAAACGATTTGCCAAGACTTTAGTGAGAATCTTAATGTCTACCTGGAGTAGTGAGATAGGCCTATAAGACTCAGCCTCCAAAATATCTTTGCCCGGTTTCGGAAGGACCACAATCGTTGCCTCTGGGTCTTTTCTTTTCCTCCTTAAAAACCCTCTAATAACTGAGGCAGCATCACTGAGGCAAACCACTTGTAAATCTCCACCGGTAACCCATCATTCCCTGGGGCCTTATTGTTAGACATACTTGATAATGCCATCTCCATCTCAGTGATTGTTATAGGTAAGTCTAGCTTAGCGCGCTGTTCGGTAGTTAGTATCGGCATGTGCAGACCCGCGAGAAAGGAGTCTATTTCTGCATCCGAAGCTGTTAAGCGGGAGGCATACAAATTCGAGTAGAACCCCATCATAATCCCCAGTATCTGTTCCGGAGCACTACATTGAACCCCAGATGCATCCCTGAGAGCCGCTATATAACTAGAGGAACGCTGTGCCCTAGATACCATGGCCAACATTCTTCCTGTCTTTTCTCCCTCTTCATAATAGACTTGGTTCTGGAAAAACTGTTTATTTCTGGCGTTAAGCAATAGCCTATCATTTAACTCCTTTTGTGCCCCTTCCCATAACATCCTGTGCCTATCAATAGGCTGTTCAACGTATGTAGCCTCAGCCACTTCCACTGCTCGCATTAAAGCCTGTACCTTAGTTCTAGTTTCACTTTTCTTTCTATTCACCTGTGCTATAAGTAACCCTCTTAGAAAAGCCTTCATAGTGTCCCATACTATTAACCGAGAAGCGGCAGGCAAGTTAATCTGAAAAAACTCTTCCAGTTGCCCCTTGATACTATCCACTACCGCTAAGAGAGGCAACCAAAAAGGATTAAATGTCCACGACTTGCCGTTCCCTACTCTAGCGGGCTGAAAGGCAGCGGACACCAATAATGGAGAATGAACCGTCAGCCGTCTAGCAAGGTATGTAATCTCTTTTACTAATTGCCCCATTTCCCTATTCACTAGCGCTAAGTCAATTCTGGACAGCGAGCTGAATGAACTAGAGCAACATGAATATTGCTGCGCCTGCGGGTTTCTTTCCCTCCATATGTCTATGAGAGACACCTCCAGTAAGAGCCTCCCGAACGGGGTATAATCTCCTGATAGGATGGGGATGGCGGGAAGAGACCTATCCAAACTAGGTCATATCACGTTATTGATATCTCCCAGTATAAGAGCTGGCACCCCGGGAAAGTCTGCTATGAAGGATAAAATCTTCCTAACCACAAGTAGAGAGTATGGTGGTGGGATGTACACTCCACATATAACACATAGTCGATTATAAAGAGTACCATATAGGCACACTGGGCTTACCGACTGGCCCCACAACACGTCTATATACTAGGCCCGTGAGAGTGCACTGTACCCGTCAGCAAGGCCAGTAGTGATCCTCAGTAGGGATGAGCGAACCCGAACTGTATAGTTCGGGTTCGTACCGAATTTTGGGGTGTCCGTGACACGGACCCGAACCCGAGCATTTTCGTAAAAGTCCGGGTTCGGTGTTCGTCGCTTTCTTGGCGCTTTTTGAAAGGCTGCAAAGTAGCCAATCAACAAGCGTCATACTACTTGCCCCAAGAGGCCGTCACAGCCATGCCTACTATTGGCATGGCTGTGATTGGCCAGTGCAGCATGTGACCCAGCCTCTATTTAAGCTGGAGTCACGTAGCGCCGCCCGTCACTCTGCTCTGATCAGTGTAGGGAGAGGTTGCAGCTGCGACGTTAGGGCGAGATTAGGCAGTGATTAACTCCTCCAAAAGACTTCATTCAGTGATCGATCTACAGCTGTGGATCATTGATCTGCTGCTATTCAATTGCTCACTGTTTTTAGGCTGCCCAAAGCGTTTTTCATTCACTTTTTTCTGGGGTGATCGGCGGCCATTTTGTGTCTTGTGGTGCGCCAGCACAAGCTATCACCAAGTACATTTAACCCTCAATAGTGTGGTTATTTTTTGGCCATATACTACATCAGGGTCAAGCTGTCACACCAAGTGCATTTAACCATCAATAGTGTGGTTGTTTTTTGGCTATATCCTACATCGGTCAAGCTGTCACACCAAGTGCATTTAACCATCAATAGTGTGGTTATTTTTTGGCCATATACTACATCAGGGGCAAGCTGAGCCTGTCACCAAGTGCATTTAACCCTCAATAGTGTGGTTGTTTTTTGGCTATATCCTACATCAGGGTCAAGCTGTCACACCAAGTGCATTTAACCATCAATAGTGTGGTTATTTTTTGGCCATATCCCAGTCTAATTCTGTCTGTAAACGTATACCTGTCACCCAGCGCCGAAATAATAGGCCTCAAATTTATAGTCAGCTAAATCTGTGGTTATTGCTGTGGCTGGGCAAGTTATTTAGTGTCCGTCAAAGCACAGTTTTTGTTCTGGGTTGAAATACAATTCCCAATTTATCAATTCTCTAAATTAGTGGTTTCTGCTGTATCAGGCCTACTTTAAATCTATCCCTAAAAGGGTATATTAGATTCAAGGTGCTGATAGGGTCATTCTCAATAACTTCACACACACACACGCTACTGTGCATATCCAAGTCTAATTCTGTCCGTAAACGTATACCTGTCACCCAGCGCCTAAATAATAGGCCTAAAATTTATATTCAGCTAAATCTGTGGTTACTGCTGTGCCTGTATTAGTGTAATACGGTACCTAAATAGATAGCCAGATAGTGTTAGGTGTCTGTAAAAAAAGGCCTGAATTTGAATTCAATACATTGGGCCAAATAATATTTTTGTTATTGTGGTGAAAGGTAACAATGAGGAAAACATCTAGTAAAGGACGCGGACATGGTCGTGGTGGTGTTAGTTGACCCTCTGGTGCTGGGAGAGGACGTGGCCGTTCTGCCACAGCCACACGTCCTAGTGTATCTACTACCTCAGGTCCCAGTAGCCGCCAGAATTTACAGCGATTTAGTGGGGCCCAATGCCGTTCTAAGGATGGTAAGGCCTGAGCAGGTACAGGCATTAGTCAATTGGGTGGCCGACAGTGGATCCAGCACGTTCACATTATCTCCCACCCAGTCTTCTGCAGAAAGCGCACAGATGGCGCCTGAAAACCAAGCCCATCAGTCTGTCACATTACCCCCATGCATACCAGGGAAACTGTCTGAGCCTCAAGTTATGCAGCAGTCTCTTATGCTGTTTGAAGACTCTGCTGGCAGGGTTTCCCAAGGGCATCCACCTAGCCCTTCCCCAGCGGTGGAAGACATAGAATGCACTGACGCACAACCACTTATGTTTCCTGATGAGGACATGGGAATACCACCTCAGCACGTCTCTGATGATGACGAAACACAGATGCCAACTGCTGCGTCTTTCTGCAGTGTGCAGACTGAACAGGAGGTCAGGGAGGAACACTGGGTGGAAGACGATGCAGGGGACAATGAGATCCTAGACCCCACATGGAATGAAGGTCGTGCCACTGACTTTCACAATTCGGAGGAAGAGGCAGTGGTGAGACCGAGCCAGCAGCGTAGAGGGAGCAGTGGGCAAAAGCAGAACACCCGCCGCCAAGAGACTCCGCCTGTTACTGACCGCCGCCATCTGGGACCGAGCACCCCAAAGGCAGCTTCAAGGAGTTCCCTGGCATGGCACTTCTTCAAACAATGTGCTGACGACAAGACCCGAGTGGATTGCACGCTGTGCCATCAGAGCCTGAAGCGAGGCATTAACGTTCTGAACCTTAGTACAACCTGCATGACCAGGCACCTGCATGCAAAGCATGAACTGCAGTGGAGTAAACACCTTAAAAACAAGGAAGTCACTCAGGCTCCCCCTGCTACCTCTTCTGCTGCTGCCGCCTCGACCTCATCTGCTGCTGCCGCCTCGGCCTCTTCCTCCGCTTCTGGAGGAACGTTGGCACCTGCCGCCCAGCAAACAGGGGATGTACCACCAACACCACAACCTCCGTCACCAAGCATCTCAACCATGTCACACGGTAGCGTTTAGCTCTCCATCTCACAAACATTTGAGAGAAAGCGTAAATTCCCACCTAGCCACCCTCGATCCCTGGCCGTGAACGCCAGCATTTCTAAACTACTGGCCTATGAAATGCTGTCATTTAGGCTGGTGGACACAGACAGCTTCAAAACAGCTCATGTCGCTTGCTGTCCCACAGTATGTTATTCCCAGCCGGCACTACTTCTCCAAGAAAGCCGTGCATTCCCTTCACAACCAAGTATCCGATAAAATCAAGTGTGCACTGCGCAACGCCATCTGTGGCAAGGTCCACCTAACCACAGATACGTGGACCAGTAAGCACAGCCAGGGACGCTATATCTCCCTAACTGCACACTGGGTAAATGTAGTGGCGGCTGGGCCCCAGGCGGAGAGCTGTTTGGCGCACGTCCTTCCGCCACCAAGGATCGCAGGACAACATTCTTTGCCTCCTGTTGCCTCCTCCTCCTCCTACTCGGCTTCCTCCTCCTCTTCTTCCACCTGCTCATCCAGTCAGCCACACACCTTCACCACCAACTTCAGCACAGCCCGGGGTAAACGTCAGCAGGCCATTCTGAAACTCATATGTTTGGGGGACAGGCCTCACACCGCACAGGAGTTGTGGCGGGGTATAGAACAACAGGCCGATGAGTGGTTGCTGCCGGTGAGCCTCAAGCCCGGCCTGGTGGTGTGCGATAATGGGCAAAATCTCGTTGCAGCTCTGGGACTAGCCGGTTTGATGCACATCCCTTGCTTGGCGCATGTGCTGAATTTAGTGGTGCAGAAGTTCATTCACAACTATCCCGACATGTCAGAGCTGCTGCATAAAGTGTGGGCCGTCTGTTCGTGCTTCCGGCGTTCACATCCTGCCGCTGCTCGCCTGTCTGAGCTACAGCGTAACTTCGGCCTTCCCGCTCACCGCCTCATATGCGACGTGCCCACCAGGTGGAACTCCACTTTGCACATGCTGGACAGACTGTGCGAGCAGCAGCAGGCCATAATGGAGTTTCAGCTGCAGCACGCACGGGTCAGTCGCACTGCGGAACAGCACCACTTCACCACCAATGACTGGGCCTCCATGCGAGACCTGTGTGCCCTGTTTCGAGTACTCCACCAACATGCCCAGTGGCGATGACGCCGTTATCAGCGTTACAATACCACTTCTATGTCTCCTTGAGAAAACACTTAAGGCGATGATGGAAGAGGAGGTGGCCCAGGAGGAGGAGGAGGAGGAGGAAGAGGGGTAATTTTTAGCACTTTCAGGCCAGTCTCTTCGAAGTGACTCAGAGGGAGGTTTTTTGCAACAGCAGAGGCCAGGTACAAATGTGGCCAGCCAGGGCCCACTACTGGAGGACGAGGAGGAGGTGGAGGAGGATGAGGATGAAGCATGGTCACAGCAGGGTGGCACCCAACCCAGCTCGGGCCCATCACTGGTGCGTGGCTGGGGGGAAACGCAGGACGATGACGATACGCCTCCCACAGAGGACAGCTTGTCCTTACCTCTGGCCAGCCTGGCACACATGAGCGACTACATGCTGCTGTGCCTGCGCAACGACAGCAGAGTTGCCCACATTTTAACGTGTGCGGACAACTGGGTTGCCACCCTGCTGGATCCACGGTACAAAGACAATGTGCCCACCTTACTTCCTGCACTGGAGCGTGATAGGAAGATGCGCGAGTACAAGCGTATGTTGGTAGACGCGCTACTGAGAGCATTCCCAAATGTCACAGGGGAACAAGTGGAAGCCCAAGGCCAAGGCAGAGGAGGAGCAAGAGGTCGCCAAGGCAGCTGTGTCACGGCCAGCTCCTCTGAGGGCAGGGTTAGCATGGCAGAGATGTGGAAAAGTTTTGTCAACACGCCACAGCTAACTGCACCACCACCTGATACGCAACGTGTTAGCAGGAGGCAACATTTCACTAACATGGTGGAACAGTACGTGTGCACACCCCTCCACGTACTGATGGTTCGGCCCCATTCAACTTCTGGGTCTCTAAATTGTCCACGTGGCCAGAGCTAGCCTTTTATGCCTTGGAGGTGCTGGCCTGCCCGGCGGCCAGCGTTTTGTCTGAACGTGTATTCAGCACAGCAGGGGGCTTCATTACAGACAAACGCAGCCGCCTGTCTACAGCCAATGTGGACAAGCTGACGTTCATAAAAATTAACCAGGCATGGATCCCACAGGACCTGTCCATCCCTTGTGCAGATTAGACATTAACTACCTCCCCTTAACCATATATTATTGTACTCCAGGGCACTTCCTCATTCAATCCTATTTTTATTTTCATTTTACCATTATATTGCGGGCAACCCAAAGTTGAATGAACCTCTCCTCTGTCTGGGTGCCGGGGCCTAAATGTCTGACAATGGACTGTTACAGTGGTGGGTGACGTGAAGCCTGATTCTCTGCTATGACATGAAGACTGATTCTCTGCTGACATGAAGCCAGATTCTCTGTTATGGGACCTCTCTCCTCTGCCTGGGTGCCGGGGCCTAAATATATGACAATCGTCTGTTGCAGTGGTGGGTGACGTGAAGCCTGATTCTCTGCTATGACATGCAGACTGATTCTCTGCTGACATGAAGCCAGATTCTCTGTTACGGGACCTCTCTCCTCTGCCTTGGTGCCGGGGCCTAAATTTATGACAATGGACTGTTCCAGTGTTGGGTGACGTGAAGCATGATTCTCTGCTATGATATGAAGACTGATTCTCTGCTGACATGAAGCCAGATTCTCTGTTACGGGACCTCTCTCCTCTGCCTGGGTGCCTGGGCCTAAATATCTGACAATGGACTGTTACAGTGTTGGGTGACGTGAAGCCTGATTCTCTGCTATGACATGAAGCCAGATTCTCTGCTGACATGAAGCCAGATTCTCTGTTACAGGACCACTCTCCTCTGCCTGGGTGCCGGGGCCTAAATATATGAGAATGGACTGTTACAGTGGTGGGTGACGTGAAGCCAGATTCTCTGCTATGGGACCTCTCTCCAATTGATATTGGTTAATTTTTTTTTTTTTTTTTTTATTCATTTCCTTATCCACATTTAGCCCTTTCATGGGCTGTTTTACAGCCTTTTTAGTGCCGAAAAGTTCGGGTCCCCATTGACTTCAATGGGGTTCGGGTTCGGGACGAAGTTCGGGTCGGGTTCCGATCCCGAACCCGAACATTTCCGGGAAGTTCGGCCGAACTTCTCGAACCCAAACATCCATGTGTTCGCTCAACTCTAATCCTCAGCCAATAAACAGTATCAGTGAGAGGAGCACAACTAGAAACAACTTAGAGAGACTTAATGTGCAAACTACTGACCGTCCACACACACACTGCTATTATAGCCGGTCGCCATTCCACACCCCACACTTTACCCGGAGAGATAACATATGTCAAATAACATAGAACATAGAACATCCTCTACAAGTATAAGAGACCGGTTAGCTTAACTGTCCCTAGGATTAACTTAACTGTCACTAGGATGTAAACAAATAAGCACACCCCCATCTACTTTTATAGCCCATAATATGCTTATACATATTCACTAGTAAGTAGAGGATCCTTTGCGCAACCTCTTAATTCCTCCCCTCTCTGTAGCGCATCTAACAGTAAAACAATGCAAGAGATATCAAAAGGAGAAAAATTATGCACATGAGAGACATTTAGGCAGACAGTCGCATAATAGGGGGTGAAACCCCTCAAGCAGGAGGCTGTTGTTCCAATCTGATCTGCCTTTCATTTCTGTCCAGCCACTTATTCGCCTCCTTGGGAGCCTCAAAGAAACTGGTTGTGTTCAGTGCCACCACACGCAGCCTGGCTGGGTATAACATGGCGTAGGGGACACCCAGACCTCTCAGCCACCTTTTAACTTCCAGGAATCTGGCTCTTCTTTTCTGAACCTCCATAGAGTAGTCCGGGAACAATGAGATTTTATGCCTCTCCACCGAGAGATCAGGCATTTCTCTGGCCTTACGAAGAAGGATCTCTGTCTCTATAATGCAATAGCTTAGCCAGGACTGTTCTCGGAGGGGCCCCCGGTGGGAGAGGCCTAGTAGGCACCCTATGGGCACGCTCCACTGCAAACAACGGTGTCAGAGAGTCCGGACCAAACTGCTCTTTCAGCCAAGTCTCAAAAAATTCTGTAGGATTTCTGCCTTCCACCCTTTCCGGCACTCCTACTATTCGCACGTTGTTTCGGGGCAGGCGGTTCTCCAAGTCATCTTGTTTGGCCGACAGCACACTCAGTATTCGGGCATGTTCTACTACATCCCCCTTTAGAGGTTGTACCTCGTCTTTAATGTCCCCCATTTTATCATCTAGGGCAGTAGTACATTCTGCTAGTTTTTTAAGTCATGCCTTATAATGGAGATGTCCTCCTTAATGGCGCCTACCTGGACTGTTAGGGCATTGAGGGATTTTCCACATTTGGAGATGTCATGCATCACATCTTTAAGGGTGGGTTCTCCAGAGTCCGAGTCGCAGGCTTCACGTTCTGGCTCGTCACTACTCAGCTGCAAGGCCACAAATCTGTTGGCGTTCTTACTCACAGTTGCGGAGGGCTCCGGCCCTTCAGGCTCTGAATCGCCTCCCTGATCCAGGGACGCAAGGTCCTGAGTCTCCGGACGTCTCTTGCTGCTGGAGGCTTGTGAGGAGCGAGCAAACTGGCAGAGTTTTACTGCCGCTTCCTTCTGCATTTCAGCTGTGCGGTCTCTCCACTTCGGTGTGCCCACTCCGGGGCCATCTTGGGAGTCCTTATCTGTTCCTCTGCCGTCTCGTTTTCTCGACATGGCCACCTAATAAGTCTTGCTAGACACTCAGGCAGAAACCGGCTGACAATGTCCAACTGCTTAGACCGAGTAACATCGCAGATTCGAGGGTTTAGCAGGATAAATAGCCGGGTCAAATCGGGAGCTCTCAGCGTGCAACCGCTTACATGCCTAGCTAGCCACGCCCCCTCGTGATATGCAGCTTTGATCCATACAGGTCCAGAAATAGTCTAGGATCCCAGCAGGTATTGGCAATATGTGGCAGGAATTCATCTATTCTGCTTCTTGTACATACGTCTAGTAGAATCTGGCAGGTATCTATCTTCTGCTCTGTCTGTAGTCTGCTTTGTTTGGGCCTGACTAGCTGAAGAGGTATCTTCTCTTTGTCTGTGGATCTGTACTTACAGGACTGCTCGCAGGGTATGGTGTCTTCTTCCTGGAGATCTATAGTTCTGTAATGGCTGCTTTCTTTGTCCACAGCTGAGGTAGAAGACTCAGGCTGGGAAGGGTGATCTTTACCTCAGCCGAGGCTCGATCCTGTCTTGGGATCCCTGTTTCTGGGAGCTCCTACTAACACAGCCTTACCCTAGCCGGGGTGGCTGGTACACTAACTAGAACTTTCTTTCCTCCCCCATGAGGCAGGAAGTGGGAACATTCCACACCTCCTCAAAGGGGGGGGGGGGAGCTAGATTGGAATGTACTATTCCAGTCCAGCTATGCTAAACTGTCTAAGTCTATGCTAAACACATTGCTGCCACCTGCTGGTGTAGGTGCAACCTCCTGCACTCCTGCTGTTCTGCCACTACTACTCCCAGAATCCTCCTTTCACTTCTGTGGGAGTCGCAAGAACAGCATAAGTGTGCATGCTGAGAGTTGTAGATTCATAGCAGCTCCCGAATGTTAGTGATCCCTAATATACTAAACAAAAATCACAGAAGAAAAAAGATAAAAAGCAAAGATAAAAACATATAAATATACGGATCTCCAGGGATACATTTATGAAAACAATCACAGAAAACAGATAATAATGCACTAACAAAATATATGCAAGCATTATATGGACTAAGCCCTCACTATCCCACAGGAGACCTTGATTAGGTGGTACATAGCTGTGTGTGCTCCTCCTCTCATTGGTTGCTTGGTGCACACAGATGTAACTAGTAGCAGCACACTATATAGGTGAAATATTGTGCAAAGTTCATTTATTTCAGTAATGCAACTTAAAAGGTGAAACTAATATATGAGACTCATTACAAGCAAAGCGAGATATTTCAAGTCTTTATTTGTTATAATTTGTACGATTATGGCTTACAGCTTATGAAAACCACAAAGTCACAATCTCAGGTACCCTTTGCTCAGGGGGTATGGATTAATTAGCTGACTAGAGTGAGACACTTTGAGCCTAGAATATTGAACCTTTTCACAATATTCTAATTTCAGGTTGCATTACTGAAATAAATGAACTTTTGTACGATATTCAAATTTTTAGAATTTTACCTGTATGTGGTCTGCTCTTCTGAATACCGATGCCCAACGGCATAGGTAGGTTTACCTGCCTGACTGAGACCACCTTGGAACTGGTAGGCAGGCACTTTGGCAGGTGCTGCACTATGAAATAACGTTTGCGCTGTGGCATTAGAAGAATTTTGACATCTCTGACTTTTAGTATAACCAGATTGTCTGTTACTCTGTAATTCCTCTACTGCCGTTCTATGGAAACAGTAGGTTTAAAGAGCACACCAAATGCTTGAAATAACTTCATTAACTTCAACTTTTCTTCATATATAACACTGCCGCCTCTGCAGCAGATAGTCCATGTACATAACACGTGTTAAAAAGATATCACAAAATGGCGGTATGCTGCATAAGATGGTGATTCAACTGTTCAATCTTGTCATTCAATATAAAATGGTGGATATATTTCTCTCTTGAGTATCTGTACTCTCACTTTAAGTGTCACGGATGGTGTTGCAGAAAAGAAGTAACAAATAAAGATCCAACTGACTTGATCCCAAAACTAAGGAACAAAAGGGTGAGACCTATTAAAACCGTATAGCTCTCCCTGACTGCTCAGCCCATGCAAAGATCTGTGATAGAAAGTTGCATGTCCACGTACCTAGACTGAGTGACACCTGAAACCCCTATAATAGTGAGGGGATACGACCACCGGCTCCCTGCACTTAATACGGAGGGAGTCAGGGTCACCTTGGAACAAGTCAACAGGAAAACACAAATAAAGTAACAGACTTACTGAAGAGCCATCAGTTGCAGCATCTAGCAGTGAGCACCATCGAGGAAGTTGTATAAACCACAAAGTGAGGCATTATGGGAGGGGATATGAAGGGAAGCAATCACTGCTAATAGATGACAGCTGGGAGAGGGAGAAGAGATGTCAAAGTGAAACTAAAACAAGAACATCATGCAGGAGGTACTGAAGAACGTCTATCAGAACTTCTCAGAGATCTGGCGGTGACATAAAGTTATTTAAGCACTTTATAATCTCTGTGAGGTTTATCTGAGGTCTAACTAATAGTTCACTTGCTGAATTTGGTCGCAATTTGCAGTATTTGCAGCTTGGCTGAGTATGATCTGGTATGGTTGTATGCAGTTTGGATTGCAATATGGAATTGTGAACTTTGTAGTTTGCAATTGAATTTGGTGGAACTGTAAGTAAACACACATAACTGGTTCAGTATACAGTTCTAATCACTATATTAACAGTAGGAACATTATATAACTGTTTTAAATACCCATTTTGGCCTATCTGCTTCCATAAACTAAGGTTTAGTCTTACCGGTAAACGGTTTTCCAGGAGTCCGACATGACAGTACCCACTGGAGGATGTCCTATTGGATCTCTGTAGGGACAGGAAGCGTGAGAGGTTAAAAGGCCCCTGGGATAAGGCGTCTACCCCTAGCGGATTGTCTCTGGGGTTCAGAGAGAAGAACTGATTCACCTGGGTGTTCCTCCTTGAAGCAAATAGGTCTATCTGTGGGAACCCCCATTGGTGGCAGATCTGAAGGAAAACCTCCCGGTTTAGGCACCATTCGCCTGCGTCGAGACAGTGTCTGTTTAGAAAGTCTGCCGCGGAGTTCTCTGCTCCCTTTAGGTGAACAGCCGTCACTGAGAGGACTTTCCTCTCTGCCCAGTGAATTTTTTTTTCTGATAAGACCTGAAGTAGAGGGTTTCTGGTTCCCCCTTGACGCTTCAGGTAACACACCGTAGTCACTTTGTCTGACAGAATTCTGATGTGGTTGGAGAGAATTAGATTTTCTGGGTTGGTCCACCAGGATAGAGAACTTAGACACTGCTTTGTAAGCGCTATCTTTGAGTCTAAGGAATGATGATCCCTGTCCCATGATGCCAAGACTGCGGACTGTAGGATCCTGGAATGAAACTGAGCCCACGGGATCACTGAAATACATAATGTCATCAGGCCGAGAATCTTCATTGCCTCTTAGAGTATGGACCTTTCTTTTCTGGAAAGACACTATCTTTCCCCTTATTATCTCCTGCTTGGACTCTGGAAGGAAGGAGAATTGATTTTCTGTGTCTAAGAGAACTCCTAGAAATTGCTTCCTGGTGCTTGGTACTAGGTCTGATTTGGGGTAATTTATTACCCAGCCCAGATCCTTGAAAAGGGCTATGGTCTGATGGATACTGCTCTCGAGATTCTGTTTTGTGTCTGCAATTAGGAGAAAATCGTCCAGGTACGGAACAATCCTTATCTGCTGTTCTTTTAGATACGCCACTACCTCTGATGACTTTTGTAAAGATGCGAGGGGCCGACGAAATTCCAAAGGGGAGACACTGGAACTGATAATGAAGGACAGTCCCCTCCTGGATGATTGCAAACCTGAGATATTTCTGGTATAGAGGATGAATCGGGATGTGATGATAGGCATCCTTCAGGTTCATGGTACATAGGAGATCTCCTACTGAAATTAACGGGATTGCTGACTTTATGGATTCCATCTTGAACTTGTGGTAAGCTAATGACTTGTTCAGAGACTTCAGGTTGATAATTGTCCTGTAAGTTCCATCCGTTTTTTTTATTAGAAAGAGACTTGAATAATGACCCAAGTATTTCTGATCCTCCGGAACCTGGACTATAGCATTTAATTTTAAAAGTTTCTGTAAGTCCAGACCTAACTGATTTTGTTGCCCCACCGAATGGAATCTTGTGATTAGGAATCTTTTCTGGGGAGGACTGCGAAATTCTAATTTTACCCCTTCTCGGATGGAATTGAGGATCCAGGATTGAGTCCAGGATTCCCAAAACAAGCGGAGCCTGCCCCCTACTGGCCTGATGTCATTGTTTGCTCGGGCCTGAGTTAGGATTGAAGAGGAAACCCCTACCTTTCCCTCCTTTAGGGTAGCTCCATCTACCAGTTTTACCTTTCCCTCTCTGAGGATGTAAACTGCCTAGAGGTTTTACAAAAGGGCTGCACTGGCTTCTTTGCCTTCTCTTCTGGAAACCCCTTCTTTTTGTCCGCTGTACTTTCCAGAATGGAATCGAGGACGTGGCCAAAAAGGTATGCTCCGGTAAAGGGAATTGCACATAATTTATTTTTAGAGGCAATGTCTCCCGTCCAGGATTTGAGCCAGAGGGCTCGTCTTGCTGTATTTGTAAGAGCGTCATTTCTAGCTGCAAAACGAATAGACTCTGCCGAGGCATCCGCCATGAAGGACGCTGCATATTTCAATAAAGGTAAGGACTCTAATATTTCCTCCCTGGAAGTCTTCATCTTGAGATGCTCTTCCAGTTGCTCTAGCCATAAGCACATGGCGCGGGCTACCGAGGTTGCTGCAATATTAGCATTAATTATTAGCTGCAGAAGATTCCCAGGCTTTCAGAAGTCCATCCATCTTTTGATCCATGGGGTCCTTTAACTGTGAGGAATCCTCGAACGGTATGGACGTCTTCTTCACCACCTTGGCCACCTGAATGTCGACCTTCGGAATCTCATCCCAAAGTTTTGTTTCCTCCGGGTTGAAAGCCAGCCTGCTTTTGAATTCTCTGGGTACATAGAGCTTTTTGTCACCCTCTTCCCATTCATCTTTGATAAGATCCTGTAAATAAGCATTCACCGGAAAAAGCTTTTTTCCTGGCCCTTAATCCGCCGAACATCTCGTCCTGTACTGAACGTTTCGGCTCCTCCTCCTCAACCGCCATGGTCTGTCTTACCGCTGTTAGGAACGAGTCAAGGTGTTCTGTGGAAAACAGATATCTCCTAGGTTCCTCCGTCACGGAAGGGGGGGGGATCTCATCCTCCAATTCGTCCGAAGGGTACCCGGTTTCCTCCTCCGAATCCGAAACTAAGTGTACTCTGGCACGCTTGGACGGAGGGGAAGAGGGGACTGGAAGGGAAGGGGGCTGACTCATTCCTGCCGCCTGTGCTTCCTCTCTGACAATGATTCTCAGCTCCTCCAGAAAGGATGGTTGTTCCTCCTTCAGGATCTTTGCTAAGCAATCAGTGCAGAGGGCCTTCTTATAAGGCCCAGAAAGCTTCTTAGTGCACGTTGCACATTTCCTAGCTTTTTTCTTGGAGTCTCCATGCGGTCTATGTCCCGTCTCCTTTTCCACCTTAACAGGGGAAGAAGGAGATATAAAACCGGTCCAGTAGGAAATTTTACCTAACCAGCAGGATACTACTTACAGTATTCTGGATGAGGGAGTCAGCGACAGCATCTAGCTTGCTCAAACCTTGGGCCTCCATGATGTAACAGCCTGAAGCACACATCACAGCATTTTTTAAAGGGTCTTACCTTACTGGCCCTCCCCTCATCGCCGCACGGATCCGCCTCCTCTTCCGGGGGACTCTTCCTAAGAAGAATCGACCCCACATGCGAGGCCTCCAGCTGAGGCCTCCAGCATGAATGCGCGCCACCATCTTGAATGCGTCACTTCCGGGTCGCACAGGAAGTGACATGGACCGCGTCAGCCGAGGAGGACGGAACAGCTGCTGTGCGCAGAGCTCCATCGGAGAAGCCGCAACAGCGTCCTGGTACCGCGGCCTGCAGCAGAGAGAGGTACCCGGAGAGCTAGGGGACCCCTTCCCAGAGGGGTGCTGGCTTTAGGCCGCGACAGAGGCTCAAGAGGAGAGGCATGAGCCCCCCGACCAGCCTCGGCCTAGTGATGTTCCCTACTAATAAGCAGGGATTCCTTCTCACTGCTCCTATCCCTGTAGGGACAGGAAGAACACTGGTGGGAGGGGCCTTTTAACCTCTCACGTTTCCTGTCCCTACAGAGATCCAATAGGACATCCTCCAGTGGGTACTGTCATTGAGGGACGTTCTGGAAAACACAGCTCTTAGTGGAGTGAATGTCTGTTCAGCTTCTTTCTCTGGTGAATAATAAATTCTAGCAGCTCCTGTTAGGGAATTTCCCACACAGGCTGTGTGTGAGGCTGACTGATTGGCCAAGACTCCTGCTGTGTGTGAGGCTGGCTGTGATTGGTCTAGACTCCTGCCCAACAACAGTTTAACTCTATGCTTTCTGTTGTTTCTGCTGTGTCATTGAGCTTACCTTACATTATATAATGAATCTTAAAGGCATATTATCTTTTCTGCTTCTGTGAACACAATATATAACAGTTATATGACATCCAAATATGAAGTAACTAAATAACTTTGCTTTTGTCTTTAATACACAAACATAGGAACTGTATTAAGGTTATTGGCAGGTCTAACTGTATAAACATATAAGCTATACTAGTAACCTAGGACAGGTCTTAGCTGGCCAGCTACAGGCACAGATGTGTTTTGATCAAAATATATTGGCTGAGAGTCTCTGATTTTATCATATCAGAGTGATGGCCTTGTCAATATATAATGCTTGCATATATTGTGTGTTGTGTGCATTATCTGTTTTCTGTGATTAATCCTTACATACAATATTGATATACCGCGCAATACAATTCTATTTGGTGCAATGATGTGTGTTACGTGGGGAGACCTCGTGAATTTTGGCACGACAGCTGTCGTGCAACAAGGATCACAGTGTAGCAGTGTGGCCATTGAAATAAATGGGGTAATTAAAAGTTGAACGCGAATATTCATATAACTAATTTTTATCACGAATATCGGCACTTCGAGAATTCACGAATATTTAGAATATAGTGCTATATATTCGTAATGATGAATATTATTATTTATTTTTTTAATACAGTACACATCAGGTGATCTCCCCTCCCTTCTTCTAGCTTGTGGGCCAATGAGAAGGCTTTGTAACAGCTTAGCAACATCCCTAGCAACCAATAGAAAAGTTGCCTACCCCTTCACATTTATGAATTAAGACACTCCCCAGCAGCCATTTTGTGGAGTTCTTGTGAGAGGAGCTTGAATACTGTGCTGTGCTTTTTCAAATGACATTCCAAATCGCATATAAATATTCCTGATAGTTAGTGTTAGATAGTAATAGGGAATTGTGTAGCTGAATAGCTGATAAGGTCCAGTGCAGGGTGTAGTGTAGTTATAGAGATAGTTAGCTAAAATATATAATCCAGATAGTTAGTGTTAGATAGTATAGGTTATAGTGTGTGGCAGGAAAATAACTGTGCAATGTGCATGTGAGAGAGATTTCTCTGCTGTCCATACATGCTACAGAAATAGTGCTGTGATGTCACAACAATACTAAGTTCAACAATCAGTATTATGTTGTCTGACCTGATTAAAGGTGAAGTTGTATGTATTAATATTCAAATCAATAGTGGCGATTTGCACTATCTCGAATACTTTGAAAAAAAATCTATCTTCATATAAAGCTATTGTTATGACATGCATGGAATTTTAATCTAAAACAGTGCTGTAATGTACAATTACTTACCGTGATCAGGAGTTCTTCGTCACTATCTCGAAAGTTGCTGCCAACCATTTTCATCACTTATGTAGCTAATAGTGCATGCGTACGTGCATAATAGCGCAATCAAAAGGAATATCACAAAATCCAGAATATTTGGCGAAAATTCGCCTAAATATTTGTGATATATCGCAAATTCGAATATAGCCCCTGCCGCTCATCACTAGTAAGGCTACTTTCACACTGCCGTTTCTGGGTCCGCCTGTGAGATCCGTTTCAAGGCTCTCACAAGCGGCCCCAAACGGATCAGTTTAGCCTCAATGCATTCTGAATAGATGCGGATCCATTCAGAATGCATCAGTTTGGCTCCGTTCCGCCTCCATTCAGCTCTGGAGGTGGACACCAAAACACTGCTTGCATCATGCAGGAAGGACCTCAATAACAGGCAATCTGTGCCCAGCAGATTGCCTGTTTAAATAGTGGACTAGTGAAGTTATGTGACGTGGCGAGCGTCACATGACTCCTGAGTTCCAATGCAGCCCATACAGCCGAGCGCCGAGTGATCAGCTCGGCACTCAGCCCCAGTGTGGTTCCCACGCAAACAGAGGACGCCGGGTGCGCTGATGACGCGCGCCTCGGCAGTGCCCGCCTCCTGAAACCACGTCCAGAGCGCATTGTGACAGTACCCCCCTTCCACGCGGGGCCACCGGACCCAAGGCCCCAGGCGACAGCTTCTCAGGATGTTCCAAATAAAAAATTTTGACAAGCCTAGTGGCGTGAACATACTTAGCTGGTACCCAGGACTTTTCCTCTGGTCCATAGCCTTTCTACTGTACCAGATACTGTAAAGAGTTGCGGACTCTAACATCCAAAATTTGTAAAACCACAAATTCATCAGAATAATTAACCAGTACTGGCGGCGGAACGGGCTGTGAAGGAACAACAGGAGTAACATGTCTTTTCAGCAAATTTAAGACATCATGGATGTGTAACGAATCAGGTAACCTTAATCTCAGGCTACTTTCACACCTGCGTTAGGTGCAGATTCGTTTGGTATCTGCACAGACGGATCCGCACCTATAATGCAAACGCTTGTATCCTTTCAGAACAGATCCATTTGCATTATTCTTTCAAAAAAAAGTCTAAGTCAAAACGCATCCGTCCTAAATTACATTGAAAGTCAATGGGGGACGGATCCGTTTTCAATTGCACCATATTGTGTCAGTGAAAACGGACCTGTCCCCATTGACTTACATTGCAAGTCAGGACGGATCCATTTGGCTCCGGTTCGCCAGGCAGACAAGCAGCGTTTTGGTGTCCGCATCCAGAGCTAAATGGAGGCGGGACGGAGCGAAACTGATGCATTCTGAACGGATCCTTATCCATTCAGAATGCATTGGGGCTGAACTGATCCGTTTTGAACCATTTGTGAGATCCCTGAATCGGATCTCACAAACTGAATTCAAAACGCCAGTATGAAAGTAGCCTCAACGACACTGGATTGATTACCTCCATAATCTCGTATGGACCTATAAAACGAGGTGCAGACTTTTTGGAGTCCACCTTGAGAGGCACATTCTTAGAGGACAGCCACACCTGATCCCCAACCTGAAAATCCATCCCTCTCTTATTAGCTTTGATTTTTTTATTATTTTGAGCCTTCTCTAGGTTCGACTGAACCCGGGCCCAAACTGTGTACAGTTCAGCTGAGACCTTATCCGCCTCAGGGTTAGATGAGGAGACAGATGACGCAGAATGAAAACGAGGATGGAAACCGTAGTTACAAAAGAATGGGGAGACACCAGCGGAGGAATTAACATGGTTGTTAATCGCAAATTCTGTCAAAGGAAGGTATTTAACCCACAACTGTTGATCACCAGAGACATATGACCTGAGAAATTGTTTTACAGACTGATTAAGTCGCTCCGTCTGCCCGTTACTCTCAGGATGATAGGCAGATGAGAAGGACAATGAGATTTGGCACCTCTGACAGAAGGCTCTTCAAAATCTCAACACAAATTGGACACCCCTATCAGACACAATGTTCTCAGGTACACCGTGCAAACGTACAAATACAGAGGCCAGAGTCTTAGCATTCTGACGTTAGCAAGGGGAACAAAATGTACCATCTTACTGAATCTGTCGACCACTACCCAAACCACAGTTTTACCCTCAGCAGGTGGCAGATCCGTGATGAAGTCCATAGAAATATGGGACCAGGGTCTACTGGGAATGGGTAGGGGGTCGCAGTTCACCAGCAGGACGAGTCCTAGGGGTTTTGGACTTGGCACACACCTCGCAGGCCGACACATAGGACTTGATATCCTTGAACAGGGTGGGCCACCAATAAGACCTGGATACCAGCTCTTTAGTACTCTTGATACCAGGATGTCCACACAAAACAGAGTCATGACACTCACCCAACATCCGTCGACAGAACTGTTCAGAAACAACTTATCTGTTGGTGTGAGTGCCGGGGCCAGATGTTGTTCTGCCTTAAGAGCCATAAGATCTTGGGACACGGCTGCTAAAAAGACACTAGCTGGCAATATGGTTTCAGGCGGTGCGTCCGTGGGCTGGAACGCACAGAAACTCCAGGATAGGGCATCTGCCTTAACGTTCTTACTCCCTGGCCTGAAAGGGAAATTAAAGCATGTGAAATTAAAGCGTGTTAAAAACAATGCCCATCTGGCTTGACGGGGATTCAGCCTCTTAGAAGACTCAAGAAACATCAGATTTTTGTGATCTGTAACAACGGTAACACAATATTTAGCCCCCTCAAGGAAATGTCTCCACTCCTCAAATGCCCATTTAATGCCCAGCAATTCACGATTGCCCACATCATAATTTCTCTCGGTTGGGGAAAGATTTTGGTAAAAGAAAGCACAAGGCCTTAAATTGGTAAGACTAGCGGGACCCTGAGAGAGGACCGCCCCCATTCCGTCCTGAGGCATCGACCTCTACAATGAAAGGCCTCTCTTGATCCGGCTGAATCAAAACTGGAGCGCAGCTGAAAGCCTTCTTAAGTGTCTAAAAATGCTTCAGTAGCCTTAACAGACCAGTTCTCCAGGTCCGCCCCTTTTTTGGTGAGGTCGGTCAAGGGCCTAGCAATTACTGAAAAATTATTTATAAATCTACGGTAATAATTAGCAAATACTAAAAAACGTTGTAAGGCTTTTAAGGATGACGGTGTTAACCAATCCAAAATTGGCAATATCTTGCTGGGATCCATTTTAAAAGAATGAGGAGTGAGGACATACCCAAGATACAGAATCTCTTGTACACCAAAAAGTCATTTCTACTGTTTGGCCGCCAATTGATTCTTCCTCAAAATCTCCAATACTTGTTTCACATGAGACACTTGACTCTCAAAATCTGAGGGAAAAAATCAAAACACCATCAAGGTAAACAATTACAAATTTACCCAAGAATTCCCTAAAAATATAATTCATAAAGTTTTGAAACACAGCTGGCGCATTGCTGAGTCCAAAAGGCATAACAACATATTCGAAGTGATGCAGGGGGAGAGAAAGAAAAGTCCTGGGCGGCACTGCTCGAAACTGTTACTACCAAACAAACATCCAGCGAACCTTATATATGCAGTGTACAGTCGTGGCCAGTGGTGTATCTTTGTTTTGTGCTGCCCTAGGCGAGACTAAACTCGGGCACCCCCCTAATATAAATTTGACCCACCCCTTCCTTGTTAAAAAACAATGTGCAGCTAGAGTTAGTACAGTATTAATCCCTCCCTAATTCTCCCCCTTCTAACCACCCAACGGGTCCCAACCCCCTTACCCCATAAAACAACTAAGTAATAGATTTTTTGTGAATTACTGTAATTTAAGTACTTACAGTTTTTGAAGACAGCAGGCTCAGGGATCAGTGCATTGGTGGCCGGGGCCTGGCCTCAGTGTTCACGGTGACCGTGTGCAGGATCCGCTTTGCACTTGGAGGAGATAAGGCTCACCCTAGCGTTGCCGGCCCGTGACTCCACCTCCGTGTGACGTCACGACGGCAACGTGAGAACGCAAAAGGCAGGGGAGGTCGAGAGAAAGTCAGGAGGGGGAGGAAGTAAGTTTTTCAACTCCTTCACTATGTGGCGCCGGCAATGCCGCTTGCATAATGAAGGATCGGACAAGGGGCAAAAAATATATTTAGCATATTGTGTAACTATCACTAAGCAAACAAGGCATTTTGCCGCCCCCTTTTCAAGTGCCGCCCTAGGCAAATGCCTTGTTTGCCTTGTGATAGATACACCCCTGGTCGTGGCCAAAAGTTTTGAGAATTACATGCATATTGGAAATTGGAAAAGTTGCTGCTTAAGTTTTTATAATAGCAATTTGCATATACTCCAGAATGTTATGAAGAGTGATCAGATGAATTGCATAGTCCTTCTTTGCCATGAAAATTAACTTAATCCCCCAAAAACCTTTCCACTGCATTTCATTGCTGTCATTAAAGGACCTGCTGAGATCATTTCAGTAATCGTCTTGTTAACTCAGGTGAGAATATTGACGAGCACAAGGCTGGAGATCATTATGTCAGGCTGATTGGGTTAAAATGGCAGACTTGACCTGTTAAAAGGAGGGTGATGCTTGAAATCATTGTTCTTCCGTTGTTAACCATGGTGACCTGCAAAGAAACGCGTGCAGCCATCATTGTGTTGCATAAAAATAGCTTCACAGGCAAGGATATTGTGGCTACTAAGATTGCATCTCATTCAGAATCATCAAGAACTTCAAAAAAAAGAGGTTCAATTCTTGTTAAGAAGGCTTCAGGGCGTCCAAGAAAGTCAAAGCGCCAGGATCGTCTCCTAAAGAGGATTCAGCTGCGGGATCGGAGTACCACCAGTGCAGAGCTTGCTCAGAAATGGCAGCAGGCAGGTGTGAGCGCATCTGCACGCACAGTGAGGCGAAGAGTTTTAGAAGATGGCCTGGTGTCAAGAAGGGCAGCAAAGAAGCCACTTCTCTCCAAAAAAAACCATCAGGGACAGATTGATCTTATGCAGAAAATATGGTGAATGGACGGCTGAGGAATGGGGTAAAGTCATATTCTCAGATGAAGCCTCTTTCCAATTGTTTGGGCATCAGGAAAAAGGCTTGTCTGGAGAAGAAAAGGTGAGCGCTACCATCAGTCCTTTGTCATGCCAACAGTAAAGCATCCTAAGACCATTCATGTGTAGGGTTGTTTCTCATCCAAGGGAGTGGGCTCACTCACAATTTTGCCCAAAAACACAGCCATGAATAAAGAATGGTACCAAAACACCCTCCAACAGAAACTTCTTCCAACAATCCAACAACAGTTTGGTGAAGAACAATGCATTTTCCAGCACGATGGAGCACCGTGCCATAAGGCAACAGTGATAACTAAGTGGCTCTGGGACCAAAACGTTGACATTTTGGATCCATGGCCTGGAAACTGCCCAGATCTTAATCCCATTGAGAACTTGTGGTCAATCCTCAAGAGGCGGGTGGACAAACAAAAACCCACTAATTCTGACAAACTCCAAGAAGTAATTATGAAAGAATCGGTTGCTATCAGTCAGGAATTGGCCAAGAAGTTGATTGAGAGCATGCCCAGTCGAATTGCAGAGGTCCTGAAAAAGAAGGGCCAACACTGCAAATACTGACTCTTTGCATAAATGTCATGTAATTGTTGATAAAAGCCTTTGAAACGTATGAAGTGCGTGTAATTATATTTCACTACATCACAGAAACAACTGGAACAAAGATCTAAAAGCAGTTTAGCAGCAAACTTTGTGAAAACTAATATTTGTGTCATTCTCAAAACTTTTGGCCACGACTGTACGTGGTGCTCAGCTCAGGGAAACACAAGATGAAACTTGATTGCAGATATAGGAAATTACAGGCGGCACTCACCACTGCTGTTAAATTGCTTCTTTATTCATCCAACACACATGGACACAAAGTAAGGCCTGGGGCGGACTCCAGATAACAGAGCGCCGGAGTAGCGATGGCCGTTTTGCGCTGCTGCGCTTCTTCCGGCTACTGATAGAGGGGCAGTGTGTCTGCTCCTCTTGAAGGCGTCATCTGCAGAGACTGCATGTAACGCCCATCAATTAAAAACAAAGGCAATTGCATTCACAAGTTAACTATTTGCTCCCTTTATGCGGGGCATGGACTGTCATATAAAAACACTAAGATCATTTCTTTCATTGAGTCCCAGTGCTTCAGTAGCCTCGGTGCGAATTATCCACCTGGCTTCTTTTTGGAGTAGGAGGCAATGTCTATCGCCTCCTTGCACTGGGAGGGGAGGGGGGGGGGGACTGTCTCCAAACGTGCAAACTTCAAACAGTTAACATTGCCTTCATGTGCACGCAGTACATGGTCGATGAGGCGGGGGCATCCTTTACCATTGATTTACAGGTGATAAACTAGGTTACCTTATGAGCAATGCCTCCAATGGTAAAAAACTTTTTCTGGAGGTTGTAGCTACAGAAGGAGCAATCGCCACATTTGTAGTTACCTATGGGTCTTCTGCTGGTTAACCAATTCATTGCCTTGTCTTCATGGCTAATAGACAGGGGATCCTGCTGTTTATGAGAAATTAGGAGCGGACCCCATCCCCAATGCGCTTTCACAGCTGCGTAGATTGGTGCAGAAATACATTGGCATCAATTTCCTTGTGGACAATATGATTGACAAATTGGTGCCCATTTGTCCCTGTAAACCTACATAGTACTTTGTGCCAAAGATTCACAAGTCACCGAACCGACCCCCTGGACGCCCTATTGTGGCAATGATTGGGTCGGTGACAGAATCTCTGTCCAAATACCTAGACTGGTTATTACATTCTTTATTGCAGAAATCTCCCACCTACCTGAGTGACACCAACGACTTCCTCCTGGCGCTGAAGTACTTTCAGTGGCAGGAGAGCTGGAGCCTGGTCTCACTAGACGTGGAGAGTCTCTATACACGTATACCTCACGGGATGGGTATCGAAGCGGATCTAGAAGTTCTAGAAAAAAAAAAAAAAGTGTCACATATCGCAAGTTTGTAGAAGAAGCCCTAGGGCAGTGATGGCTAACCTTGGCACTCCAGCTGTGGTAAAACTACAACTCCCAAGATGCCCCCCTTGCTTGGCTGCTCTCAGAACTCTATAGAAATAAATGGAGCATGCTGGGAGTCGTAGTTTCACCACAGCTGGAGTGCCAAGGTTAGCCATCACTGCCCTAGGGTTTGTACATACAAGTAATACGTTAAATTTGGTCAGCAGTGGTACAAACAATTACTTGGTACAGCGATGGGGACTCCGGTCTCATGCACATTTGCCAATATATATCTGAATCACTTTGAGGACAAGTTTGTTTTTTCTACAATGAACACCCACCTTATTCACATAATGTTGTTTTTGCGCTACGCGGATGACGTCTTCATGGTGTGGTCTGGAGATCGGGAGCAGTGTGAGCAATTAGTGTCTTTCCTTAATGACATGAACAACATGAATATGAGGTTCACTCTAAACTACGGGGGGGGGGGAGGGAATCCTGGAGTTTTTAGATGTTTGCGTCAATATTAAGGGCGATAATATTATCACTGAGGGTTTTCGCAAACCCACAGCTACAAATTCCATTCTGCACCATGAGAGCTTTCATCCATGTAGCGTGAAGAAATCCATACCGTACAGGACAATTTATTAGACTCAGACGAATCAACAGCACCGATGACGGCTTTATGAAACAGGGGCGTGAATTAAAAAATAGGTTAATCAGCAGAGGCTATCCTGAAAGATATCTAGAGGAAGCTATGTACAAAGCACAGGATTTTAGGCAACAGGATTTATTGTCTAGAAAACACGAGAGGCACATGCACCAAGCAAGAAGATAGGTTCGTGTTCACATTTAAATTCAGTCCCGCTTCCGAACTGGTTAACCAAATAATTTGCAACAACTGGGATATTCTCAGGAATGAGCCCAGTTTACAGGATGCAGCAAGTAATAAACCGCTAGTGGCTATTAAAAGGTGCCACACATTGAAGGATGTATTGGTCAGCAGCCGTCTAGCTAAAGACAAGGCAATGAATTGGTTAACCAGCAGAAGACCCATAGGTAACTACAAATGTGGCGATTGCTCCTTCTGTAGCTACAACCTCCAGAAAAAGGTTTTTTTTTTTACCATTGGAGGCATTGCTCATAAGGTAAACCAGTTTATCACCTGTAAATCAAGTTAGGTTGTATACGCGGTTATATGTCGATGTGGTGCATTTTATATTGGAAAAACTATAAGGCCTCTGTTTGAGAGATTTAGGGAACATCTGAATTCGGTAAAAACTGGTAAAGGATGCCCCCGCCTCATTGACCATGTACCGCATGCACATGAATGCAATGTTAACTGTTTGAAGTTTGAAGGTTTTGAGACAGTGCCCCTTCCCCCATGCAAGGAGGATAGACATCGCCTCCTATTCCAAAAATAAGCCAGGTGGATAATTTGCACCGAGGCCACTGGAGCACTGGGACTCAATGAAAGAAATGATCTTAGTGTTTTTATATAATGACAGTCCATGCCCCGCATAAAGGGAGCAAATAGTTAACTTCTGAATGCAATTGCCTTTGTTTTTTAATTGATGGCCGTTACATGCAGTCTCTGCAGATGACGCATAAAAGAGGCGCAGACACACTGCCCCTCTATCAGTAGCTGGAAGAAGCGCAGCAGCGCGAAACGGCCATCGCTACTTCGGCGCTCTGTGATCTGGAGTCCGCCCTAGCCCTTACTTTGTGTCCATGTGTGTTGGATGAAAAAAGCAATTTAACAGCATTGGTGAGTGCCGCCTGTCATTACCAGAACATCTGTTAATACCCAAGGAGACAGTAATAGGTACTAATAACTTGTTCCTGACCACATTAGGAAATACCTGGTTCCTAAGCTCCGCCGTCTTGGTAGATTTACCGGAAGAAGGTTTTTTGGAGCATTGGTTTATCCAATGGTCTGACTCGCGACAATAGAAACAAGCCCCTTGTCGGCGACGCTGATCTCTACGAGTCATCCCGACCTGCATGGGTTCCTCAGAAGAGAAATCGGCTCTGCTCACAGGACAGACCTCTGACTGGAGCACCTCCTGGGCAAAAAGCAAACGTTCCTGCCATCTCTCCCTAACACGTCTGTCAAGTCGAACAGCGAGTGTCATAGTCTCCTCTAATGTCTCAGGAAGCTGGTAGTTCACTAACAGGTCTTTGAGATTTTCAGACAACCCTGACCTGAACTGGCTTTTTAGGGCTGGTTCATTCCAGCCAGAAGGAACACACCATCTCCTGAACTGGGTACAATACTCTTCAGCTGGTTGGTCTCCCTGTACCAAAGCCTTAAGAGCGGTCTCCGCTACCATGGCCCTGTCAGGTTCATCATACAAGGTACCCAGGGCCTGGAAGAACCCCTAAACAGAGCAGAGACAACCAGTGTCAGAAGGCAAGGAAAAAGCCCAATCCTGGGGATCTCCCTGGAGACGGGAGATTACAATGCCCACGCGCTGGCTCTCAGAACCGGATGACAAGGGGCATAATCTGAAATAAAGTTTACAATTCTACGGTCACCTGAGAACAGTTCAGGAAGCTTAATCTGAGGCTCCATATGATGACTAGATACATGCGGAGTGGAGGCACTCTGTCCTGACTCATGTAAATGGAGTTTCCCCCCTAATTCATGAACCATCTTAGTCAGATTAGAAACATGCTCCATCAGGGTAACCAAAGGGTTCATGATAACAGTGGTAATAGGGCCTGTTATTCTGTCACACACACAAGGGGTGGGATAGTGACCACTGAACTCCACCCTAACCCCTGTCCCTGCCTACTTGCCTCACAAGTCCTAGCGACAAGGGACAACTGGTCGACAAACCCTTAGCTAGGATAGTGCAGGGAAGACAAACACAAACAGAAAGGTCAAACAAGCTGCGTCAAAACCAAGACAGCAGAAAAGGTACCGGAGGAGAAAGCAGAGAATCGTCAGGACAAGCCGAAGTCAAACCAGGAGAGCACGCCAAGACCAGAGGATGAGACGGAAAGGAAATCGGAAGCCAAGCAGGAACAAACAAACCAGGTGAGTATCATGCAGGAAGGACCTCAATAACAGGCATTCTGTGGCCAGCAGATTGCCTGTTCAAATAGTGCACTAGTGGAGTCATGTGACATGGCCAGCGTCACATGACTCCTGAGTTCCAATGCAGCCCATACAGCCGAGCGCCGGATGATCAGCTCGGCACTCCGCCCCAGTGTGGTTCCCACGGGAATGGGCGACGCCGGGTGCGCTGATGACGTGAGCGCGCCTCAGCCGTGCCTGCCTCCTGGAACCACGCACAGAGCGCATCGTGACACTATACCTCTGCTTTAAATTCATTTTCAGTGAGGTTGTCTGACCTCTAAGCCAAAATTAATTATGGGATAAAATGTGTTTCAAATAAAAAGAACCCCACTTACCTATTCACTACTGCTCAGTTCCAGCACTGAGGTTCACTGCTGCTTCTGGGACCTTGCGGACATCTGATCCATGGTCACGTGCAGCATTGCAACCATTTACTGACCTCCGTAGTAAAAAGTCCTCAAGTGGCATGTGTCCACTAAGCCTCTGTGGCCTTGTGCTGATCGGGGACATGTCCCCGCTGAGGCCAGTGAATGGCTGTAGTGGTGCACATGACCGTGGACAGCACGTCACACTTCTGATCTACAGAACCAGGAGCAGCAGTAACATACTTCAATTCACCTATTCACCACTGCACTGGAGTTAGTTTCTTTATTTTAATACACTTCAGCCATTTATTAAGATTGGCTTGGTGGGTGGACAACCCTTTAACTATATTTGTACAGCTATAATAATAAAAAATAAAAAAATAAAAATTATATATACATATATATATATATATATATATATATATACACACACAATGTGTGGAAATTGGTAAAATTACTATTTAATAGATCACAATCACAAACAGCCTCTGTCCTTTTCAACTTCTTGTTCCTTTAAATACATTTGAGCAGACTGCAGACTTTCCATAACGTTACCAGAAATTACTATTTTCCCATTCAACGTCTCCAACATAATTCAAGTTGAAACATGAGCCAGGCGGCAACTACACATCAGTTTCATGGTATAGTTATAATTATGATTAAAAATCTGGGTAAGGATTTAGTATGTTACATAATATGTCATCTGATATCATTTTCTCTTATGTAAGCAAGGCCAATCATTAAGATAATTATAGGAACAAGATGAGTGATGTGAAAAGTTCTTACACATCTTAATAATTTCATCCAACTGCAACATTACATAGTAGAAGGTTATAATATTAATAAGATTACATGTCTAGAAACCTGGGCTTTCTTTAATTTCTCTGCTTATGGTAGCTGTATTGCAGCCTTAAAGGGAATGTGTCATTAAAAAAATGACATTGTTTAAATCACATTTTTACGTTAATATATTTTTAAAGAATTTTCCATTTAAATATCTGTACTTAAACAAAAACTATAATTTTCTGCAGATTTTGCACTGGCCGCTAAGTCTAATAATTGGTGCCACTACTTGGTCTATACAGATCACTTTACTGCAGTTATATATTATTCTAAAGCCTGTATTACACAGGCTGCTAGCTAGCAGAGGAGACCACTGCTATTACATGCAGTGATCTCCTCCGCAGCATGATCTGCCGCCGGCAGAATCCTGTCACCGGGATTTTGTGTATAGAGCTGAGGACATGGGTTGCTAGATGGCCGCTAGCACATCCGCAATACCCAGTCCCCATAGCTCTGTGTGCTTTTATTGTGTAAAAAAACTATTTGATACATATGCAAATTAACCTGAGATGAGGCCTGTACGTGAGATGAGTCAGGGACGGGACTCATCTCAAGTTAATTTGCATATGTATATAAAAAAAAAATTACGCAATAAAAGCACACAGAGCTATGGGGACTGGGTATTGAGAATGTGCTAGCGCCATCTAGCAACCCATGTCCTCAGCTCTATACACAAAATCCCGGTGACAGGTTCCCTTTAAACCTGCCTGTAATGATAAGGAGATATCACCTATGTGTATAGATAAGACAGGATCCACCATTCACAATAGGTTATTATCAAAGCTTATCTATTTTTTCCTTGTACAATGACCTCAGCACAGGTAACAGAGATTGCCTAGAAAACTCTCACATAGAAGTCAATAGAGCCTCTTCCTGACCATTGTGTCTATGGACCATGGGGCTGCCGTAAAGCAATTTTCTTAATGCTTTCTAAATGCTGCTAGGAACAGCTCAGGAAAGATGGCAGCCCCCATAAACAAGTTCACAAATCATTTAAAAAAAATCAGTAATCAGAAAATATCATTAGATTTGAAAAAAAGTATGTGTGTTGCTATCTGGTTTTAACTGGCAGATAACATTTTTGGTAACATTTCCTTTAACTTTAATTCATATTCAGGAACAACAATTTAATTAAGTGTTCTTGCATGGCAAGACCACTTACTGTTATCTCACATATATATTCTTATTATTATAGCCAAATTTTCCACCCTAACTCCTCCCACAGTTTTTACACTACATAGACAGTAATATACCGAAACGTGCAGATTGTTCCCGATTGGTGTGCTATTACTTTGCGGAATGTTTTGCCAAATTGTTCATGAAATATCGGCGTTTTTGTGGCGAAATTGGTCCCATAGGAATGAATGGCGGAATGTTTAAAACTAGAGTGGGAGCTGACAAAAGCTAGAGTGGGAGCTGAAAAATCAGGACATGCTTTCTAAACTGCCACCACTCCCTCATTTTCAAGCCCACCTACACAAAGCTTATATCAAAACGTTCAGCTATCCCTGTTGCCACTAAAAATGTCCATGGCTAAGCCATAGTCCTGATAGTTTTCACAATATGACCATTTGTTTGCAACTCACGCCGGCCATTGACATTGAAACTCCACTCCAGCCACCTCAAATTTCACAGGTAATTTCTAAACTGTGACTGTGCCTTCATTTTTTATATTTCAGAGACATACTATGCATTAAAATGTAGGTCTGGGTGTTGTGATTCTCACAATATAAAGCTCTTTGCTGTAGGATTTATAATCTTTAAAATACAACCGTTTGAAGATGGCAACCGCCAGTGAAGTGAGCAAGTTGGAGCAGTTTGTTTTTAACCGCTCTTCTCTGCCCTTGCTGTAGAGTGAGTTGCCATAGGAACCCAGGTGTGTGAGCAGCCAGCAGAGTGACAAAAGCTAGAGTGTGAGCTGAAAAATCAGGACATGATTTCTAAACTGCCACCACTCCCTCATTTTCAAGACCACCTACACAAATCGGCTGCTAATGTTTTTATAAATGTATGTTTTAATGTAACTGTGTGTAACGGTCACGTCCACACACACACAGGGGGAAGGATAGTGACCACTGCGCTCCACCCTCACCCCTGGCCCTGCCTTCTTGCCTCACGAGTCCTGATGACAGGGGACAACTGGACTACAGTCCATTACTTAGGATATGTGCAGGGAAGACAGACAAGACAAAATACAGAACATGAACGGACCGGGTCAGAACCAAGAGAGCTACGCAGTACAAAGGGTTAAGCAAAGAATGGTCAGAATAAGCCAGGGTCAAATACCAGGAGATTAGAGAAGTACCAGAGGAGTCCGCAAAGAGTAGTCAGGTGGGAGCCAAGGTCACAATACCAGGACGGATGCGCAGTACAGGAGGAGCAGGCAAAGGATCGTCAGGGAACAGGATCAGGTGAGTATTCAGTAGTCCAACAAATAGCCAGGAACCTAGAATTAACAGGCAACCTGTGGCCAGCAGGCTGCCTGTATTTATAGTGGGGAGTGAGGGTCATGTGACGTGGCCAGCGTCACATGACCGACAGACCGACCAGTCGAGCACCAAGTGATCAGCTCGGCGCTCAAGGCAGACCTAGGAGCAGGGAGTCTCCCAGCTAGCAAAGCCACCCTGGGAACGAGGTCAAACACAGATCCTCGCTCCCGAAGCTAAGCAGCAGGTCTGCGGCTGATGGGAGACCGAGTGCACCTTCGGCACCCCGTTACACTGTGAAGCACTTTGGGCAACAACATTGCAATTAAATGTGCTATATAAATAAATAAAAGTTGAAATGCATTTCTCACTCTATCAAGCTTGCCATGTGCACTTTTTAAATTTGATCAATCAAATGGTTAGTGTAATGTTTATTATCTTTACTCACTCCAAACACTCCACACGGTTACTCTGCCCACTCCATAAAGTTACTCTGTCCCAGTCCAACCTTTCCACAGTTACTCCAGCCACTCCAACCACACAATAGTTACTGAACCCACTCCACCCAGTTACTTCGCCCACTCCAGTTGCAGACTACTGGTGGAAGCAGTAGCTTGTAGCTTTTCTGGTGTAGCTTTTCTAGTTTTTAACTTGATTTCCTTTACAATGAGAACGGCCTATTCACTTACTCAATTACAGTGCATTCGGAAAGTCTTTGTTATGTTGTGGCCTTGTGCTAAAATTTTGTTGAGGCCTTGTGCTAAAATAATTTTTAAAAATTTGCATTTTCCCCCATGAATCTGCACTCAATACCCCATAGTGACAAAGTAAAAACAGAATTTTAGAGATGTTTGCAAATTTATTAAAAAGGAAAAATGTATGTTGCATAGATATTTGTATTCAGACCCTTTGCTATGACACTTGAAATTTAGCTCTGGAGACCTCTCATTTCTCTTGATCATTTTGCTGTTTTACAACTTGATTGGAGCAAACCTGTAGTAAATTAAGTAATCAGGGAAAAAGGGCATTGGTAAGAGTGGTGACCAAGAACCCAATGGTCACTCTGGCTGAGCTCCAAAGATCCCATGTGCAGATGGGAGAAACTTCTAGAAGGTCAACCATCACTGCACCACTCCACCAATCAGGCCTTTATGGCAGAAAAGCCAGAATGAAGCAACTCATCAGTAAAAGACAAATGAAAGCCCACCTGGAGTTTGCACCTAAAAGACTGAGAAACAAGATTCTCTGGTCTGAAGAAACCAAGATTTAACTTTTTGGCCTTAATTCTATGCGTCATGTTTGGAGGAAACCAGGCACTGCCCATCCCTATAGTAAAGCTTGGTGATGGCAGCATTATGTTGTTGTGGGGGTGGGGTGTTTCAGCACCTGGGACAGGGGGACTGGTCAAGGTTGAGGGAAAGCTGACTGGAGCAAAGTACATAGATATTCTTAATGAAAACCTGATCCAGAGTGCTCTGGACCTCATACTGGGACGAAGGTTTACCTTCCAACAAAACAATGACCCTGAGCACATAGCCAAGACAATACAGAAGTGGCTTATGGACAACTCTGTGAATGTCCTTGAGTGGCCCAGCCAGAGCGCAGGCTTGAACCCAATTGAACATCTCTGGAGAGACCTTAAAATTACTGTTTGACGCTCCCCAACCAACTTGACAGAACTTGAGAGGACCTGTAGAGAAGAATGGCAGAAAATCCCTAAATTCTGGTGTGCAAATCTTGTGGCATCACTGTCACGAGGGTGTCATGACCTATCGCTGACCCTGTGGTGCATGGGGTCAGCAGGTTGCAGCGGGTGGCTACTCGCTCAATTTCAAGAGATCACTCCATGACCTAGTTGTGGTAATGGATTACGGTCCAGGTTTTCCAGTTTTGATTTACTATCCTTTTTATCCTATCTAGGTATCGGTAGTTTTCCTTTCAGCTGTTCTGGGTCTGCCACTCCCAAACACTATTTAGTCTCTCTTCCTACTTCCCTTGTTGCCAGATATAGACCTTCCTTTCAGGTTATCTATTCTGACCTCAGGTGGTATTGATGTGGAGTTGCTGGAGCAGTTTGAACCAGTGTGTTTGGATCTCCGGTCCTCTTCAGTTTGTTGTATACTATTTTTTGTCTCCCTTCGGGGTTATATGTGGTGTTTGTGTTGTTTGTCCACTCCCTGTTGTTACCCTAGGTATCAGTGGTGAGGACTAGTACTCCCACCACCCTACTCACTACCTAGGGCTTCTTCCAGGGTAAGGCACGTTATCAGCATATGGGTGATCAACCCGTCTAGGGACGTCAGGGTAGCCAGGTGCCAGTGCTAGGTGAGTTAGGGGTCACCACTCATCCCTCTCTCTTGTGTTAGGGCACCCGGTTTCCCTTCCCTCTGCGCCGCACGTCTGGTTCCTTCTTTACCAGACGTGATAATCATGCCCAAGAAGACTGGAGGCTGTAATCCCTGCCAAAGGTGCTTCAACTAGGTACTGAATAAAGGGTCTGAAACTAAATACTTATGTCAATATGAGCAGGACAAGTTACTTTACAACACTGAGGCAAAGAGCTGCCTCAGCCTCCTCTCTGCTTGTCAGGGATTATGATCCTTAATACAGATGATAAGATCTTCAACGGAATCTCTGTAGGAATGGAATTCATGATGGACGGGCTGTAGTAATGGGGACTAGTGATAGACGAACATCGTCCGGGACGTTTTGCGAATGCGCGTTCGCGATCGAATGTTCGCGAACCGCGCGTTCGCGGCGGGCCCCATTGACTTTACAGCGGGAGAACCTTCAGGTCATATTTGCAGCCACCAAGTGCATACTAGAAGTGCACAAAGAGTCCCACAACATGGACAGTGACATACCAGAGGGGAATCAATGGCAAAAATTCCCACAAAACATATGTATTTTAATCAGGGGTCATTTTTATGCGTCTTAAAGGGAAACTCTCAAAAATGTGCCCCGTTGGAGCCTAGAAAAATGTTACTGTAGGCCAGTGGAGCACAGGTCACAAAAATTATGCCTTCACTGGACAGAAAAGAACAAGTGATTATGTGACTGGAGGTATATTAGGTGGTCAGTGGATAACAATTTTACTGCAGGCCAGTGGAGTACAGGCCCCAAGCATTAGGCATTCACTGGACAGAAAAGAACAAGTGATTATGTGGCTGGAGGTATATTAGGCGGTCAGTTGATAACAATTTTACTGCAGACCAGTGGAGTACAGGCCCGAAACATTAGGCATTCACCGGACAGAAAAGAACAAGTGATTATGTGGCTGGAGGTATATTAGGCGGTAAGTAAATAATAATTTTACTGCAGGCCAGTGAAGTACAGGCCCCAAACATTATGCATTCACTGGACAGAAAAGAACAAGTGATTATGTGGCTGGAGGTATATTAAGAGGTCAGTTGATAACAATTTTACAGCAAGCCACTGGAGTACAGGCCCCAAACATTAGGTATTCACCTGGCAGAAAAGAACAAGTGATTATGTGCTTGGAGGTATAGTAAGCGGTCAGTGGATAACAATTTTACTGCAGGTCAGTAGAGTATAGGCCCCAAACATTAGGCATTCACCTGACAGAAAGTAACAAGTGATTATGTGGCTGGAGGTATATTACACGGACAGTGCATAATAATTTTACTGTAGGCCAGTGGAGTACAGGCCCCAAAAATTATGCATTCACTGGACAGAAAAGAACAAGTTGATTATGTGGCTGGAGGTATATTAGGCAGTCAGTTGATAACAATTTTACTGCAGGCCAGTGGAGTACAGGCCCCAAACATAAGGCATTCACCGGACAGAAAAGAACAAGTGATTATGTGGCTGGAGGTATATTAGGCAGTCAGTGGATAACAATTGTACTGCAGGCCAGTGGTGTACAGGCCCCAAACATTAGGCATTCAATGTACAAAAAATAACAAATGATTATGTAACTGGAGGTATATTCGACGGTCAGTAGATAACAATTTTACTGTAGGCCAGTTAAGGCCCCAAAAATTAGGCATTCACCTGATAGAAAAGAACTTGTAATGATGTGGCTGGAGGTACAATAGGCGGTCACCGGCTTAAAATTTTACTGTAGGCCACTGGAGTAGAGGCCCCAAAATTTAGGCATTCACCTGACAGAAAAGGCCTTTTACGCCGCTGTATATATATAAGACAAGGACCATTCTTTGTTCTGGGTGGTGGCGGATATGTGTGGGCTGGCATGAGTAAATTCAATTACAAGTGGTCGTCACAGGTGTTGAATTCCCCCGATATCCATGTCTCATTCATTTTTAGAAATGTGAGGTAGTACACAGTCGTGAGCTAGGCGAGTGCGCTTATCGGTTATGATCCCCCCTGCTGCACTGAACGTCATTTCGGACAGGACACTCGACTACGGGCAATCCAAGAGTTCCATGGCAAATTGGGCCAGCTCTGGCTACAGATCAAGCTTGCACACCCAGTAGTCCAGGGGTTCCTCGCTTCTCAGAGCGTCCACGTCGGCCGTTAACCGGATGTAGTCGGACACCTGTCGGTCTAGGCTTTCCCTGAGGCTAGATCTGGAGAGCGGCTCTCGATAGGTTGGCTGCAGGATTGATTTCATATCCAAAGTGACCAACACATCTTGCTGTGGGTGGAAATTCCTCTGCCAGCGCCCGCAACAGCAGAATGCAGCATCTCTCACAGCAAGGCGTGGAAATGCTGCATTCGGACAGCCCTCTATGATGCTGGTAACATGTCCGCCATTTTGTGTTTGTACTGCGGGTCTAAGTATGTTGCCACCCATTACTGGTCCTTGCCCTTTATGCTTTTTATACGGCGGTCCCTCTTCAAACACTGGAACATGAAGGCCCCCATTTGCACTAAATTGGAACTGGCTCCTGCTCATTGCCCAGGAAAATGTCTTCCTCGGTCTCCTCCCCCAAGCCACAGACAACACTAGGGACCCCCATAAAGTTTAAAGTCCCTCTCAAAGTCTTCTCTTCTTGCTTCTTCTCCCCCCCCCCCCCCCCCCCCCAAGCCACCATCCTCCTCTGACTTCTCTTCAGACTCCTGCTAACTTGTCTCAGATAGAGTAGCCCCCCCTGGGAATTAATTCAGCATTGCGACTTCCTCATCTTCCAGCTCCTGCTCCTCAACAGCTTGATCAATGACCCTATGCAATGCACGCTCCAGAAAGAAAATGTAAGGTGCAATGTCACTGATGGTGCCTTGGCTGCGACTGACCAGTTTGGTGATCTCATCAGATGGCCGCAGAAGTCTGAATGTGTCGCGCATGAGCAGCACTGACGCAGTGAAAATAAACAAAGCTCCCCAGAACCTGTCCTGCTGCAAAGTTCGTAACGGCACGTTTCTGCTGGAGCAGCCTATCAAGCATATACAAGGTGGAGTTCCAGCTTGTTGGGCTGTCACAAATCAGATGTCTGACGGGCAGGCGGTGTCACCGCTGAACGTCAGCAAGGCGAGCCATGGCCGTGTAAGATCTTCTAAAATGCCGCAAGACGTCCTGGACTCCGGGGTATTTGGCAACAAATCGCTGCATGACATTTTACCCTGTTTTGCCCTGTTTCAGCACGCTCAGCAGATTGGCACCATTGTTGCACACCACTTTACCAACTGTCAAATTGAGCGGGGTTAGCCACTGATCGGCCTGTGACCACAGAGCTGAAAGCAGTGCAGGACCGATGTGGCTCTTGGCTTCCAGGAACAACAGCCACAGCATAGCATGGTAACATCTCACCTGGCACGTCGAATAGGTTCTGGGGAGCTTGGGGGGTGCAGCCGAAGAGGCGGTAGCAGTGGAAAAGGCGGAGTCAGCCGAGGAGCCATTATCTCAGCAGAACCGCACACAAATGCTGTACAATACAAATTCACTATATAGAAATTATATTCTAGGTATATCGCACCCGTATACAAAAAAGATGACCAGCTCACAAGAAGCCAATTACATCAAATTTAATCCCAACCTGTAAAATGATGCCAGATATTGGCCAATCATACATAAAAATATGCACTCTTGTGTGCTAACATGGACACACCAAATAGCAGAATAAAATCAAAAGGCAATTATAAATCTAAGATAGCAATAAAATTTAAATAACAATTGTTATTTTAATGTTTTTGCTATCTTAGATTTATAACTGCCTTTTGATTTTATACTGCTATTTGTATATTTATTGTTTAGCTATTGGATGGTAGCACGCCGCGCTCTATTTTGGTATAGCTGCGGTACAAATGATGCACAATACAAATGCACTACATAGAAATTATATTCTAGGTATATCTCACCCCTGCCTCAATCAGATTTTTTGGGGGCCAACTGGTATATCACACCAGTTGCAATTAGTTGTTCCAATGGCGTTTGTCTGTCTGTACAGCTGCCGTATCTCAGCAGACGGCACACAAATGCTGCATAATACAAATGCACTATATAGAAATTATATTTTAGGTATATCACACCCCTGCCTTAATCAGATTCTTTGGGGGGCAACTGGTATATCACACCAGTTGCATTTAGTTGTTCCAATGGTGTTTATCTGTCTGTATAGCTGCAGTATCTCAGCAGAACCGCACACAAATGCTGCACAATGCAAATGCACTATATAGAAATTATATTCTAGGTATTTTACATCTCTGCCGCAATTAGATTTTTTGGGGGGCAACTGGTAAATCACACCAGTTGCAATTTTCCCCTTTCGTCCTCCGGCAGCACATCATGGGTTAATAGGTTGGCATCTTCTTTCTAGGACCGCCCACCTAGCAAACAGGTAATCAATTAATTCATTAAACTAACAGTCTGCCCTATAAGGGTCACCTCCCAAAATGCCTTGGCGTGTTTTTTTATTGTCCTCTTCAACACAGGATGTAGCCCACCTAAGAAGATTACTGCTTGGCCGCATACCTTGACACGGTTTTAAGGACTGGGAGTGGGAATAGCCATGGTGTTCCCTGGCTCCACTCCCGTCCGCTCCAGCGCCATCCCCGAAGTCCCTGGGTTCTTAGGTAGTGGGGCTTGGATCTCTTGGATCAGCGCGATCTTCCGGTTTTCACGCGTGGAACGCATCGTGACACGCAAACGCTTCCGGATGACGTCACAGGCGCGCCTCCAGCCCCGTTTGAGCGCCAAATTCAAATTGCTTAAGGTATTTAAGAGCAGATTTAGCTGGAGCTCGGTGCCCTTTGTACCAGGCAGCAGAGCTCCAGCATTTAGAGGTATTATTTAGGATCTCTTCACTCTGTTAGGAGAATGTCTTTTTCTCTTTCTTCCTCATGATTTATTGTACCTCTTTTAAATTTCAGATGTGCAGCGCATCAAGCAGGGGGGAAAAGAGATCCAGGAAGAGCAGACATATGATGTGTCAGGCCTGTGAGCAACCGCTCCCTGATGATTTCCTGCAGGTTCTATGTGTCAGGTGTCACCGTGATACTCAAGATTCCTCGCCATCCAAAAAGAAACAGAAATCTCCGTCATCCCTCTGTATTTCGTGTCTTCACCAGTTACACGCAGATCATTCCTCCAATATTTGTGAGGATTGTACTCAGCCAGATAATCCATCAGATGCCGAAACAGAGAAAATTATGTCTCTGTTCAAAGCGTTCCTCAAACAATCTAAGAAGAAGGGGTCAAAGAAGTTGTGTTTATCCCCATCATCTTCTGAGGAGTCTCTTCGTTCGGAAGGCAAGATTTCTTCTGAGTCAGATTCGCACTTCATAGAAGATAATTTGTTATTTAATAAAAAAAGATGCGAATCGATTAATAAAAGAAGTCAAAAATATTATTGAGGCCAGTAAGGAGAAATCTGGCACTCGTGAGGAAGATGATCTTTTTTACTTCCCCAAAAAGAAGGCTCCTGTGTTTCCCAGCCACTCGGTCTTGGACGCAATAATGCATAAAGAATGGGAGCAGCCGGTGGGAAGGATTAATCTAGGATCTAGATTAAAAAATATCTACAAGCTCGATCCTGCGGAATCCACAAGTTGGGAGTCTCCCGCCAGAGTCGATTCAGCAGTAACCAGATTAACAAGAAAATCTTTCTTCCCTTCAGATGATTCAGCATTATTAAAGGACCCTATGGAGAAGAAGGCGGATGCTCTACTTAAGAGACTACATACGTACCTCGCTTCTATGAACAAAGCAGCGATGGCCACGGTACTGGTAGCCCGTGCTCTTAGGGTTTGGCTTAGCCAATTAGGCAGAGATATTGAAGATTGCGTTTCCAGGGAGGATTTACTCTGGCAACTACCGACTTTGAAGCTGGCGGCAGAATTTCTTTGCGACTTTCCAGTTGATTCCTTAAGACTTATTGCCAAAAATATGGCACTCACCAATTCCGTTAGAAGAGCCATATGGCTAAAACTCTGGTCTGGAGACCCCTCTTCAAAAAGTAACCTATGTTCGCTTCCCTTTGAGCCAGGCAAATTATTAGTCTCTCATCTGGATAAACTGCTTGAGGCCAATATGGAAGATAAGGCGTTAAGTTTTCCACAGCCTAAACGCAGAGAGAAAATCCTGGTCAAGATTCCATGAGATCTACCTTTAGAGGCCGTCCCAGTCGTGGAAGATCTGACCGTAGGACCTGGATTACTGCGGAGAAGTCTAGAAAAAAGACCAACGATAACAGATCTACCAAGTCTGAATTCTGACGCCAGAGGTCAGAAAGTGGGAGGACGCCTGGCACTCTTCTACCCCAGATGGCGGCAGATTACCTCAGATGGCTGGGCACTGAATGTTGTTCGCAAAGGCTATACATTGGAATTCAACCATCTCCCAAGAGACAGGTTTCTTCCCAACAATGGAAGAGACCGAAAGATCATCCAGCTTTTAGAAGAGTTTGTGGAAAAAGGAGCTCTAGAACCAGTTCCGGTTCATCAAGAATATTCAGGCGTCTACTCCAGGGTGTTTCGTGTTCCCAAACCCGACGGAAAAAGCTGCTTAATTATAGACCTCCGCAATGTAAACCGCTGCATGAAAAAGATCCATTTCAAGATGGAAACAATAAGGTCCATTACTGCGGTCCTCGGAAAGAATCAGTTTATGTCCTCACTGGAATTAAAAGACGCATACCTCCACATTCCGATCCAGTTACAATCAAGAAAATACTTGAGAGTCGCCATCAGGATGGGGAAGAGAACGATGCATTTCCAATTCAAGGCCCTCCCGTTCGGCTTGTGTTCTTCCCCAAGGATCTTCACAAAGATTGCTGTCATTGTTGTTGTGGAACTTCGTCTTCAGGGTATTCAAATCTTCCCCTATTTGGACGACTGGCTTGTCGTTGCAGAGTCAGAGAGTCTACTTCAGCATCATCTAGAAGAGACCATAAAACTTCTCCAGTCCGTAGGTTTCCTGTTAAACTGGGGAAAGTCCGATCTGATTCCTTCCACTTCCAAGATTTTCCTCGGCTTCCTGATAGACACAGTATCCATGAAGTTATACCTTCCTCTACCAAAGATGGAAGCATTAATGAAGGAAGTAAAGACACTAATATCTCTGCCTTCACTTTCCGTTCACAGAGTTATGAAGACACTGGGACATCTGACAGCTGTTGCGGATGCGGTGCCTTGGGCGAATATCCACACCCGAGATCTTCAGCAGAATTTACTCCAATCCTGGCGGCACAGCCGTTACCAATTGGGGGCGAAGGTGAAGTTATCTTCCTCTACAGTACAGAACCTCAGGTGGTGGCTTCACTCAATCTGGTCAAAGGGAAGAATTTCCAGTTTCTCTCCTCAGTAACCATCACGATGGATGCATCCGGCCAGGGCTGGGGAGCGCACCTCCAGAACAAGTGGGTGCAAGGCCGCTGGTCCCCCAGAGAAAGGAGGCAGTCTTTAAATTACAAATAATTGAAAGCTGTACTGTTAGCACTTTACAAGTTCAAAACCGAGGTATCAGGGAAGTCAGTACTGATCCGTTCAGACAATCTTGTCACGGTATTCTATTTGAACAAACAAGGGGGCACGAGGAGCAGCCTCCTGCTGCAACTATGCAAGAAGATTTTCGAATTGGCAGAATCACATCTTTCGGAGTTGAAAGCTCTGCATATCAGAGGGTGCTCGAATACTCAAGCGGATCTTCTGAGCAGGAAGGTAGTCAACCAAGCGGAATGGGAACTAAATCCTATTATCTTCCAAAGCATTGTAGCCAGATGGGGATGTCTGTCCTGGGACCTGATGGCATCTGCAACAAACAATAAGTTAAGCAGATTCTGTTCTCTGAAGATCTCCGACAATCCTGCAGTGGTAGATGCCTTCTCAACGAGTTGGAAGAACCTCTCCGCCTACGTTTTTCCCCCAGTTCCTCTCATTCTGAAGACGTTACGGAAGATTGTAGAAGAGAAGCCTCTATTTATAATAATAATAACCCCCTTTTGGCCAAGGAGGTCATGGTTCCCGCTCCTCCTTCATCTATCCAGGGGAGAATTCTGGAGACTCCCTCTACGTCCAGATCTTCTTCTCCAGAACGGCCTATATCATCAGAGCCTAGACCGTCTACATCTTACGGCCTGGAGGCTGAAAGATCTGAATTAGAGGGAAAAGGTATTTCGCAGTCTGTCATTGATACCCTTCTTGCCTCTCACAAAGACTCGACTAACAAGAAATATGTGAAGATATGGAAGAAATATGTTTCCTGGAGGTCTGAGTCTGACTATGAAGATCTTGATGTCTCCTCAGTTCTGCAATTTCTTCAAGAGGGTTTTCAGAAAGGGCTCAAACCCAATACCTTGAGAGCCCATATGACTGCCATTAACTCCATGACGGAGAATAGATTCCTTCATCACCCGCTGATCTTCAGATTCTTCAAGGCAGTTAGAAGATTACAGCCAGTGCATAGGGATCCTACACCTATTTGGGATCTTTCCATAGTTTTAAAGAGACTTACTTCAGCACCTTTTGAGCCTTTACAGGAGGTAGACATCAAATGGCTTTCCTATAAGGCTGTATTTCTCACGGCTATCAAATCCGCAAAAAGATTGGGAGAACTGCAAGCCTTGTCATCCAGATTCCCCTATGTACGCTTCCTACCAGATGGAGTATTATTACGTACAATTCCAACTTTTCTGCCTAAAGTGCCTTCTTCAGCTAATAAAAACAGAGAATCATTTCTTCCGGCATTCTTTCCTGATCCAGTTAATGAGCAACAGACCCTTCTGAATACACTAGATGTTAAAAGAACATTACAGATCTACCTCCAAAGAACTAAAGATTTCAGAAAAACCGAAAATCTTTTTGTTCTCTTTACTGGTCCAAGAAAGGGACTTCTGCCTTCCAGGGACTCTCTTGCAAGGTGGATAAAGCAGCTGCAGCAACCTCCTGGGCAGAGATGGCGCAAGTTCCTATTGAAGATATTTGCAATGCCGCATCATGGTCCTCGTCTCTGACGTTTGCGAAGCACTATCGTCTGGACATCAATGCTAGGAGCTCAGCCTTTGGTACTGGGGTTTTGTCAGCAGCCTTGGATGAAGGTCCCTCCCTATGAGATCTATAAAAATCCCATGATGTGCTGCCGGAGGACTAAAGGGGAAAGGAAAAATTCGTACCTGGGATTTTACTTTCCTTGAGTCCGGAGGCAGCACAAGTATACCCTCCCTAATAAATTACTTCTTTGCATATATTTGTCTGAGTCTATTTCTTAAACACGCCGAGGCATTGTGGGAGGTGACCCTTATAGGGCAGGCTGTTAGTTTAATTAATTAATTGATTACCTGTTTGCTAGGTGGGCGGTCCTAGAAAGAAGATGCCAACCTATTAACCCATGATGTGCTGCCTCCGGACTCAAGGAAAGTAAAATCCCAGGTACGAATTTTTCCTATTTGTTCCAATGGCATTTGTCTGTCTGTATAGCTGCAGTATCTCAGCAGAACCGCACACAAATGCTGCACAATACAAATGCACTATATAGAAATTATATTATAGGTATATCACACCCCTGCCTCAATCAGATTTTTTGGGGGGCAACTGGTATATCACACCAGTTGCAATTATTTGTTCCAATGGCGTTTATCTGTCTGTATAGCTGCAGTATCTCAGCAGAACCGCACACAAATTCTGCACAATACAAATGCACTATATAGAAATTATATCATAGGTATATCACACCCCTGCCTCAATCAGATTTTTGGGGGGCAACTGGTATATCACACGGGTTGCAATTATTTGTTCCAATGGTGTTTATCTGTCTGTATAGCTGCAGAATCTCAGCAGAACTGCACACAAATTTTGCACAATGCAAATGCATTATATAGAAATTATACAGTGCCTTGCAAAAGTATTCACCCCCTTGACTTTTTTTGTGTTTTATTGCCTCACAACCTGAAATTAATATGGATTGTTTGAGGATTTGCATCATTTAACCTATAGAACATGCCCACAACTTTGAAGATGTTTGTATTTCTTTATTGTGAAGCAAACAACAAACAGGACAAAATAATAGAAAAAGTCAATGTGCATAACTATTCACCCCCCCCCCCCCCCCCCCTAAAGTCAATACTTTCTAGAGCCACCTTTTGTGACAATCACAGCTCCAAGTCGCTTTGGATAAGTCTCTATGAGCTTGCCTCATCTTACCACTGGGATTTTTGCCCATTCCGCCTTGCAAAACTGCTCTTTCAAGTTGGATGGTTTGCGCTTGTGAACAGCAATTTTTAAATCTGACCACAGATTTTCTATTAGATTGAGATCTGGGCTTTGACTAGGCCATTCCAACACATTTACATGTTTTCCCTTAAACCACTCAAGTGTTGCTTTAGCAGTGTGTTTGGGGTCATTGTCCTGCTAGAAGGTGAACCTCAGTCCTAGCCTCAAATCACTCACAGAGTGGAACAGGTTTTGCTCAAGAATATCCCTGTATTTAGCACCATAAATTTTTCCCTCAACTCTGACCAGTTTCCCAGTCCCGGCTACTGAAAAACATCCCCACAGCATGATGCTGCCACCACCATGTTTCACTATGGGGATGGTGTTCTTTGGGTGATGTGATGTGTTTTCCTTGATGGATGAAAAGTTCAATTTTAGTCTTATCAGACCAGAGCACCTTCCTCCATACATTTTGGGAGTCTACCACATGCCTTTTCGCAAACTCACAATGTGCCTTTTTGTTTTTAGCTGAAAGTAATGGCTTTCTTATGGCCACTCTGCCATAAATCCCAACTATATGGAGCGTACGGCTTATTGTCGTCCTATGTACAGATACTCCAGTCTCTGCTGTGGAACTCTGCAGCTCCTCCAGGGTTACCTTAGGTCTCTGTGCTGCCTCTCTGATTAATGCCCTCCTTGCCCGGTCCATGAGTTTTGGTGTGCGGCCATCTCTTTGCAGGTTTGCTGTTGTGCCATGTTCTTTCCATTTGGTTATGATAGATTTGATGGTGCTCCTGGGGATCATCAAAGATTTGGATGTTTTTTTATAACCTAACCCTGACTTGTACTTCTCAACAACATTGTCGCTTACTACATTGTCCCTTACTTGTTTGGAGAGTTCCTTGGTCTTCATGTCAGTGTTTGGTTAGTGATGCCTCTTGCTTAGGTGTTGCAGCCTCTGGGGCCTTTCAAAAAAGGTGTTTCTATGGAATGACAGATCATGTGACACTTAGATTGCACACAGGTGGACATCATGTCATCAATTATGTGGCTTCTGAAGGTAATAGGTTGCACCAGAGCTTTTTATGGGTTTCCTAACAAAGGGGGTGAATCCATACGCACATGCCAATTTTCTGTTTTCTATTTCTAAACAATAGTTTCATTTATATATTTTTCTCATTTCACTTCACTAACTTAGACTATTGTGTTCTGATCCATCACATAAAATTCAGATTAACAAAACATTGAACTTAAGGGAGTGCATACTTTTGCAAGGCACTGTATTATAGGTATATCACACCCCTGGGTCAATCAGATTTTTTTGGGAGCAACTTGTATATCACAGCAGTTGCAATTAGTTGTTCCAATAGCGTTTGTCCTTCTGTATAGCTGCTGTATCTCAGCAGAACCTCACGCAAATGCTGCACAATACAAATGCACAATATAGAAATTATATTATAGGTATATCACACCCCTGCCTCAATCAGATTTTTGGGGTAACTGGTATATCACACCAGTTGCAATTAGTTGTTGCAATGGCGTTTGTCTGTATAGCTGCGGTATCTCAGCAGAACCTCACGCAACTGCTGCACAATACAAATGCACTATAATATACTTTCTATGTTAGAAAGTATATTATAAGTATATTACACCCCTCAGTATGTGTCTCTATACTCTGTCCCTGCTCCACACAGCAACCTCTCCCTACACCGGGCAAACCGCAAGGCCATCTCTAATGACGATGTGCGTATTGCAAACCATAGATCCACAAAATATGGATACCTTCCACGTGCAATCATCAGTTTTCTAACTGCCATTACTAAAAATGACTATTTTTGTCCGCAATACGCACAAGAATAGGATATGTTGGATCATTTGTGGAACAGACACACAGATGACATCTGTGTGCTGTCAAATTTTTCTTTTTAATTCGGTCCCTTAGAGATGAATAGGTCCATGTCCACAAAAAATGTGTATCGGACATCAATGCAAAACACGGTCTTGTGCATGAGGCCTAGGTATGTGTATGTGTATTTGTCTTGTTATTCTATACCCTATCATTTTATTTAAAATTAAAACAACAGCAATCATGTAAATTAGTGAGGGAGGCATACACTATTTTAAACATTTATAGCATCCCATTTGAACCTCCCACTTGCAAACATTTTCTTCTTCCATCCAAATATTTTTTTTTTGCCAACTGACGTCTTCTTTTACACAACTTTGTTCAAGATTTATTTTATATTTAGGTATGTTAGGCTTAGCAGCTTTAAAACTAATAAAAGTGTCAGCCTTTTCTGCTTGAAATAATATGACTGCTGATTTCCCATGACACTCTATATTTTGCTAATGTTATAAGAGTCCATCTGTGGAAAAATGGATTATGTTTAGCCCTGGAGAAAAACTGAGATAATGTTTAGATAATGCTTGTCATTATACCACTCAGGAATATTTTTATTCAAATTATTAATATATATATATATATATATATATATATATAGTGGGGTTTCGCTCTGGTAGACAGGATTAGCGGACGCAGTATAGAGGCAACAACAAGTTCTTTGGATCAAACAGTTCAGTGTTTTATTCACACTTTAAGCAAGTAACAAAACAAGCAGTCATAAACAAGCAAAAACTCACCTTGCGGTTTTGGTGGTAATTCACACCTCACGGCAATTCTGCCTCAAAGAGTCCTTAAGCTTAGAAACACCAACCTGTTTTAACGCCAAACAGGTAGCAAGCCTTCATACATACACAAGGCTCTCAGATCCCAACACAGAGATCTCACTTATAAGCACAGCTGCTTATTTAAGGACAGCTAGGTGCTAGGGTTGAGCGAACCTGAACTGTAAAGTTCGGGTTCGTACCAAACTTTAAGATTTTTGGACCCCGAACCCTAACCCGAACATTTCAGTAAAAGTTCGGGTTCGGTGTTCGGCTATTTTATGGCGCTTTTTGAAAGGCTGCAGAGCAGCCACTCAACAAGTGTTTAATTCTGTGCCCTTAGAAGCCATCACAGCCATGCCTTATAATGGCATGGCTGTGATTGGCCAGTGCAGCATGTGACCCAGCCTCTATATAAGCTGGAGTCACGTAGCACTGCACGTCACTCTGCTGTCACTAGTGTAGGGAGAGGATGCTGCTGCTGTCAGGGAGAGAATAGGAAAGAATCTTTAATCAGAAGTGTTTGTTAAATCAGCGATCTACCTAGATTTAGTTTTGTGGGTGCAGTGCACAATGTTTTTACCCTTCCCTGAGCCCAGTGACACAGAAAAATAACTTTTATACGTCTGTTAGTTAGGTGGGCGGCAGCGGCCATTTTATGCAAGAACAGTGCACCAGCACAGCATATGTGCTTTTGTGGCATTCAAATCCAAGCTTGAAATACTGCAATAATAATCTAGGTTTAAAAAAAAAAACACCAATGTTTGGCAATATACAACATCTGGTGCCTTTGCAGCATTTGTCAGTGTGCAATTTAAGCTAGAAATACAGCAATTATTTTCTGGGTTTTAAAAAACACCCTTTTTGTGCAAAATACTCAATTTTACAGCCCTTGCTGCATCTGTTAGTGTGAAATTCAAGCGTTATATACTGCTGTCATATTCTGTTAGTAAAAAAAAAAAAAAACATTTTGGGGCTAAGTACTTAATATTGCAGCCTTTGCTGCATCCGTGATTGTGAAAACAAGCTTGAAATACTTCAATAATTTTCTAGGTTTAAAAAAAAACACCAATTTTTTGCAATACCCTCAATCTGGAGCCTCTGCCGCATTAGTCAGTGTGCAATTTAAGCTAGAAATACAGCTATAATTTTCTGGGTTTTAAAAAACACCCTTTTTGGGTAAAATACTCAATTTTACAGCCCTTACTGCATCTGTTCGTGTGAAATGCAAGCATTATATACTGCTGTCATATTCTGTTATTCAAAAACACCCTTTTTGGGAAAAATACTTAATTTGCGGTCTTGTCTGCATCTGTCAGTGTGAGATACACGCTTAAATACTGCTGTGCTATTCTGGTATTAAAAAACACCCTTTTTGGGGCCAAGTACTTAATATTGCAGCCTTTGCTGCATCTGTGATTGTTCAAACAAGCTTGAAATACATCAATAATTTTCTGGATTTTTAAAAACACCCATTTTTGGATATACCCTCCATCTTGGGCCTCTGCCGCATTAGTCAGTGTGCAATTTAAGCTAGAAATAAAACTATAATTTTCTGGGTTTTAAAAAACACCCTTTTTGGGAAAAATATGCAATTTTACAGACCTTGCTGCATCTGTACGTGTGAAATTCAAGTGTTATATACTGCTGTCATATTCTGTTATTAAAAAAAACACACAATTTTTGGGCAAAATACTTAATTTGCGGCCTTGTCTGCATCTGTCAGTGTGAGATACATGCTTTAGATACTGCTGTGCTATTCTGGTATTAAAAAAACACCCATTTTGGGCAAAATACTTAATTTGCGGCGTTGTCTGTATCTGTACGTGTGAAATTCAAGAGTTATATACTGCTGTTATATTCTGTTTTAAAAAAAACACCCTTTTTGGGCAAAGTACTTAATATTGCAGCCTTTGCTGCATCTGTGATTGTTCAAACAAGCTTGAAATACTTCAATAATTTTCTGGGTTTTTAAAAACACCAATTTTTTGCAATACCCTCCATCTGGGCCTCTGCTGCATTAGCCAGTGTGCAATTTAAGCTAGAAATATAGCTATAATTTTCTGTGTTTTAAAAAACATACTTTTTGGGCAAATACTCAATTTTACAGCCCTTTCTGCATCTGTACGTGTGAAATTCAAGCGTTATATACTGCTGTCATATTCTGTTATTCGAAAAACACCCATTTTGGGCAAAATACTTAATTTGCGGCCTTGTCTGCATCTGCACGTGTGAGATACACGCTTTAGATACTGCTGAGCCCCAAGTCATGCAGCAGTCTCTTCTGCTTTTTGATGACTCTGTTAGCAGGGTTTCCCAGGGCCATCCATCTATCCCTGCCCCAGAAGTGGAAGAGATTGAGTGCACCGATGCCCAACCACTTATGCTTCAAGATGAGTACATGGGACGACCACCACAGCACGTCTCGGATGATGATGAAACACAGGTGCCAACTGCTGAGGCTTTCGAAAGTGTGCAGAACGACAAGGAGGGCAGGGGTGAAGACTGGGTGGAAGATGATGTGGAGGACGATGAGGTCCTCGACCCCACATGGAATAAAGGTCATGCGAGTGACCTGTGTAGTTCGGAGGAAGAGGCGGTGGTTGCACAGATCCACCAGCACAGCAGAAGAGTGGCTCTCCCCTAGACAGTACGCCTGCTACTGCCCACCGCAGCAAGGGACCAAGCAAACCAAAGCCAGCTCCAAGGAGTTCCCTGGCGTGGCAGTTCTTCAGACAATGTGCTGACAACAAGACACGAGAAGTTTGCACGCTGTGCAATCAGAGCCTGAAGTGAGGCATAAACATTCTCAAACTGAGCACAACCTGCATGACCAGGCATCTAATTGCAAAGCACGAGTTGCAGTGGAGTAGACACCTCAAAAACCAAGAAAAGTCTCTGGATCCTCCTGCTTCCTCTTCTGCTGCAGTCTCGGCCTCTTTATCCACCTCTGGAGTGAGAGTGGCAACTGCCACCCCGCAAACAGAGGATCTGCCAGCAACACGACCACCTGGGTCACCAATCGTCTCCACAATGTCCCACGGAAGCGTTCAGCTCTCCATCTCCCAAACACTGGAGCGGAAGAGGAAGTACCCCCCTACCCACCCGCGATCAGTGGCCCTGAATGCCAGCATTTCAAAATTACTGTCCTTTGAAATGCTGTCATTCCATCTGGTGGAGACGGAGAGTTTTAAAAGCCTTATGGCGGTGGCTGTCACAAAGTACGTTGTGCCCAACTGCCTCTGCTTTTCCAGGCATGCCATCCCTTCCCTGCACAACCAAGTAGGGGACAAAATCAGGTATGCACTGCGCAAGCCATCTGTGGTAATGTGCACCTAACTACGAATATGTGGACCAGTAAGCACGGTCAGGGACGTTATATCTCCATACCATCACACTGGGTAAATGCAGTGGTGGATGGGCCTGAGGCGGATAGCATTTTAGTGCATGTCCTTCCACCACCGAGGATTGCAGGGTGTTTCAGTTTTCCAGTTGCTTCCTCCTCCTACTCCGCTTCCTCATCCTCTACCTGCTCCTCATCCAGTCAGCACAACACCTTCACCACCAACTTCAGCACAGCCAGGGGTAAACAACAGCAGGCAGTTTTAAAAATTATCTGTTTGGGGGACAAACCCCACACCGCGCAGGAGTTGTGGACAGGCCTTGAACAACAGACCGATGAGTGGTTGGCGCCAGTGAGCCTCAAGCCCGGCCTGGTGGTGTGCGATAATGGGCGAAATCTTGTAGCAGCTCTGGGACTAGCCGGTTTGACGCACATCCCTTGCCTGGCGCATGTGCAGAATTTTGTGGTGCAGAGATTCCTTAAAAATTACCCCAATATGTCAGAGCTACTGCATAAAGTGCGGGCCGTCTGTGCGCACTTTCGGCGTTCTCACCCTGCTGCTGCTCGCCTGTCAGCACTGCAGCGCAACTTCGGCCTTCCTGCTCACCACCTAATATGCGACGGGCCGACAGGTGGAACTCCACCTTGCACATGCTCACCAGACTGTGCGAGCAGCAGCAGGCGATAGTGGAGTTTCAGCTGCAGCACGCACGGGTGAGTTACTCTGCAGAACAGCACCACTTCACCACCAATGACTGGGCCTCCATGCGAGACCTGTGTTCCTTGTTGTGCTGTTTCGAATACTCAACTAGCATTGCCAGTGTCGATAACGCCATTCTCAGCGTTACTATCCCACTTCTATGCCTCCTTGAAAAAACGCTGCTGGCGATGATGGAAGAGGATGTGGCACAGGAAGAGGAGGGATCATTTCATAGGGTTTCTGGTCAGTCATTCACAAGTGGCTCCGAGGGTGGGTTCCTGAACCCACAAATGCCAGGTACACAATTGTCCAAGCAAAGGCACCGTTCTGGAGGATGACGAGGTGGAGGATGAGGAGATGGAGGAGGCGGAACTGTGTTCACAGCAGGGTGGCACCCAAACCAGCTCATGGCCATCATTGGTGCGTGGCTGGGGGGGATACAGAGGACACAGACGATACACCTCCCACAGAGGACAGCTTTTCGTTGCCTCTGGGCAGCCTGGCACACATGAGCGATTACATGCTGCAATGTCTCTGCAACATTCTAACTTGTGCTGATTACTGGGTGGCCACGCTGCTGGATCCCCGTTACAAGGACACAACGTACCGTCCTTAATTCCATCACTGGAGCTTGATCGTAAGATGCGCAAGTACAAGCGCACGCTGGTAGACACATTGCTGGTGGCATTCCCACCTGACAGCGGGGGTACAGTGGAAGCACAAGGCAAAGGCAGAGGAGGAGGAAGAGGTCACCAATGCAGCTAAGGAACCACCAGAACCCTAGAAGTCAGGGTTAGCATGGCCGGAATGTCGAAAAGCTTTGTCAGCACGCCACAACAACCAGCACCCCCAGCTAATATGGAACATCTTAGCAGGAGACAGCATTTCAGCAACATGGTGGAGCAGAATGTGTGCACACGCCTACACGAACTGAATGACGGGTTTGCCCCCTTCAACTTCTGGGTCTCCAAATTGGGCACATGGTCTGAGCTTGCCCTTTATGCCTTGGAGGTGCTGGCCTGCCCTGCAGCCAGTGTATTGTCTGAACGTGTGTTTAGCGCGGAAGGGGGTGTTATCACAGACAAGCGCAGCCAACTGTCCACAGCCAATGTGGACAGGCTCACGTTCATTAAAATGAACCAGGCATGGATCCCACAGGACTTGTCCGTACCTTGTGCAGAATAGACATGTATGCTGGCCTTAACTAGCCATTGTTATACTACAGCGCAATTGCTCATTGTTGTATTTTGGATATTTCACACTCTTTTGGAGTGTACCCTAATTTAAAAAATAAAGAAAATTAAAACCAAAAACCAGTGTTGGCTACATCGTCCTCCTCCACCGCCGCTTCCACATACAACGCTACGTCCACCGCCTCTTTAAACAACTACTCCATATGGACCTCCACCTCATAAATCAAGTTTATTTTTTTTAATTTGTACGTATTTGATACTAATTTGTCTGTTACTTTTTTTGGTGAAATTCACAAATATTTGGGTGTGATATACCACTGCTATACCTAGTAGACAGGTAAAAAAAATCACTAATTTGTCTGTTACATATTCAGGTGAAATTTACCAATTTTTGGGTGTGATATCCCCCTGCTCTACCTAGTAGACAGGTAACATTTCACTAATTTGTCTGTTACATATTCGGGTGAAATTCACCACTTTTTGGGTGTGATATACCCCGGCTGTACATAGTAGACAGGTAAAAACATTTCATTAATTTGTCTGTTACATTTTTGGGTGAAATTCTCCAACTTTTGGCTGTGATATACCCCTGCTCTACCTAGTAGACAGGTAACATTTCACTGATTTGTCTGTTACACATTCGGGTGAAATTCACTAATTTTTGGGTGTGATATACCCCGTCTGTACCTAGTAAGCAGGTAAAAACATTTCACTAATTTGTCTGTAAAATTTTCGGGTGAAAATTTGAGTAGACAGGTAAAAAATAATCATTCATTTTTCTGTTACATTCTTGGGTGATATTTTACCATTTTTGCCGTGAATAAACCACTGCTCTGCATAGGTGACAGGGACCGAAATTTTTAAAAATCATCTGTTTCATTGGTGGGTGTCATTAACCCATTTTTGGCGATGAAAAACATCTGTTCTGCATAGGTGACAGGGAATAAAATTTGTAAAATGTATCTTTAATTGGCCCTTTCATTCGATCCTTCTGCTTTAATAACTTGTCCCACATTTCAGCTCGATCACATTGCAGCCATTGACCTACCTTGGATGTGGTATCCCTTTCTCACGCTCCCTCTCCAGCCGATAACCATGATCAACATGGTAGGCTCAAAAAAGAACATCGAAAGTTGATAGAGAAGATATCCAAATGGATCATGGACATCACAGGTACGTGCGATCAGGCAGAAGTTATCTAGAGTCAACAAAGCGGCAGCAGGGCCTCTCCAGTCTAACGTTTCCAAATCCAAAATACCCCAGTGACATTCCCTATAATTTTGTATTAATCATTCCAATAACAGGGCATCTTAAGAGTACTGAATAATTTACCTGTTTTGTCTTTAATTGCACCGATCCATGATTTTCCTTTTTGATTTTTCACTATATTTGCTAACATTTTGCCAAACTTTTCGCCCTCCGAAGCTAACCGGTTCCCTTGAAAGAGCAATTCTTTCCTACTTTTTTCTAGTTGGTATATTTTTAACTTTTCCTGTTCTTCCTCCGAAACTCTCCTATTGAAATCAGTGGGGTGTCTTATACATGCCATTCCTGCCTCTTGTAAAAAAAAAATTCCAATGCCTTCCCGTTCTCTCTAGTACTTTTTTTCCAGTAATTTACCTTTTTAAACAACACTCCTCTCAGGAATGCCTTAAAAGCATCCCAAACCATAAGTCTATTGGCAGAACCATTATTTACCGTAAAAAAGAATTTTAACTCCTCAATTATACTCTCTTTATCTGAGATCAGTAATAACCAATGAGAATTGAATTTGAACAACGGCAAAATGTTATTTTTATTCAAGTCTAGTTCAATTACCATTGCATTATGATCTGACAAAGCCATGGGTATATACTTTATCCTAATCCTATTTTGGGACATTACATTTTTATTTTCCAAAAATCATATCTATTCTTGACCAAGTTTGGTGTGTTTTTGAATAACAAGAGTACATGGTTTTGTCAGGGTTCTGGACCCGCCAAACGTCTACCCAATTAAATTCATGGGCTGGTTTACATAAATCTACATTTTGTGCTCCTCCCCCTCTGCCAGACGTCCTATCCCTGAGTGGATCCATAACCGCATTATAATCGCCTACCGCAATCAATATACATTCCTGTTTGTTCAACATAAATCTATACAATTGATACAGAACATCTGGTTTATAAGGTGGTGGAATATATATATTGGCAATTACAGTTTTAATCCCTTCTACGTAACAATGTAAAAAGAGGTATCTGCCATAGTCATCGGTCTCACATGCTACAGCTTCAAATTTAATCTTATTGTGTATCAAAATTGAGACCCCTCTAGAATAAGTAGTATATACAGAGTGATATCCCGCCACCATCCATCTCCTCTCCAGCCACCTTACTGATTCCTTATCCAAATGTGTCTCCTGGAGACAGATGATGGCTGGCAGAAACCTCTTCATCCACTCAAGGATAGCGTATCTTTTAACCCTCTCTCAGAGCCCTCTCAGATTCAATGAAAGGATCCTAACCATCTAGCAGAGGGGGAAAGAGAAAAAATAAATAAATAAATAAATTACACGTCCCCCCCCTCCCGCATCCCATATATACCCCCCCCATCTAAATAGTCCCCCCTTCTGCTAGCCAGCAGTCTGGGCGACTCCATAACTTAGCATAGAGACTCCTATCGCCTCCTCCTCCCCCCGCCTTAAAGGCCCTCCCCATCCGCCCATTTGCTAACTTCCTCCGGAGTCTGAAAGAAAACAATCCTACCTTTATATTCCACCCTTAATTTTGCCGGAAAGAGTAAGCTATACTTTAAACCTGCCTCCCTTAATCTTTTTTTTACAGATATAAATTCTCTTCTTTGTGCGTTAGTACTGAATGAATAATCTGGAAAGAGTTTAATCTTTACACCCTGTATGTGGTATTTTTCTGAAGTTCAAGCATCGGATAGTATTCCGTTGCGGTCCTTAGTTAATAAACATTTCACCAGTATCAATCTAGGGTAGTCCCCTGGGACCCTATTTTTTGTGGGGACCCTGTGTGCTCTTTCAATAGAGAATAAGGGGGAAAGGGTACCCTCTTTACTATTTTCCCTTAATCATTTCTCAATAAATTCAGTACAGTTTTCTCCCTCCACTCGCTCTGGGATCCCCACACATCTTATATTGGATCTTCTTGATCTATCCTCCTGATCTAATAGTTTTTGTTCCATCTTACCATTTATCTGTTTTAAAAGTACCACCTCCTTCTCTAACTTCTGCACAGATTGCTCTAGGGTGGGAATCCTTTTCTCCATCTCATACGAATGCTGCCTTACTTTCTCCATCTCAGCTCGTATAACCATAACATCCATTTGCACTGCCCCGAGCTGGGTTACCAAGTTACCCATTAGATTTTCCAACCGTGAAACCGTGCAAAGTATGTCCTGCACCATTCTTACGTCTGTTTCTGTATATGTCACTGGGGTTCCCCTCTCCCCCTCTCCCCCTTCGGGTGACATCTCGTGTGTCGGACCTTGAAGTCTAGCGTCCGCAGTTTTTTCTTTTTGTGGGGATCTAGACCCGGGTGAATTCGGGAGCAAATACTTGTTTAGACCTTGTTGTTTAGGCCCACTTTCTAACCCTGCTGCTGATCGCCTAGCGGTACTCCCCGTAGGGCCGCGCTGTTCTTCCCTTTTTTTTTACGGCATTTTAAGTTCTCTTCCTTTTTTCCCTTTCTTTTTTTCCCTTTTCCTTTCTTCCCCCCTCCTTCCTACCGCCTACTCCACCACCACTTCCACCTACACCGCCACATCCACCGCCTCCTCAACCTCCTACTCCATATGGACCTCGTCCTCCTAGATCAAGATTATTATTTTTTATTTTTACGTATTTTATGTTATTTAAAGTGATTTCCCTATCCACATTTGTTTGCAGAACACTTGCAATGATCTTACACACATTTTGATGCCACTTGCAGCCCTCTAGTCCTTTCCATGAAATTTTTACAGCCATTTTAGTGCTCAAAAGTTCGGGTCCCCATTGACTTGGGGTTTGGCTTCGGGTCAAGTTCGGGTCCCGAACTCAAACTTTTTTGTGAAGTTTGGCCGAGCCCGTCGAACCCGAACATCCAGGTGTCCGCTCAACTCTACCAGATACTGCCAAAACCCAGACCGGCATTTAAAATCCAGTCCGGTATTTGACCTCATCTGGCTGTAAATCAGCCCAATAGCACATGCTGGGAGGAAAATACCTATTTTCCCAGACCAAACCTCTCACTGTTTCACAACATATATATATATATATATATATATATATATAATCCAGAAAATGGAATGGCACTCCAGTAAATCATGAACAAATGACTCCTTTAATCACCCGTGCGGTACAACGTTTCGGCTCAATACTAGAGCCTTTTTCAAGCAGAGAACTCATACAAATGGTAATATATATATATATATATATATATATATATACAGTACAGACCAAAAGTTTGGACACACCTTCTCATTCAAAGAGTTTTCTTTATTTTCATGACTATGAAAATTGTAGATTCACACTGAAGGCATCAAAACTATGAATTAACACATGTGGAATTATATGCATAACAAAAAAGTGTGAAACAACTGAAAATATGTCATATTCTAGGTTCTTCAAAGTAGCCACCTTTTGCTTTGATTACTGCTTTGCACACTCTTGGCATTCTCTTGATGGGCTTCAAGAGGTAGTCACCTGAAATGGTCTTCCAACAGTCTTGAAGGAGTTCCCAGAGATGCTTAGCACTTGTTGGCCCTTTTGCCTTCACTCTGCGGTCCAGCTCACCCAAACCATCTTGATTGGGTTCAGGTCCGGTGACTGTGGAGGCCAGGTCATCTGGCGCAGCACCCCATCACTCTCCTTCATGGTCAAATAGCCCTTACACAGCCTGGAGGTGTGTTTGGGGTCATTATCCTGTTGAAAAATAAATGATTGTCCAACTAAACGCAAACCGGATGGAATAGCATGTCGCTGCAAGATGCTGTGGTAGCCATGCTGGTTCAGTATGCCTTCAATTTTGAATAAATCTCCAACAGTGTCACCAGCAAAGCACCCCCACACCATCACACCTCCTCCTCCATGCTTAACGGTGGGAACCAGGCATGTAGAGTCCATCCGTTCACCTTTTCTGCGTCGCACAAAGACACGGTGGTTGGAACCAAAGATCTCAAATTTGGACTCATCAGACCAAAGCACAGATTTCCACTGGTCTAATGTCCATTCCTTGTGTTCTTTAGCCCAAACAAGTCTCTTCTGCTTGTTGCCTGTCCTTAGCAGTGGTTTCCTAGCAGATATTCTACCATGAAGGCCTGATTCACACAGTCTCCTCTTAACAGTTGTTCTAGAGATGTGTCTGCTGCTAAAACTCTGTGTGCCATTGACCTGGTCTCTAATCTGAGCCGCTGTTAACCTGCGATTTCTGAGGCTGGTGACTCGGATGAACTTATCCTCCGCAGCAGAGGTGACGCTTGGTCTTCCTTTCCTGGGGCGGTCCGCATGTGAGCCAGTTTCTTTGTAGCGCTTGATGATTTTTGTGACTGCACTTGGGGACACTTTCAAAGTTTTCCCAATTTTTTGGACTAACTGACCTTCATTTCTTAAAGTAATGATGGCCACCCGTTTTTCTTTACTTAGTTGCTTTTTTCTTGCCATAATACAAATTCTAACAGTCTATTCGGTAGGACTATCAGCTGTCTATCCACCTGACTTCTCCACATCGCAACTGATGGTCCCAACCCCATTTATAAGGCAAGAAATCCCACTTATTAAACCTGACAGGGCACACCTGTGAAATAAAAACCATTTCAGGTGACTACCTCTTGAGGCTCATCAAGAGAATGCCAAGAGTGTGCAAAGCAGTAATCAAAGCAAAAGGTGGCTACTTTGAAGAACCTAGAATATGACATATTTTCAGTTGTTTCACACTTTTTTGTTATGTATATAATTCCACATGTGTTAATTCATAGTTTTGATGCCTCCAGCGTGAATCTACAATTTTCATAGTCATGAAAATAAAGAAAACTCTTTGAATGAGAAGGTGTGTCCAAACTTTTGGTCTGTACTGTATACACACAGGAACCCAGATCCATAGCTGCATAAAACATAGAAAGAAAAGCAACATCAACTAAACATCACATATAACTTTTATTACCACAAGGGTGGCCCTCACTGGCAGATGGTATACAAACCAGGGGAGTGAAACCACTAAAAGGGGAATACACACACAAGTATCACACTGCAGCTGTTACCGCCAGCAACGACATGCGTGGCAATCATGTCCTGGAAACAGCCAGAAGGCCGAGACACTGCCACCACATGTACACAGACACGACGTTGCCGCAGACAACTGCAAGTGAAAGGAACAACACAGTGCACACACACATATTAACCCCGTGCACACCAAACAGATAAGAGGCACACCTATAAAGACAGGTTGCCGGGTACAACCGCATGCACCTGGCAGCAAGCTGCCCAGCAACAGCTCAGGCTGCTATGCTGCCACATAAATAATGTTGCCAGTGGCAACCACAGGTGAGGCAACATACTTCGGCCCTCACCTGTGATTGACAACCAGACCTAGACCGCAGGCAACTGCGTGCAGTTACAGGAGTCACGACCATGACCATGGTCGTGACAGCAGCACGGCAACACAGACAGTCACAGAATCAGGGGGGAGAAATGTGACAACATGGATGGAGGGGGAGAAATGTGACAATGTGGATGGAGGTGGGAGAAATGTGACAACGTGGATGGAGGGGAAAAATGTGACAACATGGATGGAGGGGGGAAGAAATGTGACAACATGGATGGAGGAGGGAGAAATGTGACAACATGGATGGAGGGGGGAGAAATGTGACAACATGGATGGAGGGGGGAGAAACAAAAAACGTCTTCAAAGACCTCGTCTCCTTGAACGCCACAGAACTGCTCGTTTGGACTTTGCAAGAGAGCACCAAACATGGGACATTCAAAGGTGGAAGAAAGTTTTATTCTCTGATGATTTTTTTTTTTTACCTTGATGGTCCTGATGGTTTCCAACATTACTGGTATGACAAGCAGATCCCACCTGAGATGTTTTCTACGCGCCACAGTGGAGGGGGCGCCATAATGGTCTGGGGTGCTTTTTCCTTCAGTGGAACAATGGAGCTTCAGGAAGTGCAGGGGCGTCAAACGGCCGCTGGCTATGTCTAGATGTTGCAGAGAGCATTCCTTATGACTGAGGGCCCTCGTCTGTGTGGTAACAACTGGGTTTTTCAACAGGACAATGCTACAGTACACAATGCCCGCAGGACAAGGGACTTCTTCCAGAAGAATAACATCACTCTTTTGGCCCATCCTGCGTGTTCCCCTGATCTAAATCCAATTGAGAACCTTTGCGGATGGATGGCAAGGGAAGTTTGCAAAAATGGACAACAGTTCCAGACAGTAGATGGCCTTCGTGCGGCCGTCTTCACCACTTGGAAAAATGTTCCCACTCACCTCATGGAAACGCTTGCATCAAGCATGCCAAAACAAATTTTTGAAGTGATAAACAATAACGGCGGAGCTACTTATTACTGAGTTCATGTTTGGAAGGTGGATTTCTGTTTTGGGGGGGTTTCGTTGTTTTTTTTGCAGGTGTGGTCCTAAACTTTTGATCAGCTGAAAAACAGCCTGTTTCAGTTTATTCGTTGTTTTCATTAAATTGAATGCTCAAAAAATGTTTTGTCTCACTCCCATTTCTTCTTGTTGCATGTTGAAGCTCTACTTGGAACCTTGTTAAGATCCAACAATGTAAAATATGATTTTTTGCCATTTTTCAAGTGGTCTTAAACTTTTGATCAGGACTGTATGTGGCACCACTCAATCAGTATTTGGCAGAAACAGGGACTGCTGTCATTCCGCGAGATCTTATAGGCTACCCAGGCGCAGGAGGTAATCCGGAGGGTGTCTTGGGTTTATCCCATCCGATACCTCCTGGGTGAAGTGAGTTCAATTTGTTTTCTCTTTTAATCTACACTATGATATTGTCCAATTGATCTCTAAACGAATTTCTAAATGTGTATGCTATAAGTCTGTATACGTATATATACATATAAAAAAAATACTTTGGAGACTTCAATCTACTGATTGTTACGTTCCAACCAGTGGATCTACACAATATATATCTCCATCCGAGGGACTGTGGTGCCATTTAAAGGGGCAATTTTTTCTTCTGTTTTCTCTGCCTTAACTTCACCTATTAAGGAACTTCCTTGATGGTTGCCTGCCCCTGGCAGCATAATGTCGTTGTCACACAAACTGAAAACGAATGCAACCGATTACCCCGTTTAATACTTTCACAGGTCCTCCCTTTGGCGCCCTGCTAGGTACTCTCGAACTTCTTCCTTTGAAGATTAGAGATTAACCCCCCTTCCTTTTTTATTCCCTCTATCAAAGAACAAAGGCACTGGACATCACAGCAGTGGAAAACTGTCCTTTGTTCTTATGTGTCCAAATTTGAGATTTTGGGCTGTAACTACTGTATCTATGTTAGCCTTTGAGAATGTGAATGGACTATGGTTTGAGTGTTTCCCATGACTATTATGGCAGTGGGTGTGGAACCACTGTGCCAACCAACAGATTTGACTTAGGGTTAAACCTAAGCTCGTTATCCTGGCAGTTCCCTGGTTTTCACCCTTTACATTTGGACTTCTCTGCAGGGAACGCACCAGGCCACTATTGCTTGGAATAGTCTCTGTGTAGTTGGCTCCTGACCAATGTGGGTCAAGAGACACCAGTGTGTAGCACCGAAGGGTCAGGAAAAACCCATTGTCAGAAACAGGCCAAGGTCAGTACAGGCAGTGTTTGAATCAATATGGAAAACAGGCCAGAGGGCAGGCAGCAGAAGTTCAATACAGTAATCTGGCACAGGTCAAGTGGTGGCAGTGGTGAGTCAATACACGTAAACAGAGATTGGTACATGGGCATATAGGAGAACAGCAGACCTTGGCAGGAAACTTAGAAAGCTAAAGAACCTTATTGCTCAGGCACCCTTCCATATGGGAAGATGCCTTAAGTACCCCTGGTTGACTAGTCATTTGCTGGTGAAGATTACCATGCATTTTCACTGGTCCTTTTAAAACCATAGAGTGTGCGCACCCAACGAGCAGAGTAGAGAGACTGGACTGGCAGGTGCCGGCAGCTGAAGATTATGGTTAGAGCTCTGGCAGCCAGGCCCACTGCTGGAGGACAAAGGAAGAGCAGAAGGTCTGGACCACTAGACAAGCAACAAGGTGAGTGAAGCGGCATCTGTGTCCGTCCAGGAAAGTGGGACAGTGGTGTGCACAGGCTGCCAATGTAACAATGATTAAGCATGGTAAAGGTGCTATCATGGTGTAGCGCTGTGTTATTGATGACATTGCTGGCAATATATACAGAAATGGAGGTATACTTAACAAGCATGGCTGCTATAACATTTTGTAGTAACAAGGATTTCCAACTGGTTTGTGCTTGGTTGGGCAGTCATTTAAAATTAGACAATGACCAAAAACACACTACTTGACAAAGAATGAGAGTAATGGGGTGTTGTGTTACATGATGTGGACTTCACAGCCCCCACCTTGAATTCAACATGTACAGTTTGGGATGAATTGGACCAGAGAATATGGGCAGAATAGCCATTTTGCATCAGCATGCACAAGAAGTCAATCAAGACTGATAAAAAATCATTCCCAGTGGCTACCTCATGAAGTTGGTTGAATTAATACCAAGAGAGTGTCAAGAAGAGTGGCAATAAGGACCTAGTTTCATCATGACATGTAGCTTATGTTGAAGGTCTATATGTATACATCAATTTAGGAGCACTCCCATTGTATACCTTTGGTATATTGTTGCAATGTATCTAACTGCAAAACTGCAAAGGCATACAGTGGAATACATCCTCCATAAGGCCTCCATCACCACCACAGTAGTTTCAATTAGTGTTAAGCAAAGCAAGCTTAGGATGCTTCATCCAAAGTTGCTTTGTTCAATATTTCGGAATAATAATAGTATTAGAGTGTATGGGCTCCGATGAGCACGTGACTTTGTTGAATAACTTTGGTAGTTGATTGGCTTCAGTTCCGAGTTACTAATCAGAACCGAAGAAGAGTTCGGTTTCAAATTTTAAAGTGGTTTTCCACTTTAAAAATCAACTACCAAAGTTATTCAACGAAGTCACTTGCAACTTAGTGGGTAGCTAATTTCAGCTCATCGGAGCCCATGCATTTTAATACTGTACGGAGACGGATCTTTGCACACTACAATATGTTGGGAGCTTTACCTTTTTTATTTGTTTCATAAGAGATGTGAACAGGCTCTAAAGTATAATTAAATTTAAACAACCCAATATATTTGAAATATTGTACTGATTTAAAGCAAACCTCTCACATTAAACATGCTGTCACATTTTTTTAGGAGTATATTATAGATCAGGAAGAGCTGAGCAGAACTTTGTATAGTTTTTGGGGAAAATATTCAAGTAAGGAAATTACTAAGTTATAAGTCTCTGATCTGGGTTTAATTGACTAGTGGGTTGTTCTTGTTAGTGACCACTTCCATTCAGTGGCGAAGCTAGAAATGACTGGGCCCCACAGCAACTTTTTGAATGGGGCCCCCCTCCCCCAGTAATTTTTTCGCAACGCCCTTCCATTCATGCCGCCCCCATTCCTGTGGCTAGTAAAGATCGCTCCCTCAGACCAGGCCCGGCAGCTGTTCCAGCCGTCCTGTATATAATTTCATTGTGTAATACTGTTGAGGGGGCCCTGACAAAATATTTTAGTCCTCCTCTTTCTGGATGGGCCCCCGTCTGGGTCAGGGCCCCAAAGCAGCTGCTTCCCCTATAGTTACGCCCCTGCTTCCATTCACTGATTAAGACCACCCATTGAACTGATAAGCTCTGAAAGTGCAGGGACTTAAATCAACAAATTACAAGTCCCCCATTTATATTCCCACTGGCATGGTAATGGCTATTCATGGATATTAATCTTATACTGTACTTTGAGCAAGCTCCTATAGGATCACCTTTGTATACTATGTAGAGAGATCAATACAATCATATTAGTGATAGATTACATATATGCATGATTTGAATTATTCCTTTTACATAATTCAATGTAGTCACTTTTTGTCCCAGTGCCAAGCTAGGGTTTCTACAATTTTTAACAACTCATTTGAAAGAAGGTAGGGCTTAGGAGGAAGGGTCATGACTTCATTAGACAGGGTGCATGACCTAAGAGGCAACATTTTAGCAATAAAAATGTATGGGGTCGTTTATTAAGACCAGCATTTTAGACGCCGGTCTTAAACCCCTGCGCTGATGCTTGATTCACCTTATGTAGAGGCACCGACCCTTACATAACTTAGGTTCATCCACTGCCAGCCTAAATCTATGCCACCTCTCTTGCTGGCGTAGATTTAGATCATTTTCTACGCCAAAATTAGACACAAAAAATGATAAATGAGACAGGCCGGCCCGTCCGCCCCTGCCCAATGCACACACCCTTTTTTTAGAACTGGCGTACATGGTGTGGATGGGGAAGAAGTCGCAAATTCGGCTGCAAATCCCCTTAGCCACCGAATCTGTGAAAGGTATACGAAAATTGCTGTATATCCATTCAGAAATGACCCCTAAGCAGTGATGGTCAGTTTATAGTGTTCGCCAGCGAACACATGTGGGCTGCCATCTTGACTCACCCGTCCGGCGATGCACAGGTAAGCCCTTACCTGTGCCTGTGCCGGGAGCCGGTCTGAAATCAAATGCGGTCACCAGGAGCAGGCAGTTTCCGAGAATAGCCGCCGGGGGACTTTATCGGGCTGTTCTCGGAACTGCCTGCTCCCGGTGACCGCATTTGATTTCAGAACGGCTACTGACACAGGCACAGGTAAGGGCTTACCTGTGCATCGCCGGACGGGTGAGTCAAGATGGCAGCCCACATGTGTTCGTTGGCAAACACTGCGAACTGACCATCACTGCCCCTAAGTTTCAAAACAAAGCAAGCAATAGTTGGTATGGAGTTAGACAAAAATGTTCATTCCTGCACCAGATTTATCATCCAGCCTAAGCCACTGTGGTAAATATGGTGCAGGTCTAGACAACCCATCTAAGTTTATGTTATCTACAGGAAGTCTTTTGATCTGCTCTAATATATATTGAAAACATCACTGTAATTGTGAAAGTGTAATAGTGAAGTAGGATAAACATTAATAGGTTGGTTACATTGCATGTTTGTTGGTCCATATATCTTCAAATCCTTGGGGGTCATTTATCAAACTGGTGTAAAGTAGAACTGGCTTAGTTTCCCATAGCAACCAATCAGATTCCACCTATAATTTGGAAAATGAAAGGTGGAATCTGATTGGTTGCTATGGGCAACTAAGCCAGTTCTACTTTACGACCAGTTTGATAAATCTCCCCCCTTGTGTTTATGTAGTAGGATGTTCCCTCAATATATATACCCTTACCGGACGCTGTTAACTATAATATTTTGTGTGGTGTCCAATACACTATGGGGGAGATTTATCAAGACTGCCTGACTCTTTGCTGTGGTGCACTACTCTTTTAAAGCCTGCAGTACTGGGCATTAGATATTATGCTTACTAAGCTATAGTTTATGTAGTACTTTATACCACTTACTGTAATTAATGTAACAGCAACCATGTGCGGTATATGCTCATAGCAGAAATACTACAAACAATATAACTGACAATCTCCATCATCTCATGAATCCCAGTTAAAGATATTCCATCTGTATGGTATGTAGCAGCCAAAGGCCAAGAAATTCATGGTCATAAGCCACAAGGGACCTACAATAATGAATCACTGAACTATCTACTGTTTTTCCCATCACTACTTCTAAACTAGTCACAGGAGCATCTGATTCAACTGAGATGTAGGCAGATTAAAAAGTAAGAGCCCTGAGTCACATAAATAATGCTTGGTACATGGCACACTTTGCTCATACAGTTTGACCACAGCATTATCACATCACTATCGATAAACGGTGATTAGGGTGGCAGCTAGGTTTTCTTTCACCAGGGGAAAAGTTTGCAGAACTAGCTCTGTATCTAAATACCCAGGTCCTGGCACGTTGGTGTCCCATGACACCCAACACCTGTTCACCAACCCACCAAAGTATCTTCCAGTTTACAATAATCCCACAGGAGCAATTGCTTTAAGTACAAATCTATAAAATCTAAGAAACATAGGTTGAGCAGTACTGGACAACAGTGCTTGACTTATACCCCTGAAGATACATGTGGATTGCAGAGGTATCCCTCCTTACCTTTGCTCTTGTGTCAAGATATCCCAAGATTATTTACATATAGTTCAGCCACTAGTGGCAGCAGAGTGCCCGGCAGACTGCAGTCTGACCCCTCTGTCCCATGCTTACCAACGTTGGATTGGCAAAATCAGGGCATCCCAAATCCCAACCTTGGGAACACCCCAATTCCACATATGCATGGGGTTATATTTATCCCCGTCCATTCTTGATCTAGGACAGCCCGAATTTGCCAGGACTGTCTCTGAAAATCAGAGACAGACTCTGTAAATTCGGGACATTTGGCAACTATGCTGTCCAATGCTGCAATAGACAGAGGTGCCAAGAGAGGCTTTATTATTGCAGGAGACAGGCAGCGGTCCAATCAGGCCCCCTCCCTCCTTCACTGAGGCCCCCATCACCAATGTAGCTGCAACTTGTAAAAGAGAGGGCATTCTGGACACAGTCAGAGGAGGTCCCGCTCATACAGTGAGGGGTATTCAGCCTGGCAGGTAACATCTACTATCTGTACTCAGAAAGTAAATGCTGTGTGTTAGCTGTACTCAATTATCACTATGTTATCTGTGATATTACATAGGACTGCAGATAACACCTACTATATTATCTCTACTCAAAGAGTCATCACTCATGGTGTTACATAGAGCTGCAGGTGACACATACTACATTATCTGTAGTTAGAAACATATTGTGTTATCCGTGATGTTACATAGGACTGCAAGTAACATCTATTACTGTATCTGTACTCAGAGTGTTATCACTGTGTTATCAATGGTGTTACACAGGACTGCATATAACATCTACTATATTATCTGTACTCAAAGAGTGATCACTGTGTTATCTGATGTTTAATAGGACTGTAGGTAACTATTACATTATCTGTACTCAGAGAGATATCACAGTGTTATCTGTAGTGTTACATAGGGCTGCAGGTAACACCTGTTACAGTATCTGTACTCAGTGAGATATCACTGTGTTATCTGTGGTGTTACATAGGACTGCAGGCCACATCTACTACCTTATCTGTACTCAGAGAGTTATCACTGTGTAATCTTCTGATGTTACTTAGAGCTGCAGGTGACATCTTCTACTGTTCATTATCTTTACTGAGAAAGTTATCCCGGTGTTATTTAAAACTGCAGGTAACACCTGTTACAGTATACAGTACAGTACTTGGAGAGTTATCACCGTGTTATCCGTGATGTTACATAGGACAGCACATAACACCTACTACATCATCTGTACTCAGAAAATTATCTTATCTGTGGTGTTACATAAGACCACAGAGTGGCCCAGTGACAGAGTGGTGAGCTGGCAGCAGCATGAGGGGACCACAGAGTGGTGAGGTGGCAGCAGCATGAGGAGACCACAAAGTGTCCCAGTGACAGAGTGGTGAGCTGGCAGCAGCATGAGAAGACCACAGAGTGGTGAGCTGGCAGCAGCATGAGGAGACCACAGAGTGGTGAGGTGGCAGCAACATGAGGAGACCACAGAGTAACCCAGTGACATACTGTTGAGGTGGCAGCTGCATGAGGAGACTACAGAGTGGTGAGGTGGCAGCAGCATGAGGAGACCACAGAGTGGTGATGTGGCAGCAGCATGAGGAGACCAAAGAGTGGTGAGGCGGCAGCAGCTTGAGGAGACCACAGAGTTGCCCAGTGACATAGTGGGGAGGTGGAGGAGGGCAATACTAGTACCAGCGGAAGATGGTGGATGGCTGCAGGGGCACCTGTCAGCAGGTCTGGAATAAGGCGGGTAGCAGCATCAGAATAGAAGGTGAAGCAGGTAGCTAGAGGAAACAGGTCTCTTTAGTCAAATTGTAGGTGTGGCACCATAGATGATCTAGTCTGATGCATCAGTCACTGGTGTTTGAAAATCCTGGCTGATCCATGCCTGATTCATCTTCACAAAGGTCAGTTTCTCCACATTTTGGGTGGACAGGCGAATTCTCCTTGGGGTAACTATGGCCCTCTGATGTCAAACTGCTGGCCGGGCAGGAAAGCTTGTCCAGGGCACACTCGGCCAGTTGTGGCCACAAATCAAGTTTTGCTGCCCAGTAGTCTAGGGGATCTTCGATGTGGGGTGGGAAGGTGCACGCCAAGTATGCCACAACCTGCTGGTTCAGGTTCTGCTCTGTCTAGCTGCTGCTGCTGGTGAGTAGTTTGTTTAGTAGGCGGGTGAAGAAAATTGCTCATCAGCGACTCTAGACTTAAGTTGCTACTGATGGAGCTGGTACTGCTCCTGCCCCCCCCCCCCAATCCCACAGCAGCCATGGCAGTGGAAAGTGAGCACAGAGGGACCCCCTGGTCAGACCTGCATGAGGATGGGCGATGGCGCACATAGGCAGCGGCCAACTGACTACATAGAATGTCTCGATAGTAGTTCAGTTTGTCCTCCCTCTCAGCAGGTCTAAAAAATGCCGCCATTTTGGACCAGCAGCAAGGGTCTAACATGGTGGAGAGCCAGTAGTCATCCCTCTGCCAAATGGTGACAATTCGGTTGTCAGCATGCATCGGGTCATTTGACCAAGTGAATCGGAGAGACTCCCTGCCTCCATCTCTACTGCATACTGCAATGGTGTGTCTGCGTCATCTGCCTCATCTTCTTCATTGCCCTGTAGCTCTTTTGGCTGTTCCTACTCCTCCTGCTCCTCCTCTCCTGTTACCTGTGTAGAAAAAACAGCCATTTCTCTACGCATTGCTTGTGCTCGAATGTCCTCCTCCTCCTCTAGTTTAGCCCCCACAGGGCTCATGTGGCCGTGAGATGTAGTTGCCATGTCTCCTGTCCCCTGGCCAGCCATATTTAGCAGCATCTGTTCCAGGACATGAATCAGTGGAATGACTTTGTTCATCCCGTAGTACTGGTGACTGACAAATAATGTGGCCTCCTCAAAGGGTCCGAGCAAATGGCAGGTGTCACGGATGAGCTGCCATTGGCGAACATCGAAGTTACACAGTGGAGTTCATATAATAGGTCCATATGGAGGGTGGAATTCCAACGGGTGGAAACGTAAAATATCAGCCTATGTTGGGGGACGTTCTGCCTCTCCAGCTCAAGGAGGTGCTTTGTGGTGTATGAGTGGCTGAAGTGCATGCAAAGTTTCCTGGCCATTTTCAGGATGTCTTGCAGATGGGGTGAAGACATCAGGAACTGCTTTACAACCAGATTGAACACGTGCGCCATGCAGAGAGCATGGCTCAGCCTTCCTTGATGCAGCGCCAACACCATGTTCTTCCCATTGTCGGTCACCATGGTTCTGATTTGGAATTATCAAGGAGAAAGCCAGGATTCGATTTCTTGATAAAGGACGGTGAGCAGTTTCTCCCCTATGTGACTCCGTTCATCCAGGCAAACTAGGTGCAGAACAGCGTGACACCGCAGTGCCCTGCACATGTGGTATGCTGGAGGAGCACTGTGAATTGTCCCTGCAGTGGAGGCTGAGGACACAGTGGAGGATAAGGAGGCATAGGCGGACATTGTCGCCAGACCTACGTGAGAACGTGGAGGCGAAAGCGGCATCACCTGGCCAAGTTGCTGGTGTGGCTGGGCAGGAAGCACATTTACCTGATGGGCCGTAAAGGACATATATTGTCCTTGACTGTAGTTACAGCTCCACACATCGGCGCTGCCGTGCACTTTGGCAGACATCGGCAGGCTCAAGGACTGGCTCACCTTCTGTTCTACATATGTGTGCAGGGCTGGTACTGCGTTTTTTGCAAAGAAATGACGACTTGGGACTCTCCATCTCGGCTTTGGACAAGCCATCAGTTCTCTGAAAGGTGCAGAGTCTACGACTTTGAAAGGGAGGGATTGCAGCACCAGCAACTTGGCCAGGAGAACGTTCAGCTTCTATGCCATTGGATGTGTGCACACATACTGTTTTCTCTTGGCAATCGCTTCAGTGATCAATTGCTGATGGAATGACTGACGAGGAGGAGGAGGAGCAGGAGCATCAGGACCAGCAGATGATGGGAATGACGGCTCTCTTCGGCTGAGGTGGTGGAGCCTTGACTGCATGAAATTGGGTGTATGCCACTGGGTGATGCTGCGGCAGGCTGGACCACCACATCAGAGCCGCAGTTGTCCCAGGCCCCTATATGATGATGCTGCATGTGTTGACGCTGAGCCATGGCACCAACATTGGCACCCTGGCCACATGTCACCTTCTGCCCACAAATTCTGCAAATGTCTATGTTCACCTCCTCTTCCGGCAGCCTAACAAAAAATTGCCACATCGCCGAGTATGGCATTTTCCCCCCCAACACGCCGTGCTGACTGCCTGCTACTGCTGCCTCTGTGAACCCCTGCACCGCTACTTTCTGGGCTGGTAGGCAACTGCAAAGCAGATGGTCTACCCCGGGGATGTTTAGCTCTTGAACTCCGACTGCTGTGACCATACTGACTTACAGCCACGCTACCACTCTGCTGGATCAGCCGCTGCCTCACACACAAGCTGACACCCTCTTCTCCTGATAATGAAGCCCCTTCTTCACCCGGCTCCCAAGTGTGATCAGTCCGCTACTGTCTGCACACCACTGATGTCCCCCTCAACGGTCTCAGGGCCAGGATCCTGAACGCTTGCAACACCTGCTCCCATGCAACTCTCATCATCACTACTTGCCTGCCTACCGGAGGAAGCTACGGATGTCTCATTCAGATCTTGGCTGGGCAGTAGCTGCTGACTGTCCTCTAGTAGCTCGTCCTTGTTGAAAAGTGGAGCCGAGCCTACGGCATATAAAATTTCTTGCGCTGAGTGAACTGAAAACGACAGAGGATGGTTCAGGACAGGTGGGGGCACAGGGCCTGTTCTGGGCCATGCCAACTAAGCGTTGTCAGAGGAACCCACCGGCTCTTGGCTGGGGGTGTCTCATGCCACTTGCAACGAAGTTGAAGACTGAGTCAACCATTCAAGCACTGCTGGGTTGCTGGTCAAGATACGACCGCTAGAATTCACCAGGAGTTCAGGTCTCTCACTGCAACTCCTGCTGCCACCCCCCCCCCCCCCTTATTCTGCTGCCTGCCAGAAACATTTTGGCTACTGCCCATTCCCTTTGAAGGGCCTGTCTGTCTGACATACTGTATAATAAAACAACTGTTTGGTCTGTTGGCTCGACCAAGGATAACAGTGTAGCAGGACAGCCATTGAAATGAATGGAGTCACAGTGCAACTCGCCGGTTGCCATGACCGTGACCCTAGAATTGCAAGAAATCCAACCCTGCTGTGCACTGGTGGGGCAGATGGTGTGGTACTGGTAAAGAACATTATGACACCAGCCAACGCTATGACATTCTTTACCTATTGCTGTGCCTGCAGCTTATTTTATTTTTATATTTGTCATATGACTTGAGTATGTGGGGGGGGTTGTACATTGAGCATAGGAAATCTTGACTAGTCGCAGGATTGGGGGATTACAAGAAGAGAGGATTGAGAGAGAGTAGTTTGAGGTGGGACATCTATTCATTTCTAGTTATACCCCTGCCAGAACAGTTTTTTTTTTTTAAACTGTTAGACTTGCACCACAAATTTTTTAGGTACAGTGTCTCAAGCTGAGAGGAAAGATAAAAGCGGAATCATATGTCCTTCAAATAGTCCGATAAAATGTAATACTTCTATTGTTTTAAATGTCCAGATACAACCATTCCTATCCAGTGGAACATTAAACTAGCGTTGCATGCTTTAGTTTATTTATCCAATATGCCACATGTTGTAGGTTACATTATATGATGTGTGGTACAGGGTTTGGGGTATAACAATGGCCATCTTGCATGTCTTTATTCATGTCATGTTATTGTTCGGCTAGGTGGAAGGAGAAAAGTATTATGTGAAACCTTGTGCTACTTGTTTGTGACTTTTGCTAAAATGTATATTCTCACCAGGGAATGGCCAGGATAAATATAATAAGTTACAAACCAAAGCCATCTTGATTATTAGAAAAGAAGATTTGTGTCCATTACGATGAAATTATAGGAATGACTTGTCCTCATTTTTGTGAACATTTGTTGTGTTTACAGTTTACACTGTAAATCTAATAGCTATTTGCCGTGTTATATACAGTGGCACATTGTACGGTGAAGGATTTAAAACACACTTGAACAATCCCCCATCAGGCCTTGAGAATGCATCAGGGATGTAAAATGGCGGCTGGTAATAGGGTTTGGGGATATCAGCAATATTCCCAAAATAACTATATTAAGAAATTTATCACGATAATGATATATATTGCAATAAATACCCCCGGTAATCGCTAGAATGAGGGGAGAGAAACTCTCACATATTGCACTCTCTTCATTGCAGAAGATGGGCTCAATAGAAGTCTATGGGCCTGTCTCAAGTCCATAATCTGCAGTTAGGAAAGAGAAAATGGGGGGAGAAAAACGCTTAGATATCGAGATATCGCGTAACAATCACTGGGGTCTCAGCACTCAGAACCCCACCAATGAAAACTTTTGACATGTCTCTATGACAAAAATGACCCTTTAAGAAGGTGACATGTGGTATGCAATCCGTGGCTCCCAAACTGTATGGAAAATTACAACTGGCAGCAGGTCTTGTAAGTCTAGAAGTATCATAGATTGTTGACTTTTGTAGTTCCATATACATAGAAACATAGAAACATAGAATGTGTCGGCAGATAAGAACCATTTGGCCCATCTAGTCTGCCCAATATATCTGAATCCTATGAATAGCCCCTGGCCCAGAGGCGTACATAGGAATCACTGGGCCCCATAGCAAAAATCTGAATTGGGCCCCTTAACCCCGCCCACTACCCACCATGGCCCCTCCCACTTCCTGACTTTGCTCCTCCCATGCCACACCCCCATTAAATAAATTTATACATGACCTACAGAAACTGTTAGGGGTTTCCTGGGGGTGACCTGTCACATGGGATATCTGCTGCAGCCTGCAGATCTCCTTATTTGGGGTGCCATGTTAGGCTACTTTCACACTTGCGTTCGGGTCTCCGCTTGTGAGTTCCGTTTGAAGGTTCTCACAAGCGGCACCGAACGGATCCGTCCAGCCCTAATGCATTCTGAGTGGATGCGGATCCGCTCAGAATGCATCAGTATGGCTCCATCTGTCCTCCGCTCCACTCAGCAGGCGGACACCTGAACGCTGCTTGCAGCATTCGGGTGTCTGCCTGGCCGTGCGGAGGCAAACGGATCCGTCCAGAGTTACAATGTAAGTCAATGGGGACGGATCCGTTTGAAGTTGACACAGTATGGCTCAATTTTCAAACGGATCCGTCCCCCATTGACTTTCAATGTAAAGTCAAAACGGATCCGTTTGCACTATCATGAACAAAAGAAAAATATGTTTTTTTTTTTTGTTCATGTTAATGCAAACGGATCCGTTCTGAACGGATCTAAGCGTTTGCATTATAGGTGCGGATCCGTCTGTGCAGACACCAGACGGATCCGCTCTGAACGCAAGTGTGAAAGTAGCCTTAAAGGGAATCTGTCACTAGCAATTTACCCCCAATTTTTTTTTCGTGAATCCATGTTTAACAGAGTACCTGTTTTCCATCTGTCTTGTTCTTTTGATTGCGAGTCTTGTAATTTCTTCAAAAAATCGATTCTTATGATATGTAAATGACGCTGTAAGGAGCCCAGAGGGGCGTTATTCTTTCTCCACGGTGCCCAGGAACGCCCCTCTGAAGTGCCGTGCCCGGCTAAGTTTGAAAACTAATAACGCCTCCAAGTTCATCTAAATCGCCTCCCAGAGGCAGGGCTAAGTGCCGCTCTGCGGCAAACACCCCGATCCTCCTCTCGCCGGCATCCCAAATCCCGCGCAGGCGTAGTGCCGTCAGTCATCTTATCATAGCGCAGGCAATCGCCGGCACTGCGCCTGCGCGGGATTTGGGATGCCAGCGAGAGGAGGATCGGATTTGGGAGGCGATTTAGATGAACTTGGAGGCGTTATTAGTTTTCAAATTTAGCCGGGCACGGCACTTCAGAGGGGCGTTCCTGGGCACCGTGGAGAAAGAATAACGCCCCTCTGGGCTCCTTACAGCGTCATTTACATATCATAAGAATCGATTTTTTGAAGAAATGACAAGACACAGAATAAAAAGAACAAGACAGATGGAAAAAAGGTACTCATGGATCCATGTTTAATAAAGTACCTTTTTTCCATCTGTGTTCTTCTTTTCCATGTCAGTCTTGTCCTTTCTTCTAAAAATCGATTCTTAGGATAAGCAAATGACGCTGTAAGGACTGGAGCCCAGAGGGGCGGTTTTCTTTCTCCACGGTGCCCCTCTGAAGTGCCGTGCCCGCCTAAATATGAAAACTCTAACGCCTCCATGTTTAGCTGAATCGCCTCCCAGAGGCGCGGCTAAGTCCTCAACACCGCGGTCTGCAAACACCCGATCCTCCTCTCGTCGGCGTCCCAAATCCCGCGCAGGCGCAGTGCCGGCGATTGCCTGCGCCTGCGCTCTGATAATACGGCTGAGGGCAACAGCTTCAACATCGTTACTGGGCTCGGCGCATGCCCAGTGACGATGTTGAAGCTGTTGCCCTCAGCCGTATTATCAGAGCGCAGGCGCAGGCAATCGCCGGCACTGCGCCTGCGCGGGATTTGGGACGCCGACGAGAGGAGGATCGGGTGTTTGCAGACCGCGGCGCTGAGGAGGGGGGCGGGTGTCTAGGGCCTTAGCCGCGCCTCTGGGAGGCGATTCAGCTAAACATGGAGGCGTTAGAGTTTTCATATTTAGGCGGGCACGGCACTTCAGAGGGGCACCGTGGAGAAAGAAAACCGCCCCTCTGGGCTCCAGTCCTTACAGCGTCATTTGCTTATCCTAAGAATCGATTTTTAGAAGAAAGGACAAGACTGACATGGAAAAGAAGAACACAGATGGAAAAAAGGTACTTTATTAAACATGGATCCATGAGTACCTTTTTTCCATCTGTCTTGTTCTTTTTATTCTGTGTCTTGTCATTTCTTCAAAAAATCGATTCTTATGATATGTAAATGACGCTGTAAGGAGCCAGAGGGGCGTTATTCTTTCTCCACGGTGCCCAGGAACGCCCCTCTGAAGTGCCGTGCCCGGCTAAATTTGAAAACTAATAACGCCTCCAAGTTCATCTAAATCGCCTCCCAAATCCGATCCTCCTCTCGCTGGCATCCCAAATCCCGCGCAGGCGCAGTGCCGGCGATTGCCTGCGCTATGATAAGATGACTGACGGCACTACGCCTGCGCGGGATTTGGGATGCCGGCGAGAGGAGGATCGGGGTGTTTGCCGCAGAGCGGCACTTAGCCCTGCCTCTGGGAGGCGATTTAGATGAACTTGGAGGCGTTATTAGTTTTCAAACTTAGCCGGGCACGGCACTTCAGAGGGGCGTTCCTGGGCACCGTGGAGAAAGAATAACGCCCCTCTGGGCTCCTTACAGCGTCATTTACATATCATAAGAATCGATTTTTTGAAGAAATTACAAGACTCGCAATCAAAAGAACAAGACAGATGGAAAACAGGTACTCTGTTAAACATGGATTCACGAAAAAAAAATTGGGGGTAAATTGCTAGTGACAGATTCCCTTTAAGGCTACTTTCACACTTGCGTTCAGAGCGGATCCGTCTGGTGTCTGCACAGACGGATCCGCACCTATAATGCAAACGCTTAGATCCGTTCAGAACGGATCCGTTTGCATTAACATGAACAAAAAAAAAAAACATTTTTTTTTTTGTTCATGATAGTGCAAACGGATCCGTTTTGACTTTACATTGAAAGTCAATGGGGGACGGATCCGTTTGAAAATTGAGCCATACTGTGTCAACTTCAAACGGATCCGTCCCCATTGACTTACATTGTAACTCTGGACGGATCCGTTTGCCTCCGCACGGCCAGGCAGACACCCGAATGCTGCAAGCAGCGTTCAGGTGTCCGCCTGCTGAGTGGAGCGGAGGACAGATGGAGCCATACTGATGCATTCTGAGCGGATCCGCATCCACTCAGAATGCATTAGGGCTGGACGGATCCGTTCGGTGCCGCTTGTGAGAACCTTCAAACGGAACTCACAAGCGGAGACCCGAACGCAAGTGTGAAAGTAGCCTAACATGGCACCCCAAATAAGGAGATCTGCAGGCTGCAGCAGATATCCCATGTGACAGGTCACCCCCAGGAAACCCCTAACAGTTTCTGTAGGTCATGTATAAATTTATTTAATGGGGGTGTGGCATGGGAGGAGCAAAGTCAGGAAGTGGGAGGGGCCATGGTGGGTAGTGGGCGGGGTTAAGGGGCCCAATTCAGATTTTTGCTATGGGGCCCAGTGATTCCTATGTACGCCTCTGACCTCTCCCTATACATCCAAGCATTCTGCTGGCATTTCGTGCTGCTCTATTACATTGTCTTCCCACCTTTAAGTCTTCTGAAATAATTACTCCTAAATCCCTTTCCTCAGATACTGAGGTCAGGACTGTGTCAAATATTCTATATTCTGCCCTTGGGTTTTTACGCCCAAGGTGCATTATCTTGCACTTATCCACATTATATTTCAGTTGCCAGAGTTCTGACCATTCTTCTAGTTTTCCTAAATCCTTTTCCATTTGGCGTTTCCCTCCAGGAACATCAACCCTGTTACATATCTTTGTGTCATCAGCAAAAAGACAAACCTTATCATCGAGGCCTTTTGCAATATCACTTATGAAGATATTAAACAAAATTGGTCCCAGTACAGATCCCTGTGGAACCCCACTGGTAACATGACCTTGTTTTGAATGTTCTCCATTGACTACAACCCTCTGTAGAAGAGGAGACTTTAACAGGAACAGTAAATTGTATTTTAAGTATTTCCAGTATGGAAAGGTAAAAAAGCAGATTCTATATAAGATCTACAACATGCATTGATCATTACATATAATATCTCTTTCCAGTCCCATAAAAATAAATGTAGACATCAAAGAGATAGGTGATTATAATATTGATAGTGATAATACTAGAGATTCTCTCATTCCTGCTGATACCCAGATCAACTGTGGGGCACCGCCTCTCTATCGGAGAACCTTCTTTATTGCGTCTCTGTGGTCATCACACCAGGACACGCAAGTAACGGTCCTGTTGGAACATTTAACCACTCTTATGCGCATATCTTTTGGGGCTCTCCTGGTTCAGGTTACAGACCTGGCCAAATTGAATATTGGGTATTATAATATACTGTATATGTTGGATACCTAGCCCTTCATCCTGATAAACAGTGGCCGGGGACCCTATGAAGAAATATACATCTTGATATTCTTTAGTGACCTTTATTAATATATTTTTATCTATTACTGTCTACAAAAAGTGGATCATATCAAAAATTATAGTCCATCTTTAATCCCTTTTGCATACTTTACTTTATGGTCATTAACTACTGAAATAGCATTTTTCATTTTTTTCCCACTAATTATCAGCATGGGTATTGTCCTTAGATTTGAGCTATCGCCTGATGAACAGGTGCCGGTGGCACTGTGAAACGTGTCGGGACTTTTGTTATCCATGAATTGATATATTGGGACTTATCTATTTATATGTTTTAGTTTTGGGACTCTCATATAAATATATTTTTTGTTTTCTATATTTGACCTTTCTGATCTTAGGGATTCTGTTATATCAGATTTAGCTATTTGGACTGACATCTTGACAACCATACGCCATCCGTGATTTGCGGACCGCAAAATACACCACGGTCGTGTGCATGCGGCCTATGAATGGTCTGTGATAACCCAGAGAGCAGCCTTCTGCACATGGGGTGTGATACATGTACAGTCGTGGCCAAAAGTTTTAAGAATGACACAAATATTAGTTTTCACAAAGTTTGCTGCTAAACTGCTTTTAGATCTCATTTCAGTTGTTTCTGTGATGTAGTTAAATATAATTACACGCACTTCATACGTTTCAAAGGCTTTTATCGACAATTACATGACATTTATGCAAAGAGTCGGTATTTGCAGTGTTGGCCCTTCTCTGCAATTCGACTGGGCATGCTCTCAATTAACTTCTGGGCCAATTCCTGACTGATAGCAACCCATTCTTTCATAATCACCTCTTGGAGTTTGTCAGAATTAGTGGGTTTTTATTTGTCCACCCGCCTCTTGAGGATTGACCACAAGTTCTCAATGGGATTAAGATCTGGGGAGTTTCCAGGCCATGGACCCAAAATGTCAATGTTTTGGTCCCTGAGCCACTTAGTTATCACTTTTGCCTTATGGCACGGTGCTCTATCGTGCTGGAAAATGCATTGTTCTTCACCAAACTGTTGTTGGATTGTTGGAAGAAGTTGCTGTTGGAGGGTGTTTTGGTACCATTCTTTATTCATGGCTGTGTTTTTGGGCAAAATTGTGAGTGAGCCCACTCCCTTGGATGAGAAGCAACCCCACACATGAATGGTCTCAGGATGCTTTACTGTTGGCATGACACAGGACTGATGGTAGCGCTCACCTTTTCTTCTCCGGACAAGCCTTTTTCCTGATGCCCCAAACGATCGGAAAGAGGCTTCAACGGAGAATATGACTTTGCTCCAGTCCTTATCAGTCTATTCACCATATTTTCTGCAGAAGATCAATCTGTCCCTGATGTTTTTTTTGGAGAGAAGTGGCTTCTTTGCTGCCCTTCTTGACACCAGGCCATCTTACAAAAGTCTTCGCCTTACTGTGCGTGCAGATGCGCTCACACCTGCCTGCTGCCATTCCTGAGCAAGCTCTGCACTGGTGGCACTCCGATCCCGCAGCTGAATCCTCTTTAGGAGACGATCCTGGCGCTTGCTGGACTTTCTTGGACGCCCTGAAGCCTTCTTAACAAGAATTGAACCTCTTCCTTTGAAGTTCTTGATGATCCTATAAATCGTTAATTGAGTTGCAATCTTAGTAGCCACAATATCTTTGCCTGTGAAGCCATTTTTATGCAATGCAATGATGGCTGCACTCGTTTCTTTGCAGGTCACCATGGTTAACAATGGAAAAACAATGATTTCAAGCATCACCCTCCTTTTAACAGGTCAAGTCTGCCATTTTAACCCAATCAGCCTGACATAATGATCTCCAGCCTTGCGCTTGTCAACATTCTCACCTGAGTTAACAAGACGATTACTGAAATGATCTCAGCACGTCCTTTAATGACAGCAATGAAATGCAGTGGAAAGGTTTTTTGGGGATTAAGTTAATTTTCATGGCAAAGAAGGACTATGCGATTCATCTGATCACTCTTCATAACATTCTGGAGTATATGCAAATTGCTATTATAAAAACTTAAGCAGCAACTTTTCCAATATCCAATATTTATGTAATTCTCAAAACTTTTGGCCACGACTGTACATAGATGACGAGGGCTGAAATCTGTCTATGCCGTCTCCTTGTGGCAGTGATGTTACTTTTAGTAAATGCATGCTCTTCTGTTAGTATATTGGACCTGGCTGGGAAGTCAAAAGAACCAGAGATAACCGTGAACAGGATGTGGGCAGTGACAGGGAAAATGGCGGCAAGACTCTGCAGATTGAGGTTAGGTCCGCTGATGTATATACATAAGCTGAGTGGCACCTGACCAGCAGGCATTTTACCAAGCACCACAGTAAACTGCCTACTGGTCGGGTGCCGCGCTGCATCTGATACATATACAGTACAGACCAAAAGTTTGGACACACCTTCTCATTCAAAGAGTTTTCTTTATTTTCATGACTATGAAAATTGTAGATTTACACTGAAGGCATCAAAACTATGAATTAACACATGTGGAATTATATACATAACAAAAAAGTGTGAAACAACTCAAAATATGTAATATTCTAGGTTCTTCAAAGTAGCTACCTTTTGCTTTGATTACTGCTTTGCACACTCTTGGTATTCTCTTGATGAGCTTCAAGAGGTAGTCACCTGAAATGGTCTTCCAACAGTCTTGAAGGAGTTCCCAGAGATGCTTAGCACTTGTTGGCCATTTTGCCTTCACTCTGCGGTCCAGCTCACCCCAAACCATCTTGATTGGGTTCAGGTCCGGTGACTGTGGAGGCCAGGTCATCTGGCGCAGCACCCCATCACTCTCCTTCATGGTCAAATAGCCCTTACACAGCCTGGAGGTGTGTTTGGGGTCATTGTCCTGTTGAAAAATAAATGATGGTCCAACTAAACGCAAACCGGATGGAATAGCATGCAGCTGCAAGATGCTGTGGTAGCCATGCTGGTTCAGTATGCCTTCAATTTTGAATAAATCCCCAACAGTGTCACCAGCAAAGCACCCCCACACCATCACACCTCCTCCTCCATGCTTTACGGTGGGAACCAGGCATGTAGAGTCCATCCGTTCACCTTTTCTGCGTCGCACAAAGACACGGTGGTTGGAACCAAAGATATCAAATTTGGACTCATCAGACCAAAGCACAGATTTCCACTGGTCTAATGTCCATTCCTTGTGTTCTTTAACCGAAACAAGTCTTTTCTGCTTGTTGCCTGTCCTTAGCAATGGTTTCCTAGCAGATATTCTACCATGAAGGCCTGTTTCACACAGTCTCCTCTTAACAGTTGTTCTAGAGATGTGTCTGCTGCTAGAACTTTGTGTGGCATTGACCTGGTCTCTAATCTGAGCTGCTGTTAACCTGCGATTTCTGAGGCTGGTGACTCGGATGAACTTATCCTCCGCAGCAGAGGTAACTCTTGGTCTTCCTTTCCTGGGGCGGTCCGCATGTGAGCTAGTTTCTTTGTAGCGCTTGATGGTTTCTTTGTGACTGCACTTGGGGACACTTTCAAAGTTTTCCCAATTTTTCGGACTGACTGACCTTCATTTCTTAAAGTAATGATGGCCACTCGGTTTTCTTTAATTAGCTGCTTTTTTCTTGCCATATTACAAATTCTAACAGTCTATTCAGTAGGACTATCAGCTGTCTATCCACCTGACTTCTCCACAACGCAACTGATGGTCCCAACCCCATTTATAAGGCAAGAAATCCCACTTATTAAACCTGACAGGGCACACCTGTGAAGTGAAAACCATTTCAGGTGACTACCTCTTGAAGCTCATCAAGATAATGCCAAGAGTGTGCAAAGCAGTAATCAAAGCAAAAGGTGGCTACTTTGAAGAACCTAGAATATGACATATTTTCAGTTGTTTCACACTTTTTTGTTATGTATATAATTCCACATGTGTTAATTCATAGTTTTGATGCCTTCAGTGTGAATCTACAATTTTCATAGTCATGAAAATAAAGAAAACTCTCTGAATGAGAAGGTGTGTCCAAACTTTTGGTCTGTACTGTACATCGGCAGGCTGGCAGCTGGAGCCCTCAGCAGTATTGACAAATGCATGCCCGTTGTATAAGCAGTCAGCACTGTGAAGTGCCACCATCCCAATTACGTCACTAAAATACAGAAGTAATTCAGTAACGGTGATATTGCCGTTTCTTAATACCGCGGTACATAGTAAATACCGGTATATTGCACAACCCTAGTTGGCCACTATATTTGTGCATGTCTCTCCTAGTTTATTTGTATTGCAGCATTAAGGAATAAAGTCCATCGCTGTGAAGATCAGTAAATGCTATTGATAGTTGCTTTGAGATTAAAATCAACTGTGGCCAGTCACAGAAGGACAATACAAAACGAGAATGAGGACCAAAGCCTAGGCAAGCAGATAATCATTACAATTCAATTGCTAAGAGTGTGTTCACACACGATGAAAAGCCACCTCCAAAAGTCACGGAATCTCCAATAATTTTAAAAGCAGTTTTTTTAGAGGCGCATTTTTTTTTGTGGGGCGTTTTTTACATATTTTTTTACACGTATTTGGGGTGTATACTGCTATGCAAAACTACATTTTTTCATTCCTGTTTTTGGGTGCAGAGCCACGCAGAAGCATACAGAGCGTCTTTTTGATTCTTCCTTTTCATTTCAATATGAGATCCGCTGCAGATTCTGCTCCAAGATAGTGGCTCACCACCATTTTATCATTATGTCAAATTAAAAGAGAAGTTTTAATACACACTTTATACCTGTAGTAAAGAAAGCAGGGGTGGTGCGCTCACCTGGAGCCAATAAAGGGAGGCACGGACAACGCTGGGAACCTAGGCGTAAAGGCACATATCCAAATTGAAAAGAGAAGGAGTCCAGCTTCCAAATGAACGAGGTAATTCAGTGCAGTAAAAAACAATCCATGTCTACGCGTTTCGGATCCCATAATATTGATCCTTAATCATGACAAGAGAAGGATTGTGTGAACCAGGATTAAATAATGGCCAGCTGAGAAAAAGATAGGTTGCCAAAATTAGTCATAGCCACACCTCTGTACAAAGTAATTGGCTAGAATACATGGAAACATATAAAAAATAGCAAATATCCATAAAATGCAGAGAAAAGTGATTGGCAGTTGAAAAAATATGGTCAATACTGCCAATTTGCATGACAGTACAACACGTGCATATTTTGTGACCACATTTAAAACTCCCTGTGTATCTGAGCCAGGTAGATTGTGTTAAGTGTACTTCTGTGAACATAGAAGGGCTTATTCTATTACCCAATGTGGTTGCCCTACGTGCAATGCATCTAGTACCACCGCTGACAATCTTTGACCACTGATTTTCAGAGTGCAAGACTGACAAATGTTTCCTCACTATCTGACAGATACGAGAATATTCAAGACTATAGTTGGTGACAAAAACTGGAGTTGAATTGTACAGTCTTGCAACCTGAGTTTTTCTAGGGTGAGCACAAACGGCCCGGGGAAAAATTAAATCAGCTCGGGTGATGTCAGCAGTGCTTTTTCTTGCCAACTGTAATGAATTACTGGAATATTTTCTCAGCAAAAGACGGCTGGCAACAGCATCCAATTCCTCACGGTGTGTCTGGTCCACAGAACAATTTCGTATAGTACGAATAAATTCCCCTTTGGGGATATTATTAACAACATGTGGTGGGTGACAATACGCTGCGTGGAGGATGGTGTTCCCCGCCACCTCTTTACGGTAAGTATGAGAGATCACAATGTTATTCTCTGTATCGCCAATTAGGAAAAGATCTAAGAATGGGATGGGGGAAGCATTATGACAGAGAGTAAATTTCAAACCACAAGTATTGTTGTTGAGTAAATCCCCGAGGAGAGGCACGACCAACACATCACCAGACCAAACAAAAAGTAGGTCATCGATGTAGCGACCATACCACTCCAGGGAGGTTCCCCATGGATTATGTTGAGCAAAAAGGTAACAATGCTCCCACCATGCCATATATATGTTGGCCAGAGAAGGGGAGAATTTTGCTCCCGTGAAAACTCCTGTGAGCTGCAGAAAAAAACTGTGATCAAACATGAAAAATTGTGTTGTAACAGAAACAGAACCACTTGACAAATAAAGTCCTGAAAAGCAATAGAAAAATCTGCATAGATTTTAAGAAACCATTGCAATGAGACAATGGCTAACTTATGAGGAATGACAGTATACAGCGAGGTGACATCAGCCGTGATCCAAGTATAATTCAGTCTCCAAGTAAAGTAATAGAAGGCTTGAAGGACTGCCCTCATATCCTGTAGGAAACCTGGAATACACTGGACAAGCGGCAGTAAAATGCTGTCAACCCAAGCTGACAATCTTTCTGAAAAAGAGCCAATGCCCGACACTATCGGACACATGGATGGGGAAAACCTCTCTTGTGAATTTTTGGGAGGGAGTGAAATATAGGGATGACAGGATGAGGAACAAAAATAAAATCAACCTGCCTCTGATCCATAAAACCCTGTTGAAAACCCACATATAAGATAGATGAGAGTTCCTGCTGATAGAGGGGTGTGGGATCGTGGGCAAGCTCCCTGTATGTGTTGGCATCTTCCAGCATGGCCAGATTTTGCGATTTGTAAATGAGCTTGTCCAGGATTACCACCGTGCCCCCCTTATCAGCCCGCTTTATAGTGATTTCAGGCAAACACTCTAGTTCCCAGAGCGCTGAGCGCTCATGGTAAGTTAGATTCTTAGGAGACCTGTTCACACCCAAAGACTGAACAGAGGCCTCCGAAGCAAATAAATCTCACTCCACCAATTTCTGAAACTTGTCCAATGCGGGAGTACACAATTGGACAGGATAGAAGTTGTGGTTATGTGTGACAAAATTATGTGCAAAATCATAAGAAGAAACACATTCAGGACGGGGGCGAGACTGCTGTATAAATGAAATATTAGCAAGTTCCTGAAAGGAAAAGTAAGTTAGGAGTTTAGAAGGTGAAGACACACTCAGTACAGGGGATGCAGGGCTGGATGCCATAATGTCCTCAAATGTGTTAGAATCCGCAAAATGCTTTTTAATAGTGAGGTTACGTGCGAATTGTTCACATCCAGAATAGTTCGATAAACATCGAAACGGCAGGTAGTAGAAAAGGTAAGTCCTCTGGTCAGAACATCAAGCTGTGGTTGTGAAAGAATCTTTGCTGATAGATTCACCACCTAAATGTCATTCATATTTTCCTGTAGCGGGAGGGATGGTGGCTGCCTTTTGGAGTGTTTGCGCCAGGCACTGTGTTTTTTGAAGGGTTGGCTGTGGTAGCTTTTTCTCCTGCGGTACCGCTAGGGGTGTGTACATTACCTTCAGTTGGCAGGATAAGTGATGACTCAAGTGCTGAGTCAGAAGAATCAGGTTCCGTAGAGCTGAACACTACTTTCCCACTTTTGTATCTCTTAGAACGATGCATTTTTTTCATTATAGAACGTGGGGTGCCAGCTCTATTTTCCGTCCACTTGTATACACTATGGCTTTTATAGTCTTGTAAGTCCCGACAAAATTTATCTTGTTTCACCAAGATTAGACTTTCTTCCAATTTATAAAAAATTTCTTGCAGCCTCGCATCCATATCAATGAATGCCTGTGTGGAAGAAAATGGAACTATAGAGTCCTGGATGGCTATAATTTTCTCTCTCAAAGAGGATAATGTTTCCTCCTCATTGGAGATAATAAGATTCATGAGCTTGAGCGAACAGTCGGATAAGATATTTTGTCATTGTGAGTAGTGTTGAGCGCGAATATTCGAATTGCAAATTTTTTTCTCGAATATCGCAATTTCGAGATTTCGCGAATATTTAGAATATCGTTCTATATATTCGCGAATTCGAATATTCTTTTTTTTTTTTTTTTATTATTATATTTTTTTCTTTCCCACTTCTCTAAAGTTGTTCTTACCTGTCCTTTGGATTCCTGGCTTCCTGGCTGCTCCAGTCAGTGGCGTTTTCAACTTACTGCTATATTCCATATTAGCTAAATTACAATCTAATCTATATGTGTATTTTACGAAATTTCGCAAATTGCGATGCGAGTAATATAACACGAAATAATCGCATGAAGATTTCAATTTAGCACTGCTATATTCCATACTAGGCTAGAATATGGAATATAGCAGTGCTAAGTTGAAATCTTCATGCGATTATTTTGTGTTATATTACTCGCATCGCAATTTCGACATTTGCAAATGTTCTTAATATTGCTCTAACTTCGTCTTTTAGAATATTACGAATATTCTAAAAGACGAAGTTAGAGCAATATTACGAAATTTCGTAAAATACACATATAGATTGTAATTTAGCTTATATAGTGCTATAATCCCTTTTTTTTTCCTCAAATTTTTTTTGCCTCTTCTGAACTTAAGTTTTGTAAAATATGTACACTATTAAAAAATATTACTATAGCAGTATATTAGCTTAAATACAATCTATGTGTATTTTACGAAATTTCGTAATATTGCTCTAACTTCAACTTTTAGAAATTTCGTCATATTGCTCTAACTTCGTCTTTTAGAAATTTCGTAATATTGCTCTAACTTCGTCTTTTAGAATATTCGTAATATTCTAAAAGACGAAGTTAGAGCAATATTAAGAACATTTGCAAAAGCCGAAATTGCGATGCGAGTAATATAATACGAAATAATCGCATGAAGATTTCAACTTAGCACTGCTATATTCCATATTCTAGCCTAGTATGGAATATAGCAGTGCTAAGTTGAAATCTTCATGCGATTATTTCGTATTATATTACTCGCATCGCAATTTCGGCTTTTGCAAATGTTCCTAATATTGCTCTAACTTCGTCTTTTAGAATATTACGAATATTCTAAAAGACGAAGTTAGAGCAATATTACGAAATTTCGTAAAATACACATAGATTGTATTTAAGCTAATATACTGCTATAGTAATATTTTTTAATAGTGTACATATTTTACAAAACTTAAGTTCAGAAGAGGCAAAAAAAGGGATTATAGCACTATATTAGCTAAATTACAATCTATATGTGTATTTTACGAAATTTCGTAATATTGCTCTAACTTCGTCTTTTAGAATATTCGTAATATTCTAAGAGACGAAGTTAGAGCAAATCACGAAATTTCGTAAAATACACATATTAGCCTAGCCATAGTCAATTAGCATAGGAACGTTGCCTTATACTATCAAGATAAATAATCGCAATACGCGAAAAAAAATATTCGTATATTATTCGCGATAATTAGAATAATTACGAATATTCGATTTCGACGAATATAACACGAATATTCATTCGAATATTCACGAAATATCGCGAAATCGAATATGGCACCTCCCGCTCATCACTAATTGTGAGACGAAAACTTCAGAATATATAGTCGTGGGCTTTTTTCGAAGTCACAGACCCCGTGGTATCATAGGTTTCTCAGTATATTTTTGCAAAGAGATGTTCGCATTTCTTTGACCAAGATTTTTTCCAGAGAGGCCATATGGATCTTTAATTCCAGGGTGTCCTGCGAGTCCTTATTATCCATATAAAAAATCGTATCAATAATTTTTTTATTCTCTCTTGTCAATCATCTATAACTCAGCGAAGAGTGTGACACGATAGAGAAAGTCCTGTGGATTTATGGGTCTGTTGCACTGAAATTAACTATAATCTACGAGCCGAGGGAGCAGCAACCTGGTTCCCACACAAAGTACCAATAAAGGGAGGCACGGACAACGCCAGGAACCTAGGCGTGAAGGTACATATCCAAATTGAAAAGAGGAGTCCAGCTTCCAAATGTACATGGTAACTTTAATTCAGTGCAGTAAAAACCAGAGACAATCCATGTCTACGCGTTTCGGATCCCATGATATTGATCCTTAATCATGACAAGAGAAGGATCGTGTGAACCAGGATTAAATAAAGGCCAGCTGACATCCCCCGAGCTGATTTAATTTTCCCTGGGACGTTCGTGCTCACTCTAGAAAAACTCAGGTTGCAAGACTGTACAATTTAACTCCAGCTTTGGTCACCAACTATAGTCTTGAATATTCTCGTATCTGTCAGATAGTGAGGAAACATTTGTCAGTCTTGCACTCTGAAAATCAGTGGTCAAAGATTGTCAGCGGTGGTACTAGATCCATTGCACAGAGGGCAACCACATTGGGTAATAGAATAAGCCCCTCTATGTTCACAGAAGTACGCTTAACACAATCTACCTGGCTCAGATACACAGGGAGTTTTAAATGTGGGCACAAAATATGCACGTGTTGTACTGTCATGCAAATTGGCGACCATATTTTTTCAACTGCCAATAGTCTGTCTTTCTTCTTAAAACAGTTCATCAACTGCAACACTACATATGTAGTATACTGCATCACCTGTACCCGGTGTCACCTCCAATACACAGGCTGCACTACTAACGGTTTAAAAACTAGGATTTGCAGACACATTTCTGACATTCCATATGCTTTGACCAGAAATGTCTCTGCAGCTAGTTCACATTATGCGGCAGTCCATGGAGGCGATACTAAAGGTATGCGAATTCAAGGTTTGGAAAGAGTTAACCCACCAGTCAGGGGTGGAGACTAGTAGGAAGAAACTCTTGAATAGGGAGTCTTTCTGGATTTTCCGAATGGGCTCCTGCATCCCTAATGGCTTAAACCGTAAACATGATTTAATATTGCATTATTGATCTTTTTCACTTTTCTCAGCATTTTACGGATATTTGCTATTTTTTTATAGCTTTTTTTTATATGTTTCCATGTATTCTAGCCAATTACTTTGTACAGAGGTGTGGCTATGACTAATTTGGGCCACCTGTCTTTTTCTCAGCTGGCCATTATTTAATCCTGGTTCACACGATTCTTCTCTTGTCATGATTAAGGATCAATATCATGGGATCCGAAACGCGTAGACGTGGATTGTCCCTGGTTTTTACTGCACTGAATTATTAAAGTTACCACGTACATTTGGAAGCTGGACTCCTTCTCTTTTCAATTTGGACACTTCATACCTGGGTCAAGATAGATCTAGGCCATTCTTGGCATTAATATATATTTGTATACAAATACCTTTATGGTTAGGTCCGCTCACCCCTTTTTTGTAAATGAAGATAGGGCAATGCTTCTTTTTTCCTGCGTGGTTTAAGAACTGCTTCCAATTAAAATGAATGGGAGACAAGTAGATTGTTGGCCCTGATTATGACATGAAAAAAAGCTCCATGTGAACATGTCCTAATGATTCTGGTTGGAGGATATTCGTGAACTGTATGTAGCCACTGAAGCACATACAAAAAATGCTTGTTCAACGCTTGTAATCGTTTATGCGAACAATTAAATTATTGCTTAGCATTATTAAATTGTAATAATGCAAAGTTACATCGTTTGTTCTTTCAGGGATGTGAACAACATAAAAAGACAGCTTTTCTGTAAATTCTTGCTGTCTGTCTAAATACATTGAACGATCTTCAATTAAGCAAGTAAACGATCCCATGGGAATTAATTTGTACACAATAATCTTTGCATGAAAATTCTGATATGTCATTGTTTCTCAATTCAATTGTGACGTTAAATCACCTAAATAATTATCCACTCATCTGAATCTGCCATAAGTGGTACCTGTCACTTGCTTCAAACCTGCTCCTTGCCAACTGGGACTGAGGCACAAATGGCCCCCGTTGATATAATGCTGCTCGAGTGCACGCTAATGTGTTTTTTTTTTTTTTAAAGTGTGCTTAAATTCCAGAAAGTGAGCAAAAAAGGCTTGTGTTCAGGGGCAAGCATACAGAAAAATCTAGCCTGGAGCTACATGGTCATTACCATAATACAAAATGATGGTTTACTGCACAATGCTTAATGACTGTGCTGTAGTCCCTTCATTCCTAGGATTCTTAGCATTTATTGGGATCAGTAGAGATCCTAGAGGTCAGACCCCCACCGATCATAAACTGAACAGCAAACTAAGGCTACTTTCACACCAGCGTTTTTGCTTTATCCGTCATGGATCAGCAAAAATGCTTTTGTTCTGATAATACAACCGTCTGCATCTGTTATGAACAGTTGCATTATCTTTAACATAGCAAGGACGGATCCGTCATGAACACCATTGAAATTCAATGGGGGACAGATCCGTTTTCTATTGTGTCAAAGAAAACGGATCCGTCCCCATTGACTTACATTGTGTCCCGTTCAGGTGTAAGAGGGAAACCACACCGAACATAGCAGGGAAAGGCGTGAGGGAAAAAGGCCTGGAAACTAGGGAAAGAAGATGGACACCTCCTAGTAAAACCCTAATGAAAGTCCTGACTAACTACCAGTATGAACAGACCCCAGAGGTAGGTGAGTTCATACACAGGAATACCTAATGTCCTAACTCACCCTATAGGACCCTGGTACTAATGTCAGGACTGAGACAACCTGTTCCTCCAAAAGGAAGGATGAACAGGAGTCTCCCTCAGGCATTAATACAAATGAAAGGGAAATGCAACACACAAAATAACCCAAACAAAATACAAAAGGGAAAGAAAACACTTAACTTCAAGTGGCTATGGCAGCACCAGGAACTCAGCCGAGATCCACACACCAACAATTCACAACTCCAACAAAAGCTATAAACCGCATAGCATAGAGGGAGAATCAATAAATCGAGAAGGTTAAATGACCATAATAACCACACCTGGGGAAAGAAGGTGTGGCAAGCACCAGGAACAACACAGACGTCATTTGATCCAAACGGAAAACATGTCAGATCAAACCACGTGTTGCCAGTCTCACCGATCTACTGCCACCTGTCACGAGAACATCTGTGACACATTGTGAGTGAGGATGGATCCATCTTGCTCCGCACCACATCGCGGGGAGAAAAACGCTGCAGCGTTATTATGTTTGATCTGGGGACCCAACCAAAAGGAACGGAATGCATTCTAGTGCATTCCGTTTCGTTCAGTTCAGTTTTCTCCCCATTGACAATGAATGGGGACAAAATGGAAGAGTTTCCCTTTCTGCTATTGAGATCCATCATAGGATCTCAATAGCGGGGGAAAAGTGCAAGTGTGAAAGTAGCCTAAGCTTTAGAAACCAGAGTCAGGCAGCTGCTGCCAAGGCCAATAAGATAATGGGTTGCATCAGAAGGGGCATAGATGCCCGTAATGAGAACATAGTCCTGCCACTTTAAAAAATAACTGGAATGGGTGGACTACAGTACTCAGAAAGATTATCAAAATTAGGGTTATTCGCTTTAGAAAAAAGACGACTGAGGGAGATCTAATAACCATGTATCAATAAATCAGGGGTCAGTACAGAGATCTATCCCATCATCTATTCATTCCCAGGACTGTGACTGTGACGAGGGGACATCCTCTGCGTCTGGAGGAAAGAAGGTTTGTACACAAACATAGAAAAGGATTATTTTCGGTAAGAGCAGTGAGACTATGGAACTCTCTGCCTGAGGAGGTGGTGATGGTGAGTACAATAAAGGAATTCAGAGGGGCCTGGATGTATTTCTGGAGGGTAATAATATTACAGGCTATAGCTTCTAGAGAGGGGTCGTTGATCCAGGGAGTTATTCTGATTGCCTGATTGCGAATTTCATGTCTCTAAAGCAGGCATGTCCAAACTGCGGCCCTCCAACTGTTGCTAAACTACAACTCCCAGCATGCCCTAATAGCTGTAAGCTATCCAGGCATGCTGGGAGTTGTAGTTTAGCAGCAGCTGGAGAGCCGCAGTTTGTACATGCCTGCTCTAAAGGCATTCCGTTATGCATTCCGTCATAGAATTGCATTATGGTCTGTGGTAACAGAATCCATAACGTAATTCTGCTTTTACCACCAAGCGAAGCGTGAACGAATTTCAAAATATGAAATTCGCTCAGCTCTAGTAATATTACAGGCTATAACTACTAGAGATGGGTCGTTGATCCAGGGAGTTATTCTGATTGATGATTGGAGTCGGGAAGGAATTTGTTTCCCCTAAAGTGAGGAAAATTTTCTCCTAAGGCCTCATGCACACAAAGGTTTTTTGTTTCCGTGTCTATTTTTTGCAGATAGGATGCGGACCCATTCATTTCCATGAGTCCTCAAAAAAATGAGGACAGCACACCGTGTGCTGTCTGGTTCAGTATGTCCGTTCCGTAGCCCTGCAAAAAAAAATAAAAAAAATAGAACATGTCCTATTCTTGTCCGTTTGGCAGACAAGGATAGGCATTGTTACAATGGATCCGCCCCCCCAAAAAACGGATGGCATACAGACATTAAAACACATACGATCATGTGCATGCAAACGCAGATCATTTGTTTCGGGATTCAGATACGGATCCATCTGACAAATGCATTGCAATACCGGATCCGTCTTTCCGGAAAAACGGATCCGGTATTTCGTTTTTTTACATTTTTAAAGGTCTGCGCATGCGGAGACCAGAAAACCGGATCCGTCAATGTGGCAATTTCTTGAACACCTGGTATCAGATCCGGAATGAATACATTTCCGGAGAAAATACTGCAGCATGCTGGGTATTTTCTCCGGCCAAATACCGTAAAAGCGACGGAACTGAAAATGTCCTGATGCATACTGAACGGAATGCTCTCCATTCAGAATGCATTAGGATAAAACTGATGCGTTTTTTCTGGTACTGAGCCCCTAGGACGGAACCCAATACCGGAAAACTTTAACGCTAGTGTGAAAGTACCCTTAGCTATACAGCATGTCATCAACTTATAAGATGTGAATAGCCCTTGAAGGGGTCTCCAGGATTTAAAAACTAAAATTCCAAGCATATTTAATGTGATCAAATGGAAAGTAAAAAAAAACATGTTAATTCCCCTGTTCCTCTAATCATGTTGCTCAGATGGTCTGGTCTGTGTCAGGATGATGTGCCCGTCTGTCTACCCACCTTACAGCCAGTGACCAGCCGTGCAATCTCGTGCCAAACACGTTGAAGCTGGTGCAGTATTAAAAGTTATTGTTTCTTTTTTTTATTGTATCACACTTCCTGCTTTTAGAAAAATATGTTAGGGCTCTTTCACACCTGCGTTCTTTTCTTCCGGCATAGAGTTCCATCATCGGGGCTCTATGCCGGAAGAATCCTGATCAGTTTTATCCTAATGCATTCTGAATGGAGAGAAATCCGTTCAGGATGCATCAGGATGTCTTCAGTTCCGGAACGGAAAGTTTTTTGGCCGGAGAAAATACCGCAGCATGCTGCGCTTTTTGCTTCGGCCAAAAATCCTGAAGACTTGCCGCAAGGCCGGATCCGGAATTAATGCCCATTGAAAGGCATTAATCCGGATCCGGCCTTAAGCTAAACGTCGTTTCGGCGCATTGCCGGATCCGACGTTTAGCTTTTTCTGAATAGTTACCATGGCTGCCAGGACGCTAAAGTCCTGGCAGCCATGGTAAAGTGTAGTGGGGAGCGGGGGAGCAGTATACTTACAGTCCGTGCAGCTCCCGGGGCGCTCCAGAGTGACGTCAGGGCGCCCCACGTGCATGGATGACGTGATCGCATGGCACGTCATCCATGCGCATGGGGCGCTCTGACGTCATTCTGGAGCACCCCGGGAGCCGCACGGACGGTAAGTATACTGCTCCCCCGCTCCCCGCTCCTACTATGGCAACCAGGACTTTAATAGCGTCCTGGCTGCCATAGTAACACTGAACGCATTTTGAAGACGGATCCGTCTTCAAATGCTTTCAGTTCACTTGCGTTTTTCCGGATCCGGCATGTAATTCCGGCAAGTGGAGTACACGCCGGACCCGGACAATGCAAGTGTGAAAGAGGCCTTAATCAATCCCTTGAAGTGCTTCAAAATGCACTCTCCTGTATATATTACCAGGCTCGGCTGGCCCACAGGGGTGCAGGGGTGCAGGGGAATCCCCCGGTGGGCCCCTAGTCTTCCACCCCCTGCACAAGTGGCACATAACACAGTAGACTTACTGTACTACATATATATATTCAATGTACAGCACCTCAACCAGCCTATGTTCATATAAAAAAACTTGTTAGATTATTTATTATATTTGAATGTATCTGTATGGTGGGCCACCAAAATAACTTTTAGTGGTGGGCCCTAGGTACCCGACACTGTATATTACACATGGAGGTTGCAGAAGGCATTACATTGTAAATGAATCCACTGAATTGTAAGAACTGGAGCAGACCGTCCGTAAATGTCATTCCAGAAGTGACTAGTAACCAAGAATGTCCTTAGCCTGGTGACTTCTGAACGCAGTTGCCCAGATGTATTTGTGCCATAAAAACTGCCTAAAAAGTGGTGCAATTTGCCACGAATTAACTCAATTGAGCTAGTGTGTTTTACTAGCAGAAAAGTTCGAGCCGACAATAGACTACTATTAGTGAGGAGGACATTTTTTTGAAATTCAGATTAGATTTTGACCGAATCGATTAGGGCAATTTGATTTGGATTTGAAAAGCTGGGGAAGACATTCTGGAGTCTCCTAGGACTGTATGCAACTCATTTCTCACCCTCTTTAACACCAACCCAGCATTAGTAATCTTAAAGTGACGCAATATGTATAGTGTTAGGTAAATGCATGGCTCCTGGAGGTGACAAACAGCAAGCTGCGCTGTAGGAATTTTCACATTTACAAGAAAACGGTCTGAGAAGTGTTTGCTTTTTGGCCGACGTGTACAGTTCTTCATCTTGCCTTCTGATCTGAAAAATGTCTGATGCCATTTTGAGAAATTTGCCCAAATTGAGTCGTCAAAAATTTTGATTCTAAATTGACCCAATTATTTGGAAATTTGGGGTTGAATTTGATTATTTAGAATTGATTTGCTCATGTCTACTGTTAAGTTGTGTGGCAACTACCAGGCATCTTTTCATCTGTAATTTTGTTTGATCTGTTTGTTTCAGCTTTGTTTGATCTGTTCCACGAAATTCAAGTACTATGAGACAGGATATTTGAGATAATATTAAGAAAATAGAATAAGTTAAGACTTTTTGTTTTTTAAATTAGTGAAATATTTGAATCAAGCATTACTGCCCAAACATGACTGTTGCCTTCAGCAAAACATATGCACTGGAGGAGAAAGAACAGAGCATATCATTTAGCAGTACACCGGCCTTAATTAATTTTAGGAATGGCCTTTGTACTGCATTGAAGTGAGACTCTAGCCAGAGATTTTAATCACCTGCCTAAAATCGGGAAGAATACAGTGCCTCAGTGAGGAAATACATATGAGGGTATATTCAGTGCATGTACATTCTTTTTGCAATTGCAACGTGCACAAAAACAGAACAGATCACATAAGAAACCTATGGTGATCTAAGTTTGATTCTAGAAAGCAAGAATGCATCAAGAAACCTAAACGCTGCAGCTTTTGACTAAAGTGTGCTAAACCACATATGCTGTATACTGTATATGTGAAGCTATATACTGTACATCTCTATACTCAGGGTTGGTCTTCAAGGGGTTGTCTCACTTCAGCAAATATCATTTATTATGTAGCTGAAGTTAATATAAGCCACTTACTAATGTATTGTGATTGTCCATATTGCTTCCTTTGCTTGCTGGGTTCATTTTTCAATCACATTATACACAGCTTATTTCCATGGTTATGACTAGGGATGAGCGAATCGACTTCGGATTGATTTGCATAAAACTTAGTTTCAATACTGTACCACTTGGAATAGAACCCAAGTTCGGGAAATGTTTTTTTACAGTAGAAATACATTTCGGAAGTTATTATGCGAAGTCTCACGAGACTTCGCAACGTAATAACGTAGGCTCATCGGAGCCAATACATTCTAATACTGTATGGTGCGCCCTCTTACTGAGGTACCCCTACAGTGGAAACCCCCCCAAAAAGTGACATCATTTTGGAAAGTTTACCACACAAGCAACTTTCAAGGGTTGTAGTGAGCACTTTGACCTAACAGGCATTTTATAGAATTTAGAATTACTTGGTAGTAAATATGGCAACCCATATGTGTGGTCATAAACTGCTGTATGGGTTAAATGCAGGGTTCAGAAGGGAAGGAGCGCCATTTGGCTTTTGGAGGACAGATTTTGATGAAATAGTTTTTAGCCGCCATGTTGCATTTAAAGAGACCCTGAGGTACCCCTACAGTGGAAACCCCATAAGGTGACCCCATATTGGAAACCACTCCCCAAGGAACTTACTTTTTAATAGGTGTGGTAAGCAAGTTGACCCAACAGACATTTTATAGATTTTAGGTACACTTGGTTGTGAAAAATTTAATGTTTCACACGGGCGGGTTTTCCGCACGGGTGCAATGTGTGAGGTGAACACATTGCACCCGCACTGAATCCAGACCTATTCACTTCAATGGGACTGTGCAGATGAGCGGTGATTTTCATGCATCACTTATGCATTGCCTGAAAAATCGCAGCATGTTCTATATTCTGCATTTTTCATGCAATGCAGGCCCCATAGAAATGAATGGGGCTGCATGAAAATCGCAAGCAAGTGCGGATGTGGTGCGATTTTCACGCATGGCTGCTAGGAGAATATAGGTATGAGCAATCCCATTAAAGTAAATTCACTGTATTATTTTCCCTGATAACATGGTTATAAGGGAATATAATAGCATTCTTAATACAGAATGCTTACTAAAATGTTGATTGAGGGGTTAAAAAAAAATTAAAATTAACGCAAGTTATCCACTTGATCGCGCAGCCGGCATCATATTCTTTCTTCTTCATTCAGGACCTGCAAAAGGACCTTTGATCTTCTATCTTCATTCAGCATTACCTGCGCTGACCTCACCACGTGGTGAGCGTGATTACATCATCAAAGGTCCTTTTGCAGGTCCTGAAAGAAGAAGAAAGAAGACATGCCGGCTGCGCGATCAAGTGGATAAGGTGAGTTAATTTTTATTTATTTTTTAACCCCTCAATCGACATTTTCGTAAGCATTCTGTATTAAGAATGCTATCATTTTCCCTTATAACCATGTTATAAGGGAAAATAATAAAATCTACAGAACACCTAACCCAAACCCGAACTTAAGTTAAGAAGTTAAGGATTCAGGTCTGGGAACCACATTCAGTTTTTTATCACGTGCATGCAAAACACATTGCACCCGCGCGATAAAAACTGAACAACGCAACGCAATCAAAACTGCCTTAAATTGCGTGCCTACTCGCGCGGGTTTCCCGCAATGCACACACGACGCATCCAGAGCAAATCTGGGACGTCTGTGTGAAAGAGGCCTAAGACAAACAGTCGCTCTTAACTTTTTTTTACTTAGACCATTCCCTGTAGTCAGAGAGATTGCGACGCCCCCCGTCATTGAACCCCTCAGATGCTGCGTTCTTTTACTCTGAGATTAAAATGAAGGCCTTTCAGGGGTTAAACCTGTACAAAAAAATAAGAGATACTCATCTTATCCATTTACCCACAAAGAGGCAGTCGCAGGCATCTTGATTGAAGATTTTGCACAGTCACATGATGACGTCACCCCGCATGGAATTTCAAGCAATGTTTTCAATCAAGGTGGCCGCAACAGCTTCTTCGCGAGCAAATGGATAAGGTATGTTTTTTGGGGGGATTTTGCCACCATTTCAGGAAAAATAGATTAGTTACCACAAAGCGCGAGGAAATTCGATTTGACAGCAATTAGAATGTTTCCTGAAATTCAACTCAAAGTGAATTAATTTAGCTTCGATTAGCTCAACACTACTCGTCCCCATACAGCATCATTGTTTGCTGGCAGCAGAGAGCTATTTAGACTAAACCAGGAATGTTCAACCTACATCCCTCCAGCTGTTGCAAAACTACAACTCCCGGCGTGCCCTAATTGCTGTAGGCTGTGCAGGCATGCTGGGAGGTGTAGTTTTGCAACAGGTGGAGGGCCACAGGTTGGGCATTGCTGGACTAAACAATCTGCTGCCAGCAAAAAATAATTTAGGTGATCACATTCACACCAACGATCTATCACCCAATGAACAAGCTTTTCACTTGTTCATTGGGTAACTGGCGACACCTTTAGGCCCCTTTCACACAAGTTTTCCGCACAAGTGCGATGTGTGAAGTGAACGCACTGAATCCTGACCCATTCATTTCAATGACTCTGTGTACATGTGTGTGTTTTTTTTTCATGTATCATTTCTATGTTGCATGGGAATCGCAGCATGTTCTATATTCTGCATTTTTCACGCAGCCCTGGTCCCATAGAAGTGAATGGGACTTCAGTAAAAAAACACATTGTAGCCGGATGCAGTCCGGTAGCATTGCTTTTCACTGATGGTTGCTAGATGTTGTTGTAAACCTTCTGGTTTTTTTTCACGTGCGTGAAAAACTCATCAAAACACATTGCACTTGCGCAGATTTTTTTTTACAAATCGCAGGCAAAACGGACTAAATTTGCTTCTAAAATGGTGTGAGTTTCACTGGATGCATCTGGGCCAATCTGTATCGTTCATGTGAAAGAGGCCTTATACCACAGATCATTGCTAATGAGCGTTCCTAAAAACGCTTGTTAGTAATTATCTACCCAATGGTTGGCCAGCGTAAAAGGGGATTAGGTCTATAAAGAGAACAATAGAGCTGTCAAATTGTTATCCTAATTCTACCTCTACCATTATACTAACAGATAATCTCTTTCCCTCGCAGTAGCAATAAAATAACAGTGGGATCCCTATCTATATGGGAGTCCTGACTGCTACAAAAGAACAATATTTTGTATTTAATTTTCAATAGCAAAATAATGTATATTAGTATAAATCAATACTGAATATTAGTAACATACCATAGCAACATGGTTTATAAGGCCTAAAAAAGACATTTGTTCATCCAGTTCGGCCTATTATTCTGCAAGTTGATCCAGAGAAAGGCAAAAAAAAAACAAAAAAAACTGTGAGGTAGAAACCACTTAAGGGGAAAAAATTCCTCCCCGACTCTAATCAGGCAATCAGAATAACTCCCTGGATCAACGACCCCTCTCTAGTAGCTATAGCCTGTAATATTATTACACTCCAGAAATACATCCAGGCCCCTCTTGAATTCCTTTACTGAACTCACCATCACCACCTCCTCAGGCAGAGAGTTCCATAGTCTCACTGCTCTTACCGTAAAGAATCCTCTTCTATGTTTTTGTACAAACCTTCTTTCCTGCAGATGCAGAGGATGTCCTCTTGTCACAGTCACAGTCCTGGGGATAAATAGATGATGGGAGAGATCTCTGTACTGACCCCTGATATATTTATACATAGTTATTAGATTTCCCCTCAGTCGTCTTTTTTTTTTAAAGTGAATAACCCTAATTTTAATAATCTTTCAGGGTACTTTAGTTGCCCTCCTCTGTACCCTCTCCAGTTCTGCTATGTCTGCCTTGTTCACAGGAGCCCAGAACTGTACACGGTACTCCATGTGTGGTCTGACTAGTGATTTGTGGCAGGACTATGTTCTCATCACGGGCATCTAGGCCCTTTTTGATGCAACCCATGTCTTATTGGCCTTGGCAGCAGCTTAGTTTGCTGTTCACTAAAATTCCTAGGTCCTTTTCCATGTCAGTGTTACCCGGTGTTTTACCATTTAGTATGTACGGGTGACTTGCATTATTCCTTCCCATGTGCATAACCTTACATTTGTCAGTGTTAAACCTCATCTGCCACTTTTCTTCCCAAGCCTCCAATCTATCCAGATCGCTCTGTAGTAGTATACTGTCCTCTTCAGTGTCAATTACTTTACACAGTTTAGTGCCATCTGCAAAAATAGATATTTTACTGTGCAAGCCTTCTACAAGATCATTAATAAATATATTGAAGAGAATAGGGCCCAATACTGACCCCTGAGGTACTCCACTAGTGACAGTGACCCAATCTGAGTGTGTACCACTAATAACCATCCTCTCTTTTCTATCACTGAGCCAGTTACTTAGGCTACATGCACACGAACATTTGTTTCCGTGTCCGTTCATTTTTTTTTGCGAATAGGTTGCGGACCCATTGATTTCAATGGGTCCGCAAAAAACGCGGACAGCACACCGTGTGCTGTCCGCATCAGTATGTCCGTTCCGTTGCCCCGCTAAAATAATAGTGCATGTTCTATTTTTTTCTAGTTTGCGGACAAGGATAGGCATTATTACAATGGATCTGCAAAAAAAATGGATTCACAAAAAAAAAACGGATGCCATACAGAACATCATCCTTTTTTTGTGGATCCACAAAACAAATACGTTCGTGTGCATGTAGCCTTACCCACATACAGACATTTTCTCCCAGTCCGAGCATTCTCATTTTATATACTAACCTTTCATGCGGTACAGTGTCAAATGCTTTGGAGAGTTAAAAAAAAACACTCAGTTCAGACAGAAGTGTTCCTATAAATCCCTTAGCCCAATTCTTCGCTCCCCCAACATTTTCTCCCGGGGGTAGGGGCAGTAGGGAGGCTCCCGTACACATAATGGTTGGCTGGTCCCACCAAAATCTGCAGCTTTGCACAACATTCATTCATCTAATGTGTAAGGCCTGCTTTACAACTGAGCATTATGGAATACATGAAATAATATTGCATAATTGTTAGTTATGAACTTACTCGGAAAATACATGTTGTGAACCTACACATATCACCCGGCTTATATCACTGGCCCTGCATGCAGAGTACTGCTTATTCTATGGTTCACACATTTTATGTAAGTCTCTAGGCTTGTATCACCAGCCCTATATACATGTCACTTGCCGCTGCTACTATGGATTGCATATTATAGGTATAGCAGTGAGCCAGCTCAGTGAGCATGCAGCATTCAACTACACTGTGCTTTACATAAGCCTGTTGATATATACAAACCATGTGCAAAATGCAGAAACTACTGCATGTTCATCAGGATGGTGGCCATCACCATGGTGGCTCAGTGGTTAGAACTGATGCCTTGCAGCACTAGGGTCTTAGGTTCAAATCTGTCCAAGGGCAACATCTACGTTTGTATGTCCTCCCCAGGTTTGCATGGGTTTTGATATGAACAGTGAGGCCCAAGGCTTTTCCTACCTACTTGCAGTACAAGCCAGTGCAAGACCGTAACTGCTCAACATTTCTTACACTATTTCAGTGCAGAGACAGACTAACAAACAAAGACAGACAAACACAAGCATGGCTTCATGAGGGATCGGTCATGCCAAACTAACTTAACCAGTTTCTTTGAGGAGGTAAGTTCTAGACTTGACAGTGGCGAATTAATGGATGTCGTATATCTGGACTTCTCCAAAGCATTTGACACTGTACCGCATAAAAGGTTAGTATATGAAATGAGAATGCTCGGACTGGGAGAAAACGTCTGTAAGTGGGTAGGTAACTGGCTCAATGATAGAAAACAGAGGGTGGTTATTAACAGTACATACTCAGATTGGGTCACTGTCACTAGTGGGGTACCTCAGGGGTCAGTATTGGGCCCTATTCTCTTCAATATATTTATTAATGATCTTGTAGAAGGCTTGCAATTTTCGCAGATGACACTAAACTGTGTAAAGTAATTGACACTGAAGAGGATAGTATACTATTACAGAGGGATCTGGATAGATTGGAGACTTGGGCAGATAAGTGGCGGATGAGGTTTAACACTGATAAATGTAAAGTTATGCACATGGGAAGGAATAATGCAAGTCACCCGTACATACTAAATGGTAAAACACTCGGTAACACTGACATGGAAAAGGATCTAGGAATTTTAATAAACAGCAAACTAAGCTGCAAAAACCAGTGTCAGGCAGCTGCTGCCAAGGCCAATAAGATAATGGGTTGCATCAGAAGGGGCATAGATGCCCGTGATGAGAACATAGTCCTGCCACTTTACAAATCATTAGTCAGACCACACATGGAGTACTGTTTACAGTTCTGGGCTCCTGTAAACAAGGCAGACATAGCAGGCTGGAGAGGGTCCAGAGGAGGGCAACTAAAGTAATAACTGGAATGGGGAAACTACAGTACCCTGAAAGATTATAAACATTAGGGTTATTCACTTTAGAAAAAAGACGACTGAGGGGAGATCTAATTAATATGTATAAATATATCAGGGGTCAGTACAGAGATCTCTCCCATCATCTATTCATTCCCAGGACGGTGACTGTGACGAGGGGACATCCTCTGCGTCTGGAGGAAAGAAGGTTTGTACACAAACATAGAAGAGGATTCTTTACGGTAAGAGCAGTGAGACTATGGAACTCTCTGCCTGAGGAGGTGGTGATGGTGAGTACAATAAAGGAATTCAGAGGGGCCTGGATGTATTTCTGGAGCGTAATAATATTACAGGCTATAGCTACTAGAGAGGGGTCGTGGATCCAGGGAGTTATTCTGATTGCCTGATTGGAGTCGGGAAGGAATTTTTTATTCTCCTAAAGTGGGGAAAATTGGCTTCTACCTCACATTTTTTTTTTTTGCCTTCCTCTGGATCAACTTGCAGGATAACAGGCCGAACTGGATGGACAAATGTCTTTTTTCGGCCTTATGTACTATGTTACTATGTTACAATACCAGAGTCATATGAAAATAGGTCCGACCCAGACAGGCTATGTAGTACCAAACGAGAGACAGAGAGAGCTCAAAAGTCAAGCCGGGTTCAATCCAAGCAATCCAAACAGCTAGACTACCACTGACTGGTGTATGGCCAGGAAGGAATTTAAATAGAGTGCCGGGTCCCTGGATCAGAACCTGATAGGTCCATTGACTCTGCGCTCCATTAGTCAGACACACTAGACACAGTAATAGAGCAGCTGAGATAATCAGACCACTGCTAATCTCCCCCAGCACACACCCGCTACGGGGAGAAACAGAGCATTGCTTCCTATTACTAAGGATGCTGTCGAATCATCAGGGTGTGTGGCTAGCAGCGCGTCTCTCCCGACGCAGCCGTGCCGAGGCTGAGCATCATGCTGCTGGAGCCCGGACAGGTAAGTTTGTTATAGGTTTCCTCTCACCTTCCAGAGACATACTGATAATTTAGATTGTGAGCTCCACTGGGGACAGTGAGTGAATAATAAATTTACATTTTAAAGGGAACCCGTCACCATGAAAATGTGAATTAGGGCTCATGTATACAACCGTGTGCCAGCCGGGGCCGTGCTGTGGTCCGCAATGCACGAGCACGAACCGTAGGGCCGACGCATGCTGGCGCAAACTGAATGCGAACGGGGTCCGCGATCCACATCCGACAGTGCATAAACAATTTTTTTGCGGTGCGGAAGCATGGACAGAAACTCGTGCCCCCGTTCGGCATTTAAGTGAATGGGTCCGCATCCTTGATGCGGTGCAAAAACGTCCGAGGCCCGTTTGCAGGCCGCAATACGGGCCAGGCTGGCGCGCGTCCATGTGCATGAGCCCTTAATCTGCAGGCAGCATGTTACAGAGCTGGAGGAGCTGAGCAGATTCATATATAGTTTTGTGGGAATGGATTCAGTATAATTTGGATTTCATAAATTTATATTCCTGATCATTCTGGGTTTTGACATGAAGGAGGTGGTCCTATCATTGATTCATAGTCTACCCATCTATGACTGTTAATACAGAGATAGCTGTCAATTGCTGATAGGACCTACTTGACTTCAAAGCCCAGAACGAGCATGGATATAGATGGATATAGACAGAATTTTTCCCATTATCTATATAGTAATCTGCTCAGCTCCTCCTGCTCTATAACATGCTGCCTTCAGCTCAGATACTATGATCAATGTTTCAGGAAATTCTCTCATTACTACTAATTAGTGGTGTTAAGATGTAGGGATAATTTTGCCTTGCGGCAATTGGTGTCCAGATTTATTGATCCCCTTTAGTGATTAGTTTAGTATGGTAATAGTTCGGGAGGCCATATGTAAGAGGACTTTGAGTCAAATGTGGCTCACAAACTATTGGTTGGGGAACCTAGCCCTAAGGCTATGTTCGCATCTGTGGCACGGAGATCCGGCCACCTGATCCAGCAGAGAATGACTAGAATTGGCTGGATACAAACCGCAGCATTCAGCGGTTTGTGTGTGGCCGATTCTCTGCATTTTGGCTCGATTGCAGCCAAATTTCCACCGGATCCCATTATATTAAATGCGGCAAGCAGGCATACCCTTTGTATCCAGCAGTGCTTGATCCGGAGGATTCCGGCAGGCTGTTCTCTGCCAGAACAGCCTCCTGGAACCCATGCTGCAGATGTGAAAGTAGTATATCACTGAATAATTTTCCTACTAAAACTTAACTTTTATATTGATACAGATTTAAAATAAGTCCCACAATGAGAAATTAGATAGCTGCATATATACAGTAAATTTGTGTATTTGAGCAGACATTAAATGTACAAACTTTCAGATTACAGTTATGGACTATATAGTCACCACTCACGGTTTGATGAAAGTTAAAGGAGATGTATCCGGCCAAGGTAAATAAACGAATTTCCATCCCGAAAACCCATAAAGGTCTTACCCTACTAAAAGGGCACCCAATAGTTGCAGGCATCAATTCTCTAACACAAAACGCAGGTATCTATGTTGATAAAATCCTGAGAAATTACGTTACGGCATTCCCATCTTATATTAGAGATACATCTGATTTATTGAGCAAAATAGATGGTATACAACTTGAGAATGACATCCTTATAGCTTCTATAGACGTGGAAGCTTTGTACAGTAATATCCCTCATGATAAAGGTCTACATGCCATCAATCATTTTTTTAAAAGTCGTGGTACTCAATTTAATGCGCATAGTAATTTCGTTATAAAACTCATGGATTTTATCCTTAGACATAATTTTTTTCTATTTGACTCCAGATACTTCTACCAGCTCAGGGGCACAGCAATGGGGAGCGCCTGTGCCCCCACATATGCAAATTTGTTCCTGGGCTGGTGGGAGGATACTTTGGTTTTTTCGGATGAGAATCCTTGGACATCGAGGATAGTCTTCTGGGGCCGCTATATCGATGATATTCTGATATTCTGGAGCGGCCCCAGACGACTGTTCTCGGATTTCATGGCCGATCCAAACAAAAACGACATAGGCATGCATTTCACGTCGGAAATGTATGATCATGGTCTGGCATTTTTGGATCTATATATAACGCTACAAGATGGTGTAATTAATACCAAAACCTATAGGAAACCCACAGCGACAAACAACCTGCTAAGGTGGGAAAGCTATCATCCAGAAAATCTGAAATGCGGTATCCCGTAGGGACAATACTTGCGAGTCCGTAGAAACTGTACCACACAAAAGGATTTTTTTAGCCAAGCTAAGGATCTTAAAAGTAGATTCAATCAAAGAGGTTATCCAGATCATCCTTTACAAAGAGCTTTTAAATCGGCCTTAAATACTAATAGAATGGACCTTTTATCACCAAAGCCAAAGAAACCTGATATGGATTCCATTTTCCGTATCATAGGAACATACGACACATGCAACAGAGAAGTGAGAAACATCTTTCTAAAATACTGGGATATGCTACTATTGGATCCAGATATCCATGACATTCTCCCAGCAAAACCTGCCATTACATACAGAAGGGGGAGATCGCTAGGTGACAGATTCGTCCATAGTCATTACACACCAGCACAAAAACCTGGCACATGGCTAGCTAGAAGACCCCTGGGGACTTTTAGATGTGGCTTATGTATAGCCTGCCCCTACATATGTCAAACCAAAATCTTCACCAGCAATGTAACCAATAAAACATATAATATTAGGGATTTCGCAAATTGCAAAACCACCGGGGTGGTATATTTATGCACATGTGTATGTCAACTTCAATATGTCGGTAAGACAAAGCGAGAATTCACAAGAAGAATTGGGGACCATCTGGGAGATATAAAACATAAGAGAGATACCACCCTCTCCAGACATATTCATGACCTCCATGATGGGAATCCCAAATGTCTCAAATTCAGCGCCGTTGAAGTGATTCGTCCCTCTCCAAGGGGAGGAGACTTGGATAAAAAAATATCGCTAAAAGAGGCTGAGTGGACCTACCGTTTAAAAACGGTGAGCCCACTCGGTCTCAATGAAATTCTATCTTTTGGTTGCTTTATATAGCCTTCTTGACTGTATATATAACCATACAGATTTATTATATCATATGGTATGTATATTTATATATTCTCTTTTGAAAACCTGATATACCCAGTGATTGATCGTTATTATAATAAACTACGGACCAGATAAATAATATTGTTATCAGACCGGAATAGGTCTCAATTTAACCATCTTATATATGCTAGTGGGAAATGATATTTTAGGTAGGATATAGTTAATGTAACATTAAACAAGAAGAGATCCTCCATTTTTATTCCCATTTGCGGTCCCACCCTTCCAAACCAACTCCTTGTTGCCATATATATATATATATATATACCTAATTAAGACTAGACTTCTAAACAACCCCATATATTTACATACATATACGATTGCCTAATTTATATCTATGTATAACCAACGGTGGGGGTCTTTTGATCTACACCTTGCCCGCTTTTTTTGGGGTCCCAATATAGATACAGATAAATTATAGTTATTTGATATATTTGTATTATTATTAATATTATTATCATAATTAATATCATATTTAGGCAAATTATAGTCACTTTATAATCGGATACTTGGGGTTTCCTTATGGATGGAACGCATCTTCCATTGATCCACTTCCACTATCTTCCGGCGCATGCCTTCCGGTCTATGGCCGCTTTGGAACGCATATGCGTTCCATCTCCGGCCACGTCATATCCGGCGCATATGGCGTACTTCCTGACTATTCTGCGTCTCACAGCATGACGCGATCCAGCGTGCGTTCCACAGGCGCCTAATTGATGCTAATCTGCGCACCCACAATGACGGACTTCCGGACCGGGCATCGATGGTGGTGGAACGCACGCCGGACCCAAATAATCATGAGGTTTACACCTGTTTATGTCTTTTCAATTATCTAAGTGGGTATATATAGGGAAGCAGGTCCAGATATTACTCTGGACTCCATTATCCAGTTGGATTATCTATGAGAGCGATTGTGCTAGTGGCGATTGTGCCATATTCTCATCTATATATTTTGCATCTCTGTGTGAACATCCCCTGATGAATCCGGTGACAATTTTATCGGAGGAAACGCGTTGGGATTTATATCCAATTATTTTGGGATTAACATCTACAAACTTATTGTTTCTTTTTGTTACATTTGCTGACATCTGGGAGTTTTTGTATTCTATAGGGTTAGAGTAATAGGGTCTGCCACCGATAAGTGGGGTCGCTCCTTTAGGGGGTGATTCTCCCGCATTTAGGCGGGAGACCTCTCCGCTTTTAGGCAGGGCTGCAATAGCTGTCTAGGGACATTGTTTTCCCAGTTACCACACTCTACCTCACATTTTTTTTTTTTGCCTTCCTCTGGATCAACTTGCAGGATAACAGGCCGAACTGGATGGACAAATGTCTTTTTTCGGCCTTATGTACTATGTTACTATGTTACAATACCAGAGTCATATGAAAATAGGTCCGACCCAGACAGGCTATGCAGTACCAAACGAGAGACAGAGAGCTCAAAAGTCAAGCCGGGTTCAATCCAAGCAATCCAAACAGCTAGACTACCACTGACTGGTGTATGGCCAGGAAGGAATTTAAATAGAGTGCCGGGTCCCTGGATCAGAACCTGATAGGTCCATTGACTCTGCGCTCCATTAGTCAGACACACTAGACACAGTAATAGAGCAGCTGAGATAATCAGCCCACTGCTAATCTCCCCCAGCACACACCCGCTACGGGGAGAAACAGAGCATTGCTTCCTATTACTAAGGATGCTGTCGAATCATCAGGGTGTGTGGCTAGCAGCGCGTCTCTCCCGACGCAGCCGTGCCGAGGCTGAGCATCATGCTGCTGGAGCCCGGACAGGTAAGTTTGTTATAGGTTTCCTCTCACCTTCCAGAGACATACTGATAATTTAGATTGTGAGCTCCACTGGGGACAGTGAGTGAATAATAAATTTACATTTTAAAGGGAACCCGTCACCATGAAAATGTGAATTAGGGCTCATGTATACAACCGTGTGCCAGCCGGGGCCGTGCTGTGGTCCGCAATGCACGAGCACGAACCGTAGGGCCGACGCATGCTGGCGCAAACTGAATGCGAACGGGGTCCGCGATCCACATCCGACAGTGCATAAACAATTTTTTTGCGGTGCGGAAGCATGGACAGAAACTCGTGCCCCCGTTCGGCATTTAAGTGAATGGGTCCGCATCCTTGATGCGGTGCAAAAACGTCCGAGGCCCGTTTGCAGGCCGCAATACGGGCCAGGCTGGCGCGCGTCCATGTGCATGAGCCCTTAATCTGCAGGCAGCATGTTACAGAGCTGGAGGAGCTGAGCAGATTCATATATAGTTTTGTGGGAATGGATTCAGTATAATTTGGATTTCATAAATTTATATTCCTGATCATTCTGGGTTTTGACATGAAGGAGGTGGTCCTATCATTGATTCATAGTCTACCCATCTATGACTGTTAATACAGAGATAGCTGTCAATTGCTGATAGGACCTACTTGACTTCAAAGCCCAGAACGAGCATGGATATAGATGGATATAGACAGAATTTTTCCCATTATCTATATAGTAATCTGCTCAGCTCCTCCTGCTCTATAACATGCTGCCTTCAGCTCAGATACTATGATCAATGTTTCAGGAAATTCTCTCATTACTACTAATTAGTGGTGTTAAGATGTAGGGATAATTTTGCCTTGCGGCAATTGGTGTCCAGATTTATTGATCCCCTTTAGTGATTAGTTTAGTATGGTAATAGTTCGGGAGGCCATATGTAAGAGGACTTTGAGTCAAATGTGGCTCACAAACTATTGGTTGGGGAACCTAGCCCTAAGGCTATGTTCGCATCTGTGGCACGGAGATCCGGCCACCTGATCCAGCAGAGAATGACTAGAATTGGCTGGATACAAACCGCAGCATTCAGCGGTTTGTGTGTGGCCGATTCTCTGCATTTTGGCTGGATTGCAGCCAAATTTCCACCGGATCCCATTATATTAAATGCGGCAAGCAGGCATACCCTTTGCATCCAGCAGTGCTTGATCCGGAGGATTCCGGCAGGCTGTTCTCTGCCAGAACAGCCTCCTGGAACCCATGCTGCAGATGTGAAAGTAGTATATCACTGAATAATTTTCCTACTAAAACTTAACTTTTATATTGATACAGATTTAAAATAAGTCCCACAATGAGAAATTAGATAGCTGCATATATACAGTAAATTTGTGTATTTGAGCAGACATTAAATGTACAAACTTTCAGATTACAGTTATGGACTATATAGTCACCACTCACGGTTTGATGAAAGTTAAAGGAGATGTATCCGGCCAAGGTAAATAAACGAATTTCCATCCCGAAAACCCATAAAGGTCTTACCCTACTAAAAGGGCACCCAATAGTTGCAGGCATCAATTCTCTAACACAAAACGCAGGTATCTATGTTGATAAAATCCTGAGAAATTACGTTACGGCATTCCCATCTTATATTAGAGATACATCTGATTTATTGAGCAAAATAGATGGTATACAACTTGAGAATGACATCCTTATAGCTTCTATAGACGTGGAAGCTTTGTACAGTAATATCCCTCATGATAAAGGTCTACATGCCATCAATCATTTTTTTAAAAGTCGTGGTACTCAATTTAATGCGCATAGTAATTTCGTTATAAAACTCATGGATTTTATCCTTAGACATAATTTTTTTCTATTTGACTCCAGATACTTCTACCAGCTCAGGGGCACAGCAATGGGGAGCGCCTGTGCCCCCACATATGCAAATTTGTTCCTGGGCTGGTGGGAGGATACTTTGGTTTTTTCGGATGAGAATCCTTGGACATCGAGGATAGTCTTCTGGGGCCGCTATATCGATGATATTCTGATATTCTGGAGCGGCCCCAGACGACTGTTCTCGGATTTCATGGCCGATCCAAACAAAAACGACATAGGCATGCATTTCACGTCGGAAATGTATGATCATGGTCTGGCATTTTTGGATCTATATATAACGCTACAAGATGGTGTAATTAATACCAAAACCTATAGGAAACCCACAGCGACAAACAACCTGCTAAGGTGGGAAAGCTATCATCCAGAAAATCTGAAATGCGGTATCCCGTAGGGACAATACTTGCGAGTCCGTAGAAACTGTACCACACAAAAGGATTTTTTTAGCCAAGCTAAGGATCTTAAAAGTAGATTCAATCAAAGAGGTTATCCAGATCATCCTTTACAAAGAGCTTTTAAATCGGCCTTAAATACTAATAGAATGGACCTTTTATCACCAAAGCCAAAGAAACCTGATATGGATTCCATTTTCCGTATCATAGGAACATACGACACATGCAACAGAGAAGTGAGAAACATCTTTCTAAAATACTGGGATATGCTACTATTGGATCCAGATATCCATGACATTCTCCCAGCAAAACCTGCCATTACATACAGAAGGGGGAGATCGCTAGGTGACAGATTCGTCCATAGTCATTACACACCAGCACAAAAACCTGGCACATGGCTAGCTAGAAGACCCCTGGGGACTTTTAGATGTGGCTTATGTATAGCCTGCCCCTACATATGTCAAACCAAAATCTTCACCAGCAATGTAACCAATAAAACATATAATATTAGGGATTTCGCAAATTGCAAAACCACCGGGGTGGTATATTTATGCACATGTGTATGTCAACTTCAATATGTCGGTAAGACAAAGCGAGAATTCACAAGAAGAATTGGGGACCATCTGGGAGATATAAAACATAAGAGAGATACCACCCTCTCCAGACATATTCATGACCTCCATGATGGGAATCCCAAATGTCTCAAATTCAGCGCCGTTGAAGTGATTCGTCCCTCTCCAAGGGGAGGAGACTTGGATAAAAAAATATCGCTAAAAGAGGCTGAGTGGACCTACCGTTTAAAAACGGTGAGCCCACTCGGTCTCAATGAAATTCTATCTTTTGGTTGCTTTATATAGCCTTCTTGACTGTATATATAACCATACAGATTTATTATATCATATGGTATGTATATTTATATATTCTCTTTTGAAAACCTGATATACCCAGTGATTGATCGTTATTATAATAAACTACGGACCAGATAAATAATATTGTTATCAGACCGGAATAGGTCTCAATTTAACCATCTTATATATGCTAGTGGGAAATGATATTTTAGGTAGGATATAGTTAATGTAACATTAAACAAGAAGAGATCCTCCATTTTTATTCCCATTTGCGGTCCCACCCTTCCAAACCAACTCCTTGTTGCCATATATATATATATATACCTAATTAAGACTAGACTTCTAAACAACCCCATATATTTACATACATATACGATTGCCTAATTTATATCTATGTATAACCAACGGTGGGGGTCTTTTGATCTACACCTTGCCCGCTTTTTTTGGGGTCCCAATATAGATACAGATAAATTATAGTTATTTGATATATTTGTATTATTATTAATATTATTATCATAATTAATATCATATTTAGGCAAATTATAGTCACTTTATAATCGGATACTTGGGGTTTCCTTATGGATGGAACGCATCTTCCATTGATCCACTTCCACTATCTTCCGGCGCATGCCTTCCGGTCTATGGCCGCTTTGGAACGCATATGCGTTCCATCTCCGGCCACGTCATATCCGGCGCATATGGCGTACTTCCTGACTATTCTGCGTCTCACAGCATGACGCGATCCAGCGTGCGTTCCACAGGCGCCTAATTGATGCTAATCTGCGCACCCACAATGACGCACTTCCGGACCGGGCATCGATGGTGGTGGAACGCACGCCGGACCCAAATAATCATGAGGTTTACACCTGTTTATGTCTTTTCAATTATCTAAGTGGGTATATATAGGGAAGCAGGTCCAGATATTACTCTGGACTCCATTATCCAGTTGGATTATCTATGAGAGCGATTGTGCTAGTGGCGATTGTGCCATATTCTCATCTATATATTTTGCATCTCTGTGTGAACATCCCCTGATGAATCCGGTGACAATTTTATCGGAGGAAACGCGTTGGGATTTATATCCAATTATTTTGGGATTAACATCTACAAACTTATTGTTTCTTTTTGTTACATTTGCTGACATCTGGGAGTTTTTGTATTCTATAGGGTTAGAGTAATAGGGTCTGCCACCGATAAGTGGGGTCGCTCCTTTAGGGGGTGATTCTCCCGCATTTAGGCGGGAGACCTCTCCGCTTTTAGGCAGGGCTGCAATAGCTGTCTAGGGACATTGTTTTCCCAGTTACCACACTCTCTCTGCCATAGGAGAGCTAGTGATATTTCATTACGGTTTTTCTTCAGTACATCCTGCAGTGAAGAGCTCCGTTTGGTACCCGGGTGGACCCCTCTACCACAAATTCGTTTATTTACCTTGGCCGGATACATCTCCTTTAACTTTTATCAAACCGTGAGTGGTGACTATATAGTCCATAACTGTAATCTGAAAGTTTGTACATTTAATGTCTGCTCAAATACACAAATTTACTGTATATATGTATATATCAAATTTCTCATTGTGGGACTTATTTTAAATCTGTATCAATATAAAAGTTAAGTTTTAGTAGGAAAATTATTCAGTGATATACAGTTATACCTCCTACAAATTATATTTTTTCATGCTGTGAATTGTCTTTAAAGATGTGAAAGTAGCATTAGTTATCGGTTTTAAAGGGAATCTGTCAAAAAAGTAGTTTTTTTCAGCACTTCCCAGCCCCTACCTAATGCTTGAGCAGAGTCAAAACTGCTTATAGACTCCCTTTAAATCTTCATGTATCTCACAAAGCATCTTTGTATCTGAAATGTATAGATTGAATGTGAGTGATGGTTTTCTGTAAAATAATTTGAATAAAATATTCTCTTATTGTTTCATTGATATAGAAATCGGTGTTCTGAAAAAAGATCAGCAATTTCTGCACCATTAAAATGCCACAAGCCAAACAGAGTACATGAAGAAACTGAATTAAAATGGCATACAGGTATTAAATCCATTATCTCAGGTCACATGATGAAAACCTGGGTAAGAACCTACTTTTACTTTATTTCCGCTAAAAGCTTTGCTACTAAAGCATCGCATTATCTCAGGACTCTAGAACATTTTTTAAGAACAGCTATCGACGATGACTGTAAAAATCATGAGCAAGATGTCAGAAAAGTTGTAGTAAAGGTCAAACCCAATGTGTTATTTTTAAATCACTTTTCATTTAATTAAAAAAATAGCAATTAATGGTATTCAATGACACATGAGCACAGCAGTATGCTTAAAAATAGAATTTAATAATACTGGGCTAATGCACAGTGGGGTTTCTGTAAGTATCCAGATGTTATTAAATAAAGAATCCTAGGAAATAGTATTGCGGACTACCGTTTTGTTACACGTAACATTTTAGAAATTGCCATTAACCCCTTAGTGACCAGCCTGTTTTGGGTCTTACTGACCAAGTGTTTTTCTTCCTTTTTTCATCGTCGCGTTCCAGGAGCCATAACTTTTTTTTATTTTTCCATCTATATAGCTTTATGAGGGAGTGTTTTTTGTGGGACAAGTTGTAGATTTTAATGGCACCATTTTGGGGTAATCTTTTAGGGTAACTTTTATTAACTCTTTCTGGGAGGGAGATGGGAAAACCAGCAATACTGCCACTGCGGTCTTACGTTATAAATTTTGTCATTTATTTTTAAGTATAAATAACATAATATCTTTATTCTCTGGGTCAGTACGATTACAGTGATACTAAATGCAACTTTTTTGCAATAAACCCCTTTTTTTTATTTTTTTATTTTTTATTTTTTAAGAAAAAAAAATGTTTTTACATTGCCACTTCCCAAGACCCATAACTTTTTTATTTTTCTTTATATGGAGTTGTGTGAGGGCTTTATTTTTGGGGGCCGTATTTTTTATTGGTATCATTTTGGATTAAATGGCGCTTTTTGATCGCTAGTTACGCTTTGTCTGTGGCAACTAAGAATAAATGAGCAGTTCTGTATTTTATTATTTATTTTTACGGCATTGACCATAGGGGATAATTTACATAATATTTATGTAGTGCGGGTCATTACGGATGTGACAATACCAAACATATGGGGGGAAAAAAATTTCATTTTGGAAAACAAAAATAATAATTTTATTTAATGGGATTTTTTTTATTGAATAAACTAGTTTTATATTTTTACCACTTAGGGTACTATAACAGGCAGCTTTTTGATTGCTTTTAAAATGCAATGCAGTAACCCTATCACTATAGGGATAGTGCAATGCACTATCCCTATAGTGCATTGCATTTTGATGGCAATGCTATTCTGACATTGACCAGCAGGCTGTGCCAGAGAGGAACAGCCTACTGAATATTTTTCAAGGCTGGTCTGGGGCCTACATCAGACCCCAAGCAGCCTTCACACACATCGGCACCCCCGCGATCGCATTTGCGGGGTGCTGACAGAGGAAGTCCTCTCCCTCTGTCAGCACTTTTCATGTGGCGGGTGCCATTGCCCATGGCATGTAAAGTGTTAAACAGCCCGAATCGGCACTCTTGCAGCGCTTAGACTGGGCCGCCATAAAAAGACAAAGACTATATCAGTAATACGGATATGTGCACAAGGTCTTAGAGGAAATAGTCTAGGATAATTCCTCTACACATGGTTGGGAAAGGGTATCAATGTGTGCATTGAAAAATCACAAGGATGCTTTTACTAGGATACTGGTGTAATGATGTTGTCTATGTTTTCCTTGTTCTCTGAGCTACAGATATTGATGGCCTATCCTTAGAATAGGTCGTCAGTATTAGATAAGAGGGGGGCCCAACATCCAGCACCCCGACAATCAGTTGTACAGACACAAGCAGAAGGCTCCGTACATGTCTACTTTCCACCAACAGCGAACTGAAGCTCAGCTCCTATTCATTTGATGAGCTGCAGTACATCAACACTGTCACTACAAAGTGTACAGAGCTGTCTGCCTCCAGTTCTGTACTATGTATGGTTTCTGGACCAATAACTGTTCGAAACAGCACAATATTTTATTTGCAGGTGTCAGACCCCCAGTGATCTGATACTGATGACCTATCTTCGAAATAGCATGATATTTGTAATTGAAGGTTATCGGATTTGTTACAAATTTTACATAATTTCACAAAAAAGTTCACAAAGGATGACATGACATTAAGAGGTAGTGGTTGCATGGGGCTTGTTCTGATTGGCTCAGAGGCTGACAGCAAATCAGGGGGCAAGTATGCAATGAGGTACTTATGCAGAGAACGAGCCAGACACCATTCTGATTTCTTTTGTAGATCTGATAGGATGTGTTGTGGCATTGTCTACCAAAACAATTGCAGACACAAGTCTTTAATGTAGTGTGATAGGGACAAAATAGACCTAAGGATGGTATAGAGAGTGATAAGAAGATATAGTTGGGTATACTTTAGGGACTTTGATTAGGGAAAGTATATATTCAGACAGCGAGGGACTGGTCACTCAGAACTGTGTGTTTAATACAGGCGCCAGCATTTTTCTCTGTATATGAATAGACAGCTAGCTTTAAAAAAAAAAAAAAAAAAGGTTTCTACAGTTTATGGGCTTATTGCCAGCATCCCAATAGCATTCTGCTGGAAACACTGAGCAAGTGCACATTTTTTTTCTTCTAAAAACCATTTCAGTGCACTATATTCGAGTTTCTAAACATGTTGCATACTTCTGCAAGATAATGGGTAGTTACAGCAAAAGCATTTTACACCAATAATACACCACTACATTATTATTACACCTGTCTTATTAAAATCATTGCATATCGCTGCAAGATAACGTTCAGTTACAGCAGAGGCATGTTACGACAATAACACAATTTTTATTCCTGTGTTATTAAACACATTTTATTTTTATTTAAAAAACTCTTTTATTACTACAAGATACCATGTAGTTCAAAGACCTTTATTGCAAAAATTGCATTGTTGTCCCTGTGTTAGTGAACTTATCACTGCAACAGACCATGTAGTTCAAAGACATTTTACTGCCAAAATTGCATTTCTTATACCCATGTTAGTGAATGCATTAATGCAAATGACCATGTAGTTCAAAGATATTTTACTACCAAAATTGCATTCTTATACCCATATTTGTGAAAACATTACTGCAATGGACCATGTAGTTCAAAGACATTGACTGTACAAATTTCATTCTTATACCCTTGTTAGTAAACACATTACTGCAACAGACCATGACATTTTACTGCAAAAATTGCATATAGCTGTATTAGTGAACAAATTAGTGCATCAGACCATGTAGTTTAGACATTTTACTGCCAGAAATTGCATTCTTATACCTGTGTAAGTGAACGTATTACTGCAACAGACCATGACATTAGTGAATGAGTTAATGCAACAGACTGTGTCGTTCAAAGACATTTAGTGCAAAAACTGCATTCTTATACTTGTTAGTGAACACATTACTGCAAGATACCATGACATTTACTGCATTGTTATATGCATTCTAATACTGCAATACACTATGTAGTTTAAACAGTTTAAACATGTTAATACCAGTGTAAAGTCGGTTTGTAGAAGAGGAGGGATATTTAATTGCACCACTGAATTAAAATTACAGAAAAAAAACCTTTCAGTTTTACTAGTACCGTTTAATAATCTGTTTACCAATCCCGTGACTTTTCATTTATAGGCCTCATAAAAAATCTCTGGAAAACAGAAGAGTGCAAAACAAAAGACCCGTGCCTCATCATCCAAAATTCAGAATGTGGGTACTAGCAGAACCAAACTCCGGTCAGTAATAGTAGGCCACAATCTCCCTGGCTTTCAGTAGGTGCCACAATATTATTGAGGACAAAGAACATGGGATTATGAACTGGATGGTTCACTCCTCCTCTCAGTCACAGTAGTATTACGGGGATGTCACCTCTGAATCCAACACCTTGACACCTGGCCTTGAAGCCAGGGGTCACAAAATTCCTCCTGCTTCTCCTCCTTGCAACCTCTAAAAAGCCTTCGGTTTTAGTTGCATACTCTCTGTCTTTACTGCTCCCTTCTGGTGGGGAACCTTCATTATACCTAAAAAGAGGCACCAAAACCCCATGTGCTATGAAAGATACTCAACATAGTGTCCCTGTTGATGACTTCTGTGAGAACAATTAGTGTTTGGACTGCCATGGACAGGAGGTTCAGGGGAAGGTAGGGGACCCCATGCATAACTGTGTTGGTGGTAGTATTAGTAGTGGCCCTTGTAGCCAAGGTGGTGGCAGTAGGAGCAGTGTTAGTCACAGTGACACTCAGGAAAAATACAAAGCTGGCATTAGGGAGGGGGGCCATAAAGCCCATGATGACATATCACAGTCTGATAAAAGTAGCGTCTAGGGTGAGGGTGATGATGATGATTGTGTGTTGAACAAGACCTAGGAACTGGATCCGGTGCTGTGCAAGAGGTAACATCAGAGAAGGAGAGTGGTGGCCACAGCAGCAGTGGCAGTAAAGATTAGAAGCAAAGTACGGGCAAAACCTCCCATAATAGTGCCAGGACCAGATCTGCTTCTTTATTGTCAGTTTGGGAACTGGTAATGCCATTGATATTGTGGGCGAAGGCTCAAAATGTGCCAGCCCTAAACCAAGCTCAGCTCAGTTGGCTCTATGTGGAGTGTGCGAGTATCTCCCGTCTGGCAGTTTTTCTCTACAGTGCCAGAAGGCATTGTCGTGTGTAAGATCTGCAGGATTAAAATAAGCTGTGGGCACTCAAACACAAACGTAGGTACTATGGCTCTATTGCAGCACATGGTATCACCAGTTCCTGTGGGAGATTATATATGACCACCAGCTAGCACAACAAGAGTGTCCTCCTTCACTTGGTCTTATTTATGGCAGTCAGGCTGCATCCACGTGAAGTACAGTATCCTTGTCATCGTCATCATCAGTTACTGTTTCTCCCACTCAGACTACTTTGTCGACAGCCAACGATAACAGAATGTGAGACAAGAAACAACTAAACGTACCCAGCAATTCGCTTGTGCCCTAGCTTAAATCTCACCTGACTAAATTTCTGATGATACAGTCAATGCCTTAACACTTTGTGAATTCTACTGCCCTTAGGGAGCTGATGGCATGCGCTCTGCCTTACTGGAAGATACCTTGCTGGCATTATTTCTCAAAAAAAAAAAAACATCCCTGCCTTGTACTGTCATATGGCAGAGAATGTGGTCGGCTCCTTGCAATTCTCGTTGCCCGTCAAGGTGCACGCCATGGTGGACACCTGAAGCAGCTGTTATAGGTAAGGTTACTACATGTTTTTCACCAACTGCTGTGTCAATGTTTTTCACAGCAGCAGTGAGGCAGCACCACAGCACCAAGGCCAGGTCATATTGACACCTGCACGTTAGTCTGGTTCCTACACCAGGCACCTATCTGCCCTCCTCCACATTTCCGCCATGGACATTCTCCCATCCCCAACAGAAGCAGGACAGAGCATCACTCCCACTTCTTCTAACTCCTATCACATGAGTAAAGTCCAGCATTGGCATGCGGTTTTAGGGGTGATCACCCTGCGAGAGAGTAGCCAAACAGTTGGTCAGTTGCTAAATGTTATCAAGCAACATTGTGGCCTCGCTGCATTTGGTTGAAATAACACATACTCCCTACATGGTAAATTTAGCCAAGCATTGCTTTATGAAAAATTACAGTGGCTTGCAGAGTGTGCTGGCTATCAAGGGACAGCAGGAGAACAACATATGCATATTGCTGGGCTCCCTGTAGCTTTTGAAGACCCACATGGAGAAAGTCCTGTGCAGGAGGAAGTGGAGGATGAGGATAAGGAGCAGGGCCGTCTTTACCAAGGGGCAAAAGGGGCAGCTGCCCCGGGCCCAGTTGCTCCTGGGGGGCCCAATGCAGCTGTCTCCTGAGCCCTGCTAGCCACTTCCCCGGGTGTCAGGCTGTCAGCTACACAGGGGGTGCTACCATGCCATGCCTGCCGGCACTGAGTCTAGGCAGCGTACTGTGATCTAGGACCTTAGATGACATCATCACTATGTGACTCGTAACCTAGCAATATTACTGGTCACATGGCTATGAGGTCATCACAGGTCCTACCAGGAGTGTTGCAGGAGAAGTTTGCCTTAACTGTGGAGATTTTTTGGTGAAGATTACATCAGAAAAATGTGACAGGGGCTGTTATGCTAATATACTGTAAACTACTGTATAGTGGGGTGCTGTATACTGTGTGGGACTGTATACTGTGGGGGGGGCCTGTATAGTGTGAGGGGGCTGTATACTGTGGGGGGGGGCTGTATACTGTGGGGGCCTGTATACTGTGTGGGGGGCCTGTATACTGTGTGGGGGGCCTGTATACTGTGGGGGGGCCTGTATACTGGGGGGGCCTGTATAGCGTGGGGGGCTGTATACTGTGGAGTGCTATACTGCTGTACTGTATACTGTGGAGTGCTATACTGCTGTACTGTATAGTGTGGGGGGCTGTATAGTGTGGGGTGCTGTATAGTGTATAGTTTGGGGTGCTGTATACAGTGAGGTGCTATACTGCTCTACTGTATACTGTGAGGTGTTGTATACTGTGGGGTGCTGTATACTGTGGGCTGCTATACTGCTCTACTATATACTGTGGGGTACTGTATAGTGTAGGGTGCTATACTGCATACTGTGTGGTGCTGTATACTATAGGGTGCTATACTGCATACTGTGGGTTGCTGTATACTATAGGGTGCTATACTGCATACTGTGGGGTGCTGGGGTGCACTGTAACACTAGGGTGAGCCGAGCCCTGGTCTCCTTCCTGCAGAGCGGTGCCCACTTCCAGCCCAGAGCACTGATCCTGAGCCGCTGGAGTCTTCAGAACTGGAAGTATTTATAGTCATTCACTGTACTCTACCAGATGTGTGGATTTTTTGTGTGTGTGTTGTGGTGGAGGGGCGTGATTGCCTGCTAAGGTGTGGGAAGGTGGGATCCAGGGGGCCCAAGTAAATTTTTGCCCAGGGTCCAATCAATATTAAAGAAGGCCCTGATAAGGAGCTACCACTGAAGAAGCAGGAAGAGCAGTAGGAGGACAATGTTGATTAAGATGATACTGGCCATGATAGGCAGTTATCTCAGTGGGGTCAGAGACAAAAAGAACTGGGTCCTCAGGCACGCTGTCGAGATTGGCAAGCTATATGCTTGCTTGTTTATGTAATGACAGGTGTTTCCTTACCATCCTTCATCCATAATCTGAGGATTACTGGAAAGTCATGCTTTTAGACCCTTGCCATCAAAGCAAAATGGGGAAATGTTTTCCTGTTGTCAAAAGGGAGGATATACTTTGTACCCAACTTTCTGCAGCTTTGGACGAGCAGACATCTGCCACCCATGTGCCCCATTCCAACTGCCCTGTGAATCACCCACTTCCTGCCATCTCTGCTACCACAAGCAGCAAAAGCCACAGCAGCCAGATCAGTAGCAACATGATAGAACAATTGTTTCATATGCCGTGCCAGACTCACGCAAATCAGCAAATGGAGACATACTGCCTGAACACCCAGGTTCAGTTTTATCTGGACTCTGACCTTTCTCTGGCACATACCATGTTCCCTGACCCCATGGACTTCCAGGCAGCCATATTAGAACAGTGGCTGGTACTGCTCTCTCTTTCTCTACTGTCCAGTGTCATTTGATAGTTTTCAGCATGGCAGGCGGCGTTGCAATACCCAAATGATCAAACTTGTCCTCTGCCAGTGTATATAACATAGCTCTTGTCAAAAGAAATGAGGCATGGATCGGGAGGATTTTCACATAACTCTGGCTGAGGCCAATTAATAGATCTAATAGATCTGCCACTGCTGATGGTGCACCATTATGCAACTGCCGCTGTCTGCCTGCCTACTATCATGTTCCATACCATATAGCTGCTGCTGCAACCACTACTGTGGCTGCTATTCCCTGCTGCCAATTCCCCTACTGCCACTGCCATTATTCATATTGCCACTACCATTACCACTATAAAGCTGCCATTACTAGTACTTTCACCTCAACTCAGCCACACATACATTTAATGTCTTGTCTGTTCCACGGTGTGCTGTTACTCCTGCCACTATTACCCCTACACACATTACCCTTTCTACATCCACACTGTACTTCTACAGCTCACAAGTAAAACATTTTCCCAGCTTTGTTCTACTTTAGAACAGGCCACTGTTTCTTCTGACAATTAACACTTGCGCGTGTATAAATATGGGCAGGCATTCTGCTCCCGTTAACACAGAATTTTTGGACACTTGTGCAGGACAAGCCACTGTTTCTTATTAGATTATTGCGCGTGTATGAACAGGGGTAAAAATCTGTCCCTGTTAAGGCATAATTTTAGAATGTTAGGTCCCAACAAGCCACTATTATTTCCATAATACAGTTTGTGCTCAACTACTATCAGTCCGCAGTAATGAACAATTTTTAGAAGGCTTCTTATGTGAAAAAGAAAAACATGTGATGGTGCAGTTTATTTAACAAATGTGTTAACACAATCAACCATGTGTTTACTCATAGCTATAAATTTCAGTGTCACTGACATTATTTGCTATTGCTATAATTGCGTTAACCCCTTCACTACCGAGCCACTTTTCACCTTAAATCCCAGGACGATTTTTGCAAATCTGACGTGTCACTTTATGTGGTAATAACTTTAACCCCTTAGGGACCCATGACATACCGATACGGCATGGATCCCGAGTCATTAAGGACCCATGACATACCGGTACATCATGTATAGCACCGCCGTCCGGCGGGCGGTGATCGGAACCTGGTGCCTGCTCAAATCATTGAGCAGGCACCTAGGCTAAATGCACGGGGGGTCCCGTAATTCAGACCTGCGGTTTGCGGCAATTCAATGTTGCGGCGGCAGTGGTCGGCGGTGCCATCGGGTCCCCATGGGGCTGTGGGGAGGACCTGATGGCATGGGAGGCAGCGCGATGCCTTCCGATGAAGAGCCTGTGAGATCCAGCCCCCTGGATTTCACAGGCCCCGGAAGCTGTATGAGTAATACACACAGTATTACTCATACAGCCAATGCATTCCAATACAGAAGTATTGGAATGCATTGTAAAGGAATATACCTCCAAAAGTTCAAGTCCCAAAGTGGGACAAAAAATAAAGTGAAAAAAAGTTTAAAAAATAAAGTTTTCCCCCCAAAAAAGGTTCAAGTAAAAATAAACAAAAGCGTAATTTTCCCCAAATAAAGTAAAAAAAAAAATTGGGAAAAAATAGGGGGAAAAAAAGCATACATATTAGGTATCGCCGCATCCTATCGAACGGCTCTATAAACATATAACATGACCTAATCCCTCAGATGAACACCGTAAAAAATAAAAACTGTGCTAAATAAAAAAAATTGTCACCTTACATCACAAAAAGTACAACAGCAAGCGATCAAAAAGGCGTTTGCCCACCAAAATAGTAACAATCTAACCGTCACCTCATCCAGCAAAAAATGAGCCCCTACCTGAGAAAATCACCCAAAAAATAAAAAAGAAATATGGCTCAGAATATGGAGACACTAAAACATCATTTTTTTTTTTTTAAAAAGCTGTTATTGTGTAAAACTTACATAAATAAAAAAAGTATACATATTTGGTATCGCCGCGTTCGTATCGACTGTCTCTATTAAAATATCACATGACCTAACCCCTCAGAAGAACACCGTAAAAAATAAAAAATAAAGACTGTGCTAAATAAACCATTGTTTGCCACCTTACATCACAAAAAGTGTAATAGCAAGCAATCAAAAATTCATATGCACCCCAAAATAGTGCAAATAAAACCGTCATCTTATCCCGCAAATATCATACCCTACCCAAGGTAATCGCCCAAAAACTGAAAAAATGACAGCCCTCAGACTATGGAAACACTAAAACATGATTTTTTTGTGCTTCAAAAATGAAATCATTGTGTAAAACTTACATAAATAAAAAAAAGTATACATATTAGGTATCGCAGCGTCTGTGACAACCCGGTCTATAAAAATATCACATGATCTAACCTGTCAGATGAATTTTGTAAATAACAAAAAATAAAAACGGTGCCAAAACAGCTATTCCTTGTTATCTTGCCTCACAAAAAGAGTAATATAGAGCAACCAAAAATCATATGTACCCTAAACTAGTACCAACAATACTGCCACCCTATCCCGTAGTTTCTAAAATGGGGCCACTTTTTGGGAATTTCTACTCTAGGGGTGCATCAGGGGGGCTTCAAATGGGACATGGTGTCAAAAAAACCAGTCCAGCAAAATCTGCCTTCCAAAAACTGTATGGCATTCCTTTCCTTCTGCGACCTACCGTGTGCCAGTACAGCTGGTTACGACCACATATGGGGTATTTATGTAAACTACAGAATCAGGGCCATAAATATTGAGTTTTGTTTGGCTGTTAACCCTTGCTTTGTAACTGGAAAAAAATTCTTGAAATGGAAAATCTGCCCAAATTTTTTTTAAATTGTATCTCTATTTTCCATAAATTCTTGTGGAACACCTAAAGTGTTAAAGTTTGTAAAATCAGTTTTGAATACCTTGAGGGGTGTAGTTTATAGAATGGGGTAAATTTTGGGTGGTTTCAATTATGTAAGCCTCGCAAAGTGACTTCAGATTTAAACTGTTCCCTAAAAATTGTTTTTTTTTTGAAAATTTCAAGATTTGCTTCTAAACTTCTAAGCCTTGTAACATCCCCAAAAAATAAAATATCATTCCCAAAATGATCCAAACATGAAGTAGACATATGGAGAATGTAAAGTAATAACTATTTTTGGAGGTATTACTATGAATTATAGAAGTAGAGATTAGCAATTTTTTTATTTTTTTTTGTAAATTTGGTATTTTTTATAAATAAAAATGTTTTTTTTTTACTTCATTTTACCAGTGTCATGAAGTACAATATGTAACGAAAAAAACAATCTCAGAATGGCCTGGATAAGTCAAAGTGTTTTACAGTTATCAGCACTTAAAGTGACACTGGTCAGATTTGCAAAAGTCCTTAAGGTGAAATAGAGTCCTTAAGGGGTAAAACACTTTTACTTATCCAGGCCATTCTGAGATTATTTTCTTGTCGCATATTGTACTTCATGACAGTGGTAAAATTGAGTCAAAAAAATTTATAAAAAAATACTACTTTACATTCCCCATATGTCTACTTTATGTTTGGATAATTTTGTGAATGCCATTTTATTTTTGGGGGACGTTTGAAGGCTTAGAAGTTTAGAAGCAATTCTTAAAATTTTTACGAAAATTTCCAAAACCCACTTTTTAAGGACCAGTTCAGGTCTGAAGTCACTTTGTGACTAAATGACCCCATTGCAGAAACTACACCCCTCAAGTTACTAAAAACTGATTTTACAAACTTTGTTAACCCTTTAGGCGTTCCACAAGAATTAAAGGAAAATGGAGATGAAATTTCAAAATTTCACATTTTTGGCAGATTGTCCATTTTATAATTTTTTTTCTTTAACACATTGAGAGTTAACAGCCAAACAAAACTCAATATTTATTACCCTGATTCCGCGGTTTACACAAACACACCACATGTGGTCGTGAACTGCTGTACGGGCACATGGCAGGGCGCAGAAGGAAAGGAATGCCATTCGGTTTTTGGAAGGCAGATTGTGCTGGATTGGTTTTCTGAACGCCATATGTTTTTTATTTTTCTGCCGATCGTCTTGTGCAGGGGCTTGTTTTTTGCAGAAAGTGTTGAGGTTTTTACTGGTACCATTTTTGGGTACATAGGATTTTTTGATCATTCATTATTACACTTTATGGGGCAAGGTGACCCAAAAATTGGCTGTTTTGGAACAGTTTTCATTTATTTATTTTTACAGCGTTCATCTGAGGAGTTAGGTCATGTGATAGTTTTATAGAGAAGATCGTTACGGACGTGGCAATACCTAATATGTATACTTTTTCTTATTTATTTAAGTTTTACACAATAATAGCATTTCTGAAACCCCAAAAAAATATGTTTTAGTGTCTCTATAGTCTGAGAGCCATAGCTTTTTTATTTTTTGGACGATTGTCTTAAATAGGGCATCATTTTTTGCGGGACGAGGTGATGGTTTGATAGGTACTATTTTGGGGGTCATAATCCTTTTTGATCGCTTGCTGTTGCACTTTTTGTTATGTAAGCTGACAAAAATAGCTTTTTTGGCACAGTTTTTTTTATTTAATTTTTATGGTGTTTATCGGACGGGGTCTATCATGTGATATATCAGAGCACAGATCGGAGCCTGAAACCGGCATTTTTTCACTACCGCGATCCGATTGGTTAGTCTGCACAGACTAACCAATCGGATCGATTGCCAGCAAGGGGACACTCTGATTGGTCCCTTGCCGGCATTACTGCACTGTATGCTGTCTGTGACAGCATACAGGGCAGGGGCAGAAGCTTTAATCCAAGCGCTTTGCAGCGCTTGGATTAACCACTTCAACCCCCCTAGCTGAAACACCCTTAATGACCAGGCCACTTTTTACACTTCTGCACTACACTACTTTCACCGTTTATTGCTCGGTCATGCAACTTACCACCCAAATGAATTTTACCTCCTTTTCTTCTCACTAATAGAGCTTTCATTTGGTGGTATTTCATTGCTGCTGACATTTTTACTTTTTTGTTATTAATTGAAATGTAACTACATTTTTGCAAAAAAATGACATTTTTCACTTTCAGTTGTAATTTTTTTTTTAAAAACAACATCCATATATAAATTTTTCGCTAAATTTATTGTTCTACATGTCTTTGATTTAAAAAAAAATGTTTGGGTAAAAAAAAATGCTTTGGGTAAAAGTTATAGCATTTACAAACTATGGTACAAAAATGTGAATTTCCGCTTTTTGAAGCAGCTCTGACTTTCTGAGCACCTGTCATGTTTCCTGAGGTTCTACAATGCCCAGACAGTAGAAAAACCCCACAAATGACCCCATTTCGGAAAGTAGACACCCTAAGGTATTCGCTGATGGGCATAGTGAGTTCATAGAACTTTTTATTTTTTGTCACAAGTTAGAGGAAAATGATGATTTTTTTGATTTTTTTTCCTAATATTCCACTAACTTGTGACAAAAAATTAAAACTTCCATGAACTCACTATGCCCATCATGAAATACCTTGAGGTGTCTTCTTTCCAAAATGGGGTCATTTGTGGGGTAGCTATACTGCCCTGGCATTTTAGGGGCCCAAATGTGTGGGAAGTAGTTTGAAATCAAAATCTATAAAAAATGGCCTGTGAAATCCAAAAGGTGCTCTTTGGAATGTGGGCCCCTTTGCCCACCTAGGCTGCAAAAAAGTGTCACACATCTGGTATCGCCGTACTCAGAAGAAGTAGGCCAATGTGTTTTGGGGTGTCTTTTTACATATACCCATGCTGGGTGAGAGAAATATTTCGGCAAAAGACAACTATTCCCATTTTTTTATACAAAGTTGGCATTTGACCAAGATATTTCTCTCACCCAGCATGGGTATATGTAAAAAGACACCCCATAACACATTCCCCAACTTCTCCTGAGTACGGCGATACCACATGTGTGACACTTTTTTGCAGCCTAAGTGGGCAAAGGGGCCCACATTCCAAAGAGCACCTTTCGGATTTCACCGGCCATTTTTTACACATTTTGATTGCAAACTACTTCACACGCATTTGGGCCCCTAAAATGCCAGGGCAGTATAACTACCCCACAAGTGACCCCATTTTGGAAAGAAGACACCCCAAGGTATTCCGTGAGGGGCATGGCAAGTTCCTAGAATTTTTTATTTTTTGTCGCAAGTTAGTGGAATATGAGACTTTGTAATAAAAAAATTAAAAAATTAAAAAAATCATCATTTTCCGTTAACTTGTGACAAAAAATAAAACATTCTAGGAACTCGCCATGCCCCTCATGGAATACCTTGGGGTGTCTTCTTTCCAAAATGGGGTCACTTGTGGGGTAGTTATACTGCCCTGGCATTTTAGGGGCCCATATGCGTGAGAAGTAGTTTGAAATCAAAATCTGTAAAAAATGCCCGGTGAAATCCGAAAGGTGCTCTTTGGAATGTGAGCCCATTTGCCCACCTAGGCGGCAAAAAAAAAGTGTCACACATGTGGTATCGCCGTACTCAGGAGAAGTTGGGGAATGTGTTTTGGGGTGTCATTTTACATATATCCATGCTGGGTGAGATAAATATCTCAGCAAAAGACAACTTTTCCCATTTTTTTTATACAAAGTTGGCACTTGACCAAGATATTTCTCTCACCCAGCATGGGTATATGTAAAATGACACCCCAAAACACATTCCCCAACTTCTCCTGAGTACGGCGATACCACATGTGTGAAACTTTTTTGCAGCCTAGGTGGGCAAAGGGGCCCACATTCCAAATAGCACATAACTTGGGGTGTCTTCTTTCCAAAATGGGGTCATTTGTGGGGCATTTGTACTGGGTACATTTGAGGGTCTCCGCAATCATTACATGTATGGCCAGCATTAGGAGGTTTTGCTATTCTCCTTATATTGAGCATACGGGTAATGAGATTTTTTTTTTCCGTTCAGCCTCTGGGCTGAAAGAAAAAAATGAACGGCACAGATTTCTTCATTCGCATCGATCGATGTGGATGAAAAAATCTCTGCCAAAAAAAAAAGGAGGGCAAAGGCATCTGCCAGGACATAGGAGCTCCGCCCCCAACATCCATACCCACTTAGCTCGTATGATTTCTCCATTCACATCAATCAGGTTTTTTTTGGGTTTTTTTTATATACAAAGTGTTTGCCAAAGCATATGAACACCGCCACCTCCTCAGCTCATATGCCTCGGCAAACGTATCTTTTACTGCAGAGGAGAAATCTCGTATTGCAGCACCGCATACACCGACTTGTGTGTAATCTGACAGCAGCGCACTGCTTCTGTCAGAAAGCACATCAGTGCTGCAGCTAGTCTATCGGTTGGTCCACCTGGAAGGTAAAAAAAAAAAAAAGATAAAACCAGGCCGCAACGCAATAATTTTATTAACTTTATAATAACTTTTGAACAGAACATATAAACTTTATTTAACTTTTGGAACTGAACGTTAACACAAAAAAAAAAAAAAAACACCAGTAAGCAAAAAAGTTAACTGGCCACGATCATTGGCTGGCAAGCTGATGACCAGACCCCCCTCTAACTATTGCCGGCCCGCGATGCGCATGTGCGGGCCGGCTAATCGCGTCATCTCGCGTCTCGGGAGATGACGCATTACTGCGTGACTCTGCCTGCAGCTGCCGCCTCCGGACCGCGATCCTGCGTTAGGCGGTCCGGAGGCGGTTAAAGAGCTGCCAGAACGTTTATATACGTGGTAGCTGCAAAAAAAAAAAAAAAGGAGGGGAAAGGCGTCTATCACGTATATATATACAGATTGCGGTCGGGAAGGAGTTAACTTCAGTCACCCATGTGAACAGTAGATACAGCTGGCTGTTTACTTCAGTCATTCCAAAACATTACCATCAGAGAAATTCCGAGAAATGTTTCATGTCCTGGGGAACTCTAAATCCTATTGCAACCTTGATGAAGATTTATGTAGGGATTAGGGAAGGGTAAAGCATTCTGGCTGAGATATGTTGGTTGTTTTATCTGTTCCCGGTACAATGCACTCACCTTTCCGGACTCCAAAATATTCCTCCAACTACCAAGGGCGTAGCTAAAGGCTCATGGGTCCTGGTGCAATTCAGCTTGGGCCCCCCTTTTCTCAGTGTTTTATGGCAAGGCGCAGGGGTGCACCTAGACTTTCTGCTGCCTGAGGCAAAAATTTAAACGTCCCCCTATGCCAAATTCTCAACCTAACTCCTGCCCTACTGTTAAAGACATACTTGTCCTTGACACGTTCTCCTGGTGCTTGTGTGGGTTTACACTGGATACACCATTTTCCTCCGACACGCCAAAGACATATTGATAGAGAATTTAGACTATGAGCTCAACTGGGGACAGCGAGTGCTAATGACTGTAAAGTCCTCCGGAATATGTCAGTGCTATGTAAGTAAAAAAAATAAGGATCTGTGGTGATCTATTGTACTTCAGTTTACTAACAGAATTAACATGCTCAAAGTTAAGAAAACTTTTATACTGACGGCCTATCCTCTGGATAGGTCATCAGTATCTGATCGGTGGCAGTCCAACCCCTGGGACTCCCGCCGATCAGCTGTTTGATAGGGCATCAGCACTTGCAGTAGCATCATGACCTTCTTGCAGCTTAGCCTAGGTTATGTGACGTCACGTTCATTGGTCACATGGCCTGGGCGCAGCTCAGCACCATTGAAGTGAATGGGGATGAGTTGCGACACCAAGCACAGCCACTGTTCTATTTATGAATCTGTTCTTACTGAGCACGAGAAGGCCGCAGCGCTATTGTAAGCGCCAGTGTATTCTCATACAGCTGATCGGCAGGGGTCCCGGGTGTCGATCAGATAGATCCAGGGCATAGGTCATCAGTATTAAAATCTCAGAAAACCCCTTTAAAATGTGACTACCTCAGTATCTGACAACCTCTGGCAAACTAAACCTATCCCTCTCACACATTCTAAACATACTGAATTGCATTGATACATGTTGTTCTCATCTAACTACTGCCAACTCATTTATTCATCATTGATGGGGCTCTCTGGCTTAGAAACAGTGTTTTAAAATATCCTATTAAAGAGGTTGTTTCACTTTAGCAAATGGCATGTGTCATGTAGAGAAAGTTAATACAAGGCACTTACTAATGTAATGTGATTGTCCGTATTGCCTCCTTTGTTGGCTGGATCAATTTTTCCATCACATTATACACCGCTCGTTTCCATGCTTACGACCACCCTGTAATACAGTAGCAGTGGCCGTGCTTGCACAATATAAGAAAAAGTGCAAGTCTCTCTGGTGGCTGGGACTGCGGAAGTGCCCATAGTCCAGCACTTTTTTCTGTAGTGTGCAAGCATGGCCATCATGCTGGATTGCAGGGTGGTCATAACCATGGAGATGAGCAGCGAATAATATGATGGAAAAATGAATCTAGCCAGCAAAGGAGGCAATATGGATAAATGCTATTTGCTGAAGTGAGAAAACCCCTTTAATGCAGCCATGAAAGGGGTTGTCGAGCCTTTTTTAAGTGATAGCGTTTCCCGCACCCCCGAGCCCCATTCTGAACAGCTGTTCTGTGTAGCTCCATCACCGGAATGTAAAGCTGGAGTTACAGAGCATTGTCTAGATTGCAGTGGACAGCTCTCGTCACCGCAGCTTTTTCCCCATTCAATAGAGGCAATGCTGCGGTGACGAGCACTGTGTATGCACTTCCGTAGAACTAGTATCTACTGCTATATGATCACTGTAAGGTGCTCATATTGGTTTTCATATAGTGTATTTGTAATATCAGTACAGTTTAAAGAGGACCTTTCACCGATTATGACGTTGTGAACTAAGTATACAGACATGTAGAGCAGCGCCCGGGGATCTCACTGCACTTACTATTATCCCCGGGCGCCGCTCCGTTCTCCTGCTATGCCCTCCGGTATCTCCGCTCACTAAGTTATAGTTGGCGGAGTCTGCCCTTGTTCTTCTGTAGCGCTGGCCAATCGCATTGCAGAGCTCACAGCCTGGGAGAAAATTACCTCCCAGGCTGTGAGCTCTGCCCTGCGATTGGCCAGCGCTAGAGCAGAACAAGGGCAGACTCCGCCTACCATAACTTAGTGACTGAAATCTCTGCCTACTATAACTTAGTGGCCGGAGATACCGGAGGGCATAGCAGGAGAACGGATCGGCGCCCAGGGATAATAGTAAGTGCAGTGAGATCCCCGGGCGCCGCTCTCCATGTTCACAGTGTCATAATCGGTGAAAGGTACTCTTTAATATTCAATCACTTTTTGGTGATAAAGCATGTTCATGGTCTTGGCGGTATTATTTGTCTCTTATACAGTGTTATTGTTGGTAATGTTGGTTTTGGTATTGTGTTTTTTATTCAGTATAGTGGTATTATTCTGATCCTATGTGGTCATGGTGTAGCAGTATTATTTGACCGCTATATAGTGCTGTTATTGGCAATGTTGGTATACTGTGGGGCATGGTTCTATAAAAAGAGGTGTGCCAACACTATACGACTGCCTTTTGGTGACACTTTAGGACTATTGAACATGTTCTGCTACGCTCCGTTAGGGAAAACTCTCCCCAAAGTGTAACTCTAGGTGTCAACTTTACGTCAGTATATCATCACAGAAGGAGGTATACAACATGATGTGGGTATCAGCTAACAGCAATACCCATCTGTAGACCCCATTCTCCTGCTCATTCTCTTTAATAGGCCAGTATTGCAGTTAGCCTATTCAAATGGCAACTCTCATAAAAAGAGCCATGCTCCAAATGAGCAAGACAGATCTGTACATAGATTTATGCATCTGATTACTTAGTTTCCTTCCTTTTAGAGGACCGTTATACACATACATTCCCCTTAAAAGCGTTGTCTGATGTTTCCCTCCTTTCCACATAAAAGAACATACACATGTTACGGTACTCTCAAACATTAAGCTTGACAGCTAGCATCATAAAGTAGTACATTATGCATCCCCACAAAAACATTCATATGCCATGTTTATGGTTATTATAAGGCCTACAGCATAAAATATCTGTTCCAATTGTGTATTTGTAGTCTATACAGTATAACCATGGAGATACAATGTTCTATGTACTGTGGCAGCTTTAAATACAAAATTGTAGGATATTTTTAATTGACTATTTGTGAACTTGCTTCTTTTTTTTTTAAGTGTACATATACTTAAAGGGGTTTTCCAAAACTTTGATATTAATGACCTATTGAGAGGATATGGATAAATATACAGTGCCAGAAGCAGATAGCTTGGTACCCTGTTTAGTAGTCATACCAGGTTACTGAAGCTCATATCCCAGTCACTAGAAAGGATGAGGAGCTGAATTTACCAATCAAACGGACAGCAGAATCCATTCCCCAGCAATGTCCACACAAGCACAATCTCCCATGGTTAATGGGGAATATGGAAGCAGCTGATCTTTCTCTCTTGGCTTTATCTCTCATTAAAGGGGTTCTACAGGATATTGATGGCCTATCCTCAGGAGAGAAGAAAGCCACTGCCAGACTCCTCTAGTGGCAACTTACAGTTGCAAGAAAAAGTATGTGAACTCTTTGGAATGATATGGATTTCTGCATAAATTGGTCATAAAATGTGATCCGATATTCATCTATATCACAACAATAGACAATCACAGTCTGCTTAAACTAATAACACACAAAGTATTAAATGTTACCATGTTTTTATTGAACACACCATGTAAACATTCACAGTGCAGGTGGAAAAAGTATGTGAACCCTTGGAAAAAGTATGTGAATAAACTTGTTGAACCTCGATTAGCAGCAATAACTTCAACCAAACGTTTCCTGTAGTTGCAGATCAGACATGCACAACGATCATGAGCAATTCCTGACCATTCCTCTTTACAGAACTGTTTCGGTTCAGCAATATTCTTGGGATGTCTGGTGTGAATCGCTTTCTTGAGGTCATGCCACAGCATCTCAATTGGGTTGAGGTCAGGACTCTGACTGGGCCACTCCAGAAGGCGTATTTTCTTCTGTTTAAGCCATTCTGTTATTGATTTACTTCTATGCTTTGGGTCGTTGTCCTGTTGCAACACCCATCTTCTGTTGAGCTTCAGCTGGTGGACAGATGGCCTTAAGTTCTTCTGCAAAATGTCTTGATAAACTTGGGAATTCATTTTTCCTTCGATGATAGCAATCCGTCCAGGCCCTGACGCAGCAAAGCAGCCCCAAATCATGATGCCCCCACCACCATACTTCGCAGTTGGGATGAGGTTTTGATGTTGGTGTGCTGTGCCTCTTTTTCTCCACACATAGTGTTGTGTATTTCTTCCAAACAACTCAACTTTGGTTTCATCTGTCCACAGAATATTTTGCCAGTACTGCTGTGGAACATCCAGGTGCTCTTGTGCAAACTGTAACCGTGCAGCAATGTTTTTTTTGGACAGCAGTGGCTTCCTCTGTGGTATCCTTCCATGAAATCCATTCTTGTTTAGTGTTTTACGTTTCGTAGATTCGCTAACAGGGATATTAGCATATGCCAGAGACGTTTGTAAGTCTACAGCTGACACTCTAGGATTCTTCTTCACCTCATTGAGCAGTCTGCGCTGTGCTCTTGCAGTCATCTTTACAGGATGGCCACTCCTAGGGAGAGTAGCAGCAGTGCTGAACTTTCTCCATTTATAGACAATTTGTCTTACCATCTACTGATGAACAGCAAGGCTTTTGGAGATACTTTTATATCCCTTTCCAGCTTTATGCAAGTCAACAATTCTTAATTGTAGGTCTTCAGAGAGCTCTTTTGTGTGAGGCATCATTCACATCAGGCAATGCTTCTTGTGAAAAGCAAACCCAGATGTGGTGTGCATTTTTTATAGAGCAGGGCAGCTGTAACCAACACCTCCAATCTCATCTCATTGATTGGACTCCAGTTGGTTGACATCTCACTCCAATTAGCTCTTGGAGATGTCATTAGTCTAGGGGTTCACATACTTTTTCCACCTGCACTGTGAATGCTTACATGGTGTGTTCAATAAAAACATGGTAACATTTAATTCTTTGTGTGTTATTAGTTTGAGCAGACTGTGATTGTCTATTGTTCTGACTTAGATGAAGATCAGATCACATTTTATGACCAATTTGTGCAGAAATCCATATAATTCCAAAGGGTTCACATACTTTTTCTTGCAACTGTATCTTCTGCCAGGAAAAAATATTGTGTGTTGAGATTCAACATGCTCATGCCTTCTTTCCCTTAAAATTTTCTATCGGGGCAAATTGGCAGGTTGGGCAGAGGATAATATAATGGGTAGAGGGGTCTTTATAACAGACATCGTGTGATTATTTCATTGGCAGGCTAGACGTTGAGTTTGATGTGTTCTGAAGTTCATTGGGCAGTTCCGTAGTTAGATCAACACCACCCAACAGTTACTTGTAAACTGATTAATTACAAGAATACAAATACTGGATAAAGATTTCAACAATTGAATATTGCTACAAAGTCTTTAAAGGCTATGTACACCTTTGGGGTAATTTTTTTTTATTATTGCATTTTACTCTTTTTGAGCTAAAAATACTTTTTTTAATTGGTCTTTATTACAAATATGGTGTGCTTTTTTCTGTGCAGAGCTGAGATGCTCTAATAGAGGGATCCGAATTTCCTCTCTTTTCTGTCAGCCAGCTAATCTGAGGCTCCATATCTCTGATCTCATACATTATAAAGACTCATTATAGCTCAGTTATTATCTTACTGATAAGGATGTGGCTTAAATAAGTGTTCACGACGTTTTAGTAAATTAGAGATAAGGGTTATTAGATGAAAGGAAAAAAGTGAAAGGAAAAAAGTACATTCACACAGCTAGACAGTTAACGCTTTGTGACAGAACGGATCAATATCTAATATATAAAGCTGAGTGTATGTGTGTATGTCCGCTAAAGCAGTGTTTCCCAACCAGTGTGCCTCCAGCTGTTGCAAAACTACAACTCCCAGCATGCCTGCACAACCAAAGACTGTCCAGGCATGCTGGGAGTTGTAGTTTTGCAACAGCTGGAGGCACACTGGTTGGGAAACACTGCGCTAAAGGAATCCACACCGTCACATTTACAATTATGAAATTTGGCACACAAGTACATCAGGTGTCCGGGAAGGTTTTGGACCAGGTCTCAGCCTTCTAGGACGTACTGTTCCTGAGATATTCCCCAAAAAAATGCATTAGCCAATAGAAGCTTGGTCACATAACCCTTATCAGCCAATAGAAGCTCGCAGGCCGCTATCACATACACAGTTTTACTCCAGGTTTCCATAACAACCCAGCCATTTATTTTCACTGCTGTAGGATAGCTTTAAAGGAAATCTGTCACCAGGATAATCGCTATTGAAGTAAAGCGATGGCCTAATAGCACTTAGTACCTTATTTCAAGATGTGCCTTTGTTCCAGCAATAGATGTTTTTATCCTCTGAAAATCCAGTTTATTTGGTATGCAAATGAGCCAGTAAGGTGCCCAGAGGGGCGTCACTCTTGCAGGAAGGACTATTTGGGTCAAATCCAAATCCGAAATTTTGGTGATTCAATTTGGTAAAGTTTCTCAAAATGGCATCAGCCATGTTTCAGATCATAAGACAGGAAAGATGAAGAAGGAGGATCACATGACCCCAGTCGCTGAGTGGGAATACACACTGGCAGCCATTTGCAGACAAAAAGCTAAACATTTTCATACCAATCTTGAAAAAAATAAACATTAAAAATCCTACAGTGCTGTTTTTAAAGAGTTACTGTTCTTTCACACACTTTCATCTAATAGAGAATGGTGTAACTAGCAAATTTCTAAATCACTTAATTTAAAAAATCTGCCTGTATCCATCTAAAAAAGCTGTGAAGTTACGGCCACTAGGGTTCTCACTTCCACCTAATTTCAGTCCATTGCCTGTTGTCAGGCAAGATCCTTCCCTGGTAACAGAGACTCAAAAGACGGCTGAGAGGAAGTGGGGGGTGTCAGAGCTAGCTGAGATTGTGAGCCTGACAACTGCTTCTACACAACTTCTGAACATTATAAGTGTGGTTTATCTCTTCTTATCTGTTCTGTGAGCTCCCTAGGTGAAAACAAACATAGTGGTAAGTAATGGAAGTGAGGTCACTGCATACAGTATTGGCAGAAGAGAGACACCCCCCTGCTTCTGAGAGAAATGGATCTAGCTGTGTAGCTGAAACAGAGAATAATATGGCTGGAAGAATCTTAAGGGAAGTCCAAAAATAACTGTTCCATCACAGTTATGATTGTATAAAGAAGTACAGCCATTTGAAAACTCAGGCACGCTTTAAAGAGGCTGTCTGTTACCACTAGCTGCCATGTGTTTACAGACAGCTATATATTTGTCTTTCACTTTAAGATTTCTAATGCTGGCTCGGCTTTAAAGAACTCAAAATGAATTGCATACAGTCCTAGTAGACCCCAGAGTATCATTCACAACTTTTCTAAAGACAATTTCAATTCACGTTGAAATTATTTGGCCTAAATTGAAAAGCTTGACTGATTTGGCCAAATCAAATTCACTCATCACTAATACTGATCTATAATATAAGGCATCACTTCTCAAACTGTGAAGTTGGCTTCAACAACGAGACAACCCGTACTAGTTGGTAAGGTATTTTTGAGTCCTCATAACCTGTACACTCATTTTATAGTCTGTAGACTAGGGATGAGCGAACTCGAACTGTATAGTTCGGGTTCGTACCGAATTTTGGGGTGTCCGTGACACGGACCCGAACCCGGACATTTTCGTAAAAGTCCGGGTTCGGGTTCGGTGTTCGTCGCTTTCTTGGCGCTTTTGTGACGCTTTCTTGGCGCTTTTTGAAAGGCTGCAAAGCAGCCAATCAACAAGCGTCATACTACTTGCCCCAAGAGGCCGTCACAGCCATGCCTACTATTGGCATGGCTGTGATTGGCCAGAGCACCATGTGACCCAGCCTCTATTTAAGCTGGAGTCACATAGCGCCGCCCGTCACTCTGCTCTGATTAGCGTAGGGAGAGGTTGCGGATGCGACAGTAGGGCGAGATTAGGCAGATTAACTCCTCCAAAGGACTTCACTTGATTAATCGATCGATCTGCAGCTGTGCATCATTGAGCTGCTGAAATTCAAATGCTCACTCACTGTTTTTAGGCTGCCCAGACCGTTTGTCAGTCACTTTTTTCTGGGGTGATCGGCGGCCATTTTGTGTCTTGTGCGGTGCTGCGACCAAGTGCATCCAAGCTGCGACCAAGTGCATTTAACCCTCAATGGTGTGGTTGTTTTTTGGCTAAAGCCTACATCAGGGTGAAGCTGTCACACCAAGTGCATTTAACCAGCAATAGTCTGTTCATTTTTTGGCCATATACTAAATCAGGGGCAAGCTGCGCCTGTCACCAAGTGCATTTAACCCTCAATGGTGTGGTTGTTTTTTGGCTAAAGCCTACATCAGGGTGAAGCTGTCACACCAAGTGCATTTAACCAGCAATAGTCTGTTCATTTTTTGGCCATATACTAAATCAGGGGCAAGCTGCGCCTGTCACCAAGTGCATTTAACCCTCAATGGTGTGGTTGTTTTTTGGCTAAAGCCTACATCAGGGTGAAGCTGTCACACCAAGTGCATTTAACCAGCAATAGTCTGTTCATTTTTTGGCCATATACTAAATCAGGGGCAAGCTGCGCCTGTCACCAAGTGCATTTAACCCTCAATGGTGTGGTTGTTTTTTGGCTAAAGCCTACATCAGGGTGAAGCTGTCACACCAAGTGCATTTAACCAGCAATAGTCTGTTTATTTTTTGGCCATATACTACATCAGGGGCAAGCTGCGCCCGTCACCAAGTGCATTTAACCCTCAGTAGTGTGGTTGGTCAAGCTGTGACACCAAGTGCATTTAACCAGCAATAGTCTGTTCATTTTCTGGCCATATACTACATCAGGGGCAAGCTGCGCCCGTCACCAAGTGCATTTAACCAGCAATAGTGTGGTTATTTTTTGGCCATATCCCAGTCTAATTCTGTCACTAAATCCATACCGGTCACCCAGCGCCTAAATACTAGGCCTCAAATTTATATCCCGCTAAATCTCTCGTTACCGCTGTCCTGTTGTGGCTGGGAAAGTTATTTAGTGTCCGTCAAAGCACATTTTTTGTTCTGGGTTGAAGTACAATTCCCAATTTAGCAATTTCATAATTTAGTGGTTCCTGCTATATCAGAGCTATTTGAAATCTATCCCTAAAAGGGTATATAATATTCAAGGTGCACATAGGGTCATTCAGATTAACTTCACACACACGCTACTGTGCATTTCCAAGTCTAATTCTGTCACTAAACCCATACCTGTCACCCAGCGCCTAAATACTAGGCCTCAAATTTATATCCCGCTAAATCTCTCGCTACCGCTGTCCTGTTGTGGCTGGGAAAGTTATTTAGTGTCCGTCAAAGCACATTTTTTGTTCTGGGTTGAAATACAATTCCCAATTTAGCAATTTCATAATTTAGTGGTTTCTGCTATATCAGAGCTATTTGAAATCTATCCCTAAAAGGGTATATAATATTCAAGGTGCACATAGGGACATTCAGAATAACTTCACACACACCCGCTACTGTGTATTTCCAAGTCTAATTCTGTCACTAAACCCATACCTGTCACCCAGCGCCTAAATACTAGGCCTCAAATTTATATCCCGCTAAATCTCTCGCTACCGCTGTCCTGTTGTGGCTGGGAAAGTTATTTAGTGTCCGTCAAAGCACATTTTTTGTTCTGGGTTGAAATACAATTCCCAATTTAGCAATTTCATAATTTAGTGGTTTCTGCTATATCAGAGCTATTTGAAATCTATCCCTAAAAGGGTATATAATATTCAAGGTGCACATTGGGTCATTCAGAATAACTTCACACACACCCGCTACTGTGTATTTCCAAGTCTAATTCTGTCACTAAACCCATACCTGTCACCCAGCGCCTAAATACTAGGCCTCAAATTTATATCCCGCTAAATCTCTCGTTACCGCTGTCCTGTCGTGGCTGGGAAAGTTATTTAGTGTCCGTCAAAGCACATTTTTTGTTCTGGGTTGAAATACAATTCCCAATTTAGCAATTTAAAAATTTAGTGGTTTCTGCTGTATCAGAGCTATTTGAAATCTATCCCTAAAAGGGTATATAATATTCAAGGTGCACATAGGGTCATTCAGAATAACTTCACACACACGCTACTGTGCATTTCCAAGTCTAATTCTGTTAGTAAATCCATACCGGTCACCCAGCGCCTAAATACTAGGCCTCAAATTTATATCCCGCTGAATTTGAATACAATACATTGGGCCAAATAATATTTTTGTTGTTGTGGTGAACCATAACAATGAGAAAAACATCTAGTAAGGGACGCGGACGTGGACATGGTCGTGGTGGTGTTAGTGGACCCTCTGGTGCTGGGAGAGGACGTGGCCGTTCTGCCACATCCACACGTCCTAGTGTACCAACTACCTCAGGTCCCAGTAGCCGCCAGAATTTACAGCGATATATGGTGGGGCCCAATGCCGTTCTAAGGATGGTAAGGCCTGAGCAGGTACAGGCATTAGTCAATTGGGTGGCCGACAGTGGATCCAGCACGTTCACATTATCTCCCACCCAGTCTTCTGCAGAAAGCGCACAGATGGCGCCTGAAAACCAACCCCATCAGTCTGTCACATCACCCCCATGCATACCAGGGAAACTGTCTCAGCCTCAAGTTATGCAGCAGTCTCTTATGCTGTTTGAAGACTCCGCTGGCAGGGTTTCCCAAGGGCATCCACCTAGCCCTTCCCCAGCGGTGATAGATATAGAATGCACTGACGCACAACCACTTATGTTTCCTGATGATGAGGACATGGGAATACCACCTCAGCATGTCTCTGATGATGACGAAACACAGGTGCCAACTGCTGCGTCTTTCTGCAGTGTGCAGACTGAACAGGAGGTCAGGGATCAAGACTGGGTGGAAGACGATGCAGGGGATGATGAGGTCCTAGACCCCACATGGAATGAAGGTCGTGCCACTGACTTTCACAGTTCGGAGGAAGAGGCAGTGGTGAGACCGAGCCAACAGCGTAGCAAAAGAGGGAGCAGTGGGCAAAAGCAGAACACCCGCCGCCAAGAGACTCCGCCTGCTACTGCCCGCCGCCATCTGGGACCGAGCACCCCAAAGGCAGCTTCAAGGAGTTCCCTGGCATGGCACTTCTTCAAACAATGTGCTGACGACAAGAGCCGAGTGGTTTGCACGCTGTGCCATCAGAGCCTTAAGCGAGGCATTAACGTTCTGAACCTGAGCACAACCTGCATGACCAGGCACCTGCATGCAAAGCATGAACTGCAGTGGAGTAAACACCTTAAAACCAAGGAAGTCACTCAGGCTCCCCCTGCTACCTCTTCTGCTGCTGCCGCCTCGGCCTCTTCTGCTGCTGCCGCCTCGGCCTCTTCCTCCGCCTCTGGAGGAACGTTGGCACCTGCCGCCCAGCAAACAGGGGATGTACCACCAAAACCACCACCTCCGTCACCAAGCGTCTCAACCATGTCACACGGCAGCGTTCAGCTCTCCATCTCACAAACATTTGAGAGAAAGCGTAAATTCCCACCTAGCCACCCTCGATCCCTGGCCCTGAATGCCAGCATTTCTAAACTACTGGCCTATGAAATGCTGTCATTTAGGCTGGTGGACACAGACAGCTTCAAACAGCTCATGTCGCTTGCTGTCCCACAGTATGTTGTTCCCAGCCGCCACTACTTCTCCAAGAGAGCCGTGCCTTCCCTGCACAACCAAGTATCCGATAAAATCAAGTGTGCACTGCGCAACGCCATCTGTGGCAAGGTCCACCTAACCACAGATACGTGGACCAGTAAGCACGGCCAGGGACGCTATATCTCCCTAACTGCACACTGGGTAAATGTAGTGGCAGCTGGGCCCCAGGCGGAGAGCTGTTTGGCGCACGTCCTTCCACCGCCAAGGATCGCAGGGCAACATTCTTTGCCTCCTGTTGCCACCTCCTCCTTCTCGGCTTCCTCCTCCTCTTCTTCCACCTGCTCATCCAGTCAGCCACACACCTTCACCACCAACTTCAGCACAGCCCGGGGTAAACGTCAGCAGGCCATTCTGAAACTCATATGTTTGGGGGACAGGCCCCACACCGCACAGGAGTTGTGGCGGGGTATAGAACAACAGACCGACGAGTGGTTGCTGCCGGTGAGCCTCAAGCCCGGCCTGGTGGTGTGCGATAATGGGCGAAATCTCGTTGCAGCTCTGGGACTAGCCAATTTGACGCACATCCCTTGCTCGGCGCATGTGCTGAATTTGGTGATGCAGAAGTTCATTCACAACTACCCCGACATGTCAGAGCTGCTGCATAAAGTGCGGGCCGTCTGTTCGCGCTTCCGGCGTTCACATCCTGCTGCTGCTCGCCTGTCTGCGCTACAGCGTAACTTCGGCCTTCCCGCTCACCGCCTCATATGCGACGTGCCCACCAGGTGGAACTCCACCTTGCACATGCTGGACAGACTGTGCGAGCAGCAGCAGGCCATAGTGGAGTTTCAGCTGCAGCACGCACGGGTCAGTCGCACTACAGAACAGCACCACTTCACCACCAATGACTGGGCCTCCATGCGAGACCTGTGTGCCCTGTTGCGCTGTTTCGAGTACTCCACCAACATGGCCAGTGGCGATGACGCCGTTATCAGCGTTACAATACCACTTCTATGTCTCCTTGAGAAAACACTTAGGGCGATGATGCAAGAGGAGGTGGCCCAGGAGGAGGAGGAGGAGGAGGAAGAGGGGTCATTTTTAGCACTTTCAGGCCAGTCTCTTCGAAGTGACTCAGAGGGAGGTTTTTGGCAACAGCAGAGGCCAGGTACAAATGTGGCCAGACAGGGCCCACTACTGGAGGACGAGGAGGACGAGGATGAGGAGGAGGTGGAGGAGGATGAGGATGAAGCATGGTCACAGCGGGGTGGCACCCAACGCAGCTCGGGTCCATCACTGGTGCGTGGCTGGGGGGAAAGGCAGGACGATGACGATACGCCTCCCACAGAGGACAGCTTGTCCTTACCCCTGGGCAGCCTGGCACACATGAGCGACTACATGCTGCAGTGCCTGCGCAACGACAGCAGAGTTGCCCACATTTTAACCTGTGCGGACTACTGGGTTGCCACCCTGCTGGATCCACGCTACAAAGACAATGTGCCCACCTTACTTCCTGCACTGGAGCGTGATAGGAAGATGCGCGAGTACAAGCGCACGTTGGTAGACGCGCTACTGAGAGCATTCCCAAATGTCACAGGGGAACAAGTGGAAGCCCAAGGCCAAGGCAGAGGAGGAGCAAGAGGTCGCCAAGGCAGCTGTGTCAATGCCAGCTCCTTTGAGGGCAGGGTTAGCATGGCAGAGATGTGGAAAACTTTTGTCAACACGCCACAGCTAACTGCACCACCACCTGATACGCAACGTGTTAGCAGGAGGCAACATTTCACTAACATGGTGGAACAGTACGTGTGCACACCCCTCCACGTACTGACTGATGGTTCGGCCCCATTCAACTTCTGGGTCTCTAAATTGTCCACGTGGCCAGAGCTAGCCTTTTATGCCTTGGAGGTGCTGGCCTGCCCGGCGGCCAGCGTTTTGTCTGAACGTGTATTCAGCACGGCAGGGGGCGTCATTACAGACAAACGCAGCCGCCTGTCTACAGCCAATGTGGACAAGCTGACGTTCATAAAAATGAACCAGGCATGGATCCCACAGGATCTGTCCGTCCCTTGTCCAGATTAGACATTAACTACCTCCCCTTAACCATATATTATTGGACTCCAGGGCACTTCCTCATTCAATCCTATTTTTATTTTCATTTTACCATTATATTGCGAGGCTACCCAAAGTTGAATGAACCTCTCCTGTGTCTGGGTGCCGGGGCCTAAATATATGCCAATGGACTGTTCCAATGTTGGGTGACGTGAAGCCTGATTCTCTGCTATGACATGCAGAATGATTCTCTGCTGACATGAAGCCAGATTGTCTGTTACGGGACCTCTCTCCTCTGCCTGTGTGCTGGGCCTAAATATATGCCAATGGACTGTTGCAGTGGTGGCTGACGTGAAGCCTCATTCTCTGCTATGACATGCAGACTAATTCTCTGCTGACATGAAGCCAGATTCTCTGTTACGAGACCTCCCTCCTCTGCCTGGGTGCTGGGCCTAAATATATGCCAATGGACTGTTGCAGTGGTGGCTGACGTGAAGCCTCATTCTCTGCTATGACATGCAGACTGATTCTCTGCTGACATGAAGCCAGATTCTCTGTTACGGGACCTCTCTCCTCTGCCTGTGTGTGTGCTGGGCCTAAATATATGCCAATGGACTGTTGCAGTGGTGGCTGACGTGAAGCCTCATTCTCTGCTATGACATGCAGACTGATTCTCTGCTAACATGAAGACAGATTCTCTGTTACGGGACCTCTCGCCTCTGCCTGTGTGTGTGCTGGGCCTAAATATATGCCAATGGACTGTTGCAGTGGTGGCTGACGTGAAGCCTCATTCTCTGCTATGACATGCAGACTAATTCTCTGCTGACATGAAGACAGATTCTCTGTTACGGGACCTCCCTCCTCTGCCTGTGTGTGTGCTGGGCCTAAATATATGCCAATGGACTGTTGCAGTGGTGGCTGACGTGAAGCCTCATTCTCTGCTATGACATGCAGACTGATTCTCTGCGGACATGAAGACAGATTCTCTGTTACGGGACCTCCCTCCTCTGCCTGGGTGCTGGGCCTAAATATATGCCAATGGACTGTTGCAGTGGTGGCTGACGTGAAGCCTCATTCTCTGCTATGACATGCAGACTGATTCTCTGCTGACATGAAGCCAGATTCTCTGTTACGGGACCTCCCTCCTCTGCCTGGGTGCTGGGCCTAAATATATGCCAATGGACTGTTGCAGTGGTGGCTGACGTGAAGCCTCATTCTCTGCTATGACATGCAGACTGATTCTCTGCTGACATGAAGCCAGATTCTCTGTTACGGGACCTCCCTCCTCTGCCTGGGTGCTGGGCCTAAATATATGCCAATGGACTGTTGCAGTGGTGGCTGACGTGAAGCCTCATTCTCTGCTATGACATGCAGACTAATTCTCTGCTAACATGAAGCCAGATTGTCTGTTACGGGACCTCTCTCCTCTGCCTGTGTGCTGGGCCTAAATATATGCCAATGGACTGTTGCAGTGGTGGGTGACGTGAAGCCTCATTCTCTGCTATGACATGCAGACTAATTCTCTGCTGACATGAAGCCAGATTCTCTGTTACGGGACCTCTCTCCTCTGCCTGGGTGCTGGGCCTAAATTTATGAAAATGGACTCTTACAGTGGTGGGTGACGTGAAGCCAGATTCTCTGCTATGGGACCTCTCTCCAATTGATTTTGGTTAATCTTTATTTATTTAATTTTTATTTTAATTCATTTCCCTATCCACATTTGTTTGCAGGGGATTTACCTACATGTTGCTGCCTTTTGCAGCCCTCTAGCTCTTTCCTGGGCTGTTTTACAGCCTTTTTAGTGCCGAAAAGTTCGGGTCCCCATTGACTTCAATGGGGTTCGGGTTCGGGACGAAGTTCGGATCGGGTTCGGATCCCGAACCCGAACATTTCCGGGATGTTCGGCCGAACTTCTCGAACCCGAACATCCAGGTGTTCGCTCAACTCTACTGTAGACCTTTGCTGCTCATTTTATAAAAACTTCAAGTGGCAAATGTAAGGAAAACAATATTTGGAATTTTGTCATAGATGTCCAATTTTTTCTGCCTGGAGTTCCACTGGCAGATAAAGTTTGAGAACCTCTGCACTAGACTATGAAAATCATACATTTTAATAAATGATATTGATAGTGCTTTCAGGACCAGCTGCATCTAACACAATGTTTTAATAAAACTTATATGCTTCATTCATAGTTCCTCTAGAAGGCTCAGCATATAGAAGTTTCCTTTGTAATAGATGCATCTGCTGCAAAACAGAAGCCAGATGTGATGCCAACATCATGTGCTTACGTCTGCAAACTCTGCATCTAATTTAGGTAACATATGAGCTGGATGTGTGATGGGAAAAGTAGAGCCGTTATCTAATGGACTAGCAAATTCAGATTCACATTGGAGAAAACTGAAGAATTTTACTGACGACTAAAATATTTATACAAAGAAATTGTATTTGAGATGAGTGAAAGCCAAGCAGATCTGTTTTACTAAATTACTAAATCTGCATCGCTGCACCACTATGATTTGTAATCTCTTAGATCTAAGAAACAAATGTCTCACCAAAAATAAACCACAATTCTGTGTGGAAGCTAATGTCAAGATTAATTGGCACACAGAGGTTGATATATATTCTATATATATCAACAAGTATAAATATATTACTCTATAAACAGTCACATACAGTATGTAATATAACCCCATTCATAATGGCAATACATTAGTACTTTCTAAGGGCTTGACGTTGCTTGGAGAAAAAAAAACTCAGCACAAATAGATTCCAGCTGCCTGAGACCTTAGCAATAGTTGGATGAGAGGTCCCTAGACAATTATGACTCATATTATTCCAAACTACTCATGAAAGCAAATGTGGTAGACTATTTTCATGGAGTTTTGCATGTGCTGTTATACTATAAAAAAGGTATGTTCAGGGTCGGACTGGGGTTCCTTGGGCACACCAGAGGAAATTGTTCTAGGGGCTTAACTCCCATATGATCAGTAAAGTCTAAAAGGATTTCTTTCAAAGAAGACCCTATTTGCAATATATTGTCTCCAAAGGTATTTTTCCCTGGACTTTTGGGGCTCACCAGAGCACCCTCTGGTACTCTAATGGGCCAGTCCGACACTGGGTATGTTATATGTTATATTCTGTAAATCTCTATATTGCTTTAATACTGTTTTCTGGAATGTAAATATCCACATAAAAATGCTTAAAATTTAAAAAATTGCAATATACAGTATGTCTACTAGTACTGATTCTGCATTGTTCCTGTGGTGGGAGTCTGTGGGCATTACCATGGCATGTATCAGCATGGATGAAATCTCACCACTGCCTCAACTGGCAGCTATGGTGACATGATGAAAAGGTTGCAGATTCAATAAGTATATTACATTTCTTTACACTTTCAGCATACTCCACTTTCTTTAAAGCTAATACTTTAAAGGGGGTGGCTCACCATACATCATCTATTCCATATTGGCATATGGATGGGAAAAACCCTTTAAAGGGGGCGTCTCACTACACATAATCTATGTCATATTGGCATATGGATGGGAAAAACCCTTTAAAGGGGGCGTCTCACTACACATAATCTATTTCATATTGGCATATGGATGGGAAAACCCCTTTAAAGGGGGTGTCTTACTACACATAATATAATTCATATTGTCATATGGATGGTGATCTTGAGACCACCAGTAAATAGCTGATTTGTCCCAGCATGACAATGTGGTAGTAATACTTGGATGACTCAAGTCCACCAGAGTGGGAGCTGTAATAAAAGAACGGCTCTCAGTTTTGGCTGATAGAATGGGGTTTCCAAACAAGGGTGTGACATCCTAATGCCGTAATGAGTGCATGAACCGGAACTGTCTTCACTCACTACCCCTTTAAACGTTGATATCCTTATAAAATTGTGAAGAATAATTTGTCTCTTTGTTACTCTTGAATATGTTCTCTGTCCTCACCATTAGAGCACTGCAATGCAGTTTCTGTAGAAGTAAAATAGAGCATGCCCTTGCACTTCTCCACCTTTATCAGAAGTGATGATATAAGTTAGGAAGCATTCTAAAACGTATATTAGTAGAAATGTCCCTGCATGTCCCAGCTACAGACCTAATCTAGCCAAAGCAATTTAGGAATTTGACAAAGAAAGGTTTCGTGTGGTTTCTTAACTTGTGATATATACGAAAAACGTAAAATATTACAGATGTCATACAAATATAAATATTCGGATTTTAACCCTGTACATGGCAGAGGAAAAAGTTATTTTTGTGCATAGACAAAACAAAGAAAATGGGCCCTTACATAGAGGGTATTTTTATTTTTCTGCTATGATACCACTGGATTAGTTGCCAGTAGGGATGAGCGAACTCGAACTGTATAGTTCGGGTTCGTACCGAATTTTGGGGTGTCCGTGACACGGACCCGAACCCGGACATTTTCGTAAAAGTCCGGGTTCGGGTTCGGTGTTCGTCGCTTTCTTGGCGCTTTTGTGACGCTTTCTTGGCGCTTTTTGAAAGGCTGCAAAGCAGCCAATCAACAAGCGTCATACTACTTGCCCCAAGAGGCCATCACAGCCATGCCTACTATTGGCATGGCTGTGATTGGCCAGAGCACCATGTGACCCAGCCTCTATTTAAGCTGGAGTCACATAGCGCCGCCCGTCACTCTGCTCTGATTAGCGTAGGGAGAGGTTGCGGCTGCGACAGTAGGGCGAGATTAGGCAGATTAACTCCTCCAAAGGACTTGATTAACTGATCGATCTGCAGCTGTGGATCATTGAGCTGCTGATCCTCAATTGCTCACTGTTTTTAGGCTGCCCAGACCGTTTGTCAGTCACATTTTTCTGGGGTGATCGGCGGCCATTTTGTGTCTTGTGGTGCGCCAGCACAAGCTGCGACCAAGTGCATTTAACCCTCAATGGTGTGGTTGTTTTTTGGCTAAAGCCTACATCAGGGTGAAGCTGTCACACCAAGTGCATTTAACCAGCAATAGTCTGTTCATTTTTTGGCCATATACAAAATCAGGGGCAAGCTGCGCCTGTCACCAAGTGCATTTAACCCTCAATGGTGTGGTTGTTTTTTGGCTAAAGCCTACATCAGGGTGAAGCTGTCACACCAAGTGCATTTAACCAGCAATAGTCTGTTCATTTTTTGGCCATATACAAAATCAGGGGCAAGCTGCGCCTGTCACCAAGTGCATTTAACCCTCAATGGTGTGGTTGTTTTTTGGCTAAAGCCTACATCAGGGTGAAGCTGTCACACCAAGTGCATTTAACCAGCAATAGTCTGTTCATTTTTTGGCCATATACAAAATCAGGGGCAAGCTGCGCCTGTCACCAAGTGCATTTAACCCTCAATGGTGTGGTTGTTTTTTGGCTAAAGCCTACATCAGGGTGAAGCTGTCACACCAAGTGCATTTAACCAGCAATAGTCTGTTCATTTTTTGGCCATATACAAAATCAGGGGCAAGCTGCGCCTGTCACCAAGTGCATTTAACCCTCAATGGTGTGGTTGTTTTCTGGCTAAAGCCTACATCAGGGTGAAGCTGTCACACCAAGTGCATTTAACCAGCAATAGTCTGTTTATTTTTTGGCCATATACTACATCAGGGGCAAGCTGCGCCCGTCACCAAGTGCATTTAACCCTCAGTAGTGTGGTTGGTCAAGCTGTGACACCAAGTGCATTTAACCAGCAATAGTCTGTTCATTTTTTGGCCATATACTACATCAGGGGCAAGCTGCGCCCGTCACCAAGTGCATTTAACCAGCAATAGTGTGGTTATTTTTTGGCCATATCCCAGTCTAATTCTGTCACTAAATCCATACCGGTCACCCAGCGCCTAAATACTAGGCCTCAAATTTATATCCCGCTAAATCTCTCGTTACCGCTGTCCTGTTGTAGCTGGGAAAGTTATTTAGTGTCCGTCAAAGCACATTTTTTGTTCTGGGTTGAAGTACAATTCCCAATTTAGCAATTTCATAATTTAGTGGTTTCTGCTATATCAGAGCTATTTGAAATCTATCCCTAAAAGGGTATATAATATTCAAGGTGCACATTGGGTCATTCAGAATAACTTCACACACACCCGCTACTGTGTATTTTCAAGTCTAATTCTGTCACTAAACCCATACCTGTCACCCAGCGCCTAAATACTAGGCCTCAAATTTATATCCTGCTAAATCTCTCGTTACCGCTGTCCTGTTGTAGCTGGGAAAGTTATTTAGTGTCCGTCAAAGCACATTTTTTGTTCTGGGTTGAAGTACAATTCCCAATTTAGCAATTTCATAATTTAGTGGTTTCTGCTATATCAGAGCTATTTGAAATCTATCCCTAAAAGGGTAGATCATATTGAAGGTGCACATAGGGTCATTCAGAATAACTTCACACACACCCGCTACTGTGTATTTCCAAGTCTAATTCTGTCACTAAACCCATACCTGTCACCCAGCGCCTAAATACTAGGCCTCAAATTTATATCCCGCTAAATCTCTCGTTACCGCTGTCCTGTTGTAGCTGGGAAAGTTATTTAGTGTCCGTCAAAGCACATTTTTTGTTCTGGGTTGAAGTACAATTCCCAATTTAGCAATTTCATAATTTAGTGGTTTCTGCTATATCAGAGCTATTTGAAATCTATCCCTAAAAGGGTATATAATATTCAAGGTGCACATTGGGTCATTCAGAATAACTTCACACACACCCGCTACTGTGTATTTCCAAGTCTAATTCTGTCACTAAACCCATACCTGTCACCCAGCGCCTAAATACTAGGCCTCAAATTTATATCCTGCTAAATCTCTCGTTACCGCTGTACTGTTGTTGCTTGGAAAGATATTTAGTGTCCGTCAAAGCACATTTTTTGTTCTGGGTTGAAGTACAATTCCCAATTTAGCAATTTCATAATTTAGTGGTTTCTGCTATATCAGAGCTATTTGAAATCTATCCCTAAAAGGGTATATAATATTCAAGGTGCACATTGGGTCATTCAGAATAACTTCACACACACCCGCTACTGTGTATTTCCAAGTCTAATTCTGTCACTAAACCCATACCTGTCACCCAGCGCCTAAATACTAGGCCTCAAATTTATATCCTGCTAAATCTCTCGTTACCGCTGTACTGTTGTTGCTGGGCAAGATATTTAGTGTCCGTCAAAGCACATTTTTTGTTCTGGGTTGAAATACAATTCCCAATTTAGCAATTTCATAATTTAGTGGTTTCTGCTATATCAGAGCTATTTGAAATCTATCCCTAAAAGGGTATATAATATTCAAGGTGCACATTGGGTCATTCAGAATAACTTCACACACACCCGCTACTGTGTATTTTCAAGTCTAATTCTGTCACTAAACCCATACCTGTCACCCAGCGCCTAAATACTAGGCCTCAAATTTATATCCTGCTAAATCTCTCGTTACCGCTGTACTGTTGTTGCTGGGCAAGATATTTAGTGTCCGTCAAAGCACATTTTTTGTTCTGGGTTGAAATACAATTCCCAATTTAGCAATTTCATAATTTAGTGGTTTCTGCTATATCAGAGCTATTTGAAATCTATCCCTAAAAGGGTATATAATATTCAAGGTGCACATTGGGTCATTCAGAATAACTTCACACACACCCGCTACTGTGTATTTCCAAGTCTAATTCTGTCACTAAACCCATACCTGTCACCCAGCGCCTAAATACTAGGCCTCAAATTTATATCCTGCTAAATCTCTCGTTACCGCTGTACTGTTGTTGCTGGGCAAGATATTTAGTGTCCGTCAAAGCACATTTTTTGTTCTGGGTTGAAATACAATTCCCAATTTAGCAATTTCATAATTTAGTGGTTTCTGCTATATCAGAGCTATTTGAAATCTATCCCTAAAAGGGTATATAATATTCAAGGTGCACATTGGGTCATTCAGAATAACTTCACACACACCCGCTACTGTGTATTTCCAAGTCTAATTCTGTCACTAAACCCATACCTGTCACCCAGCGCCTAAATACTAGGCCTCAAATTTATATCCTGCTAAATCTCTCGTTACCGCTGTACTGTTGTTGCTGGGCAAGATATTTAGTGTCCGTCAAAGCACATTTTTTGTTCTGGGTTGAAATACAATTCCCAATTTAGCAATTTCATAATTTAGTGGTTCCTGCTATATCAGAGCTATTTGAAATCTATCCCAAAAAGGGTATATAATATTCAAGGTGCACATAGGGTCATTCAGAATAACTTCACACACACCCGCTACTGTGTATTTCCAAGTCTAATTCTGTCACTAAACCCATACCTGTCACCCAGCGCCTAAATACTAGGCCTCAAATTTATATCCTGCTAAATCTCTCGTTACCGCTGTACTGTTGTTGCTGGGCAAGATATTTAGTGTCCGTCAAAGCACATTTTTTGTTCTGGGTTGAAATACAATTCCCAATTTAGCAATTTCATAATTTAGTGGTTTCTGCTATATCAGAGCTATTTGAAATCTATCCCTAAAAGGGTATATAATATTCAAGGTGCACATTGGGTCATTCAGAATAACTTCACACACACCCGCTACTGTGTATTTCCAAGTCTAATTCTGTCACTAAACCCATACCTGTCACCCAGCGCCTAAATACTAGGCCTCAAATTTATATCCTGCTAAATCTCTCGTTACCGCTGTACTGTTGTTGCTGGGCAAGATATTTAGTGTCCGTCAAAGCACATTTTTTGTTCTGGGTTGAAATACAATTCCCAATTTAGCAATTTCATAATTTAGTGGTTCCTGCTATATCAGAGCTATTTGAAATCTATCCCAAAAAGGGTATATAATATTCAAGGTGCACATAGGGTCATTCAGAATAACTTCACACACACGCTTCTGTGCATTTCCAAGTCTAATTCTGTCACTAAATCCATACCGGTCACCCAGCGCCTAAATACTAGGCCTCAAATTTATATCCCGCTGAATTTGAATACAATACATTGGGCCAAATAATATATTTGTTGTTGTGGTGAACCATAACAATGAGAAAAACATCTAGTAAGGGACGCGGACGTGGACATGGTCGTGGTGGTGTTAGTGGACCCTCTGGTGCTGGGAGAGGACGTGGCCGTTCTGCCACATCCACACGTCCTAGTGTACCAACTACCTTAGGTCCCAGTAGCCGCCAGAATTTACAGCGATATATGGTGGGGCCCAATGCCGTTCTAAGGATGGTAAGGCCTGAGCAGGTACAGGCATTAGTCAATTGGGTGGCCGACAGTGGATCCAGCACGTTCACATTATCTCCCACCCAGTCTTCTGCAGAAAGCGCACAGATGGCGCCTGAAAACCAACCCCATCAGTCTGTCACATCACCCCCATGCATACCAGGGAAACTGTCTCAGCCTCAAGTTATGCAGCAGTCTCTTATGCTGTTTGAAGACTCCGCTGGCAGGGTTTCCCAAGGGCATCCACCTAGCCCTTCCCCAGCGGTGAAAGACATAGAATGCACTGACGCACAACCACTTATGTTTCCTGATGATGAGGACATGGGAATACCACCTCAGCATGTCTCTGATGATGACGAAACACAGGTGCCAACTGCTGCGTCTTTCTGCAGTGTGCAGACTGAACAGGAGGTCAGGGATCAAGACTGGGTGGAAGACGATGCAGGGGACGATGAGGTCCTAGACCCCACATGGAATGAAGGTCGTGCCACTGACTTTCACAGTTCGGAGGAAGAGGCAGTGGTGAGACCGAGCCAACAGCGTAGCAAAAGAGGGAGCAGTGGGCAAAAGCAGAACACCCGCCGCCAAGAGACTCCGCCTGCTACTGACCGCCGCCATCTGGGACCGAGCACCCCAAAGGCAGCTTCAAGGAGTTCCCTGGCATGGCACTTCTTCAAACAATGTGCTGACGACAAGACCCGAGTGGTTTGCACGCTGTGCCATCAGAGCCTGAAGCGAGGCATTAACGTTCTGAACCTGAGCACAACCTGCATGACCAGGCACCTGCATGCAAAGCATGAACTGCAGTGGAGTAAACACCTTAAAACCAAGGAAGTCACTCAGGCTCCCCCTGCTACCTCTTCTGCTGCTGCCGCCTCGGCCTATTCTGCTGCTGCCGCCTCGGCCTCTTCCTCCGCCTCTGGAGGAACGTTGGCACCTGCCGCCCAGCAAACAGGGGATGTACCACCAACACCACCACCACCACCTCCGTCACCAAGCGTCTCAACCATGTCACACGCCAGCGTTCAGCTCTCCATCTCACAAACATTTGATAGAAAGCGTAAATTCCCACCTAGCCACCCTCGATCCCTGGCCCTGAATGCCAGCATTTCTAAACTACTGGCCTATGAAATGCTGTCATTTAGGCTGGTGGACACAGACAGCTTCAAACAGCTCATGTCGTTTGCTGTCCCACAGTATGTTGTTCCCAGCCGGCACTACTTCTCCAAGAGAGCCGTGCCTTCCCTGCACAACCAAGTATCCGATAAAATCAAGTGTGCACTGCGCAACGCCATCTGTAGCAAGGTCCACCTAACCACAGATACGTGGACCAGTAAGCACGGCCAGGGACGCTATATCTCCCTAACTGCACACTGGGTAAATGTAGTGGCAGCTGGGCCCCAGGCGGAGAGCTGTTTGGCGCACGTCCTTCCGCCGCCAAGGATCGCAGGGCAACATTCTTTGCCTCCTGTTGCCACCTCCTCCTTCTCGGCTTCCTCCTCCTCTTCTTCCACCTGCTCATCCAGTCAGCCACACACCTTCACCACCAACTTCAGCACAGCCCGGGGTAAACGTCAGCAGGCCATTCTGAAACTCATATGTTTGGGGGACAGGCCCCACACCGCACAGGAGTTGTGGCGGGGTATTGAACAACAGACCGACGAGTGGTTGCTGCCGGTGAGCCTCAAGCCCGGCCTGGTGGTGTGTGATAATGGGCGAAATCTCGTTGCAGCTCTGGGACTAGCCAATTTGACGCACATCCCTTGCTTGGCGCATGTGCTGAATTTGGTGGTGCAGAAGTTCATTCACAACTACCCCGACATGTCAGAGCTGCTGCATAAAGTGCGGGCCGTCTGTTCGCGCTTCCGGCGTTCACATCCTGCCGCTGCTCGCCTGTCTGCGCTACAGCGTAACTTCGGCCTTCCCGCTCACCGCCTCATATGCGACGTGCCCACCAGGTGGAACTCCACCTTGCACATGCTGGACAGACTGTGCGAGCAGCAGCAGGCCATAGTGGAGTTTCAGCTGCAGCACGCACGGGTCAGTCGCACTACAGAACAGCACCACTTCACCACCAATGACTGGGCCTCCATGCGAGACCTGTGTGCCCTGTTGCGCTGTTTCGAGTACTCCACCAACATGGCCAGTGGCGATGACACCGTTATCAGCGTTACAATACCACTTCTATGTCTCCTTGAGAAAACACTTAGGGCGATGATGGAAGAGGAGGTGGCCCAGGAGGAGGAGGAGGAGGAAGAGGGGTCATTTTTAGCACTTTCAGGCCAGTCTCTTCGAAGTGACTCAGAGGGAGGTTTTTGGCAACAGCAGAGGCCAGGTACAAATGTGGCCAGCCAGGGCCCACTACTGGAGGACGAGGAGGACGAGGATGAGGAGGAGGTGGAGGAGGATGAGGATGAAGCATGGTCACAGCGGGGTGGCACCCAACGCAGCTCGGGTCCATCACTGGTGCGTGGCTGGGGGGAAAGGCAGGACGATGACAATACGCCTCCCACAGAGGACAGCTTGTCCTTACCCCTGGGCAGCCTGGCACACATGAGCGACTACATGCTGCAGTGCCTGCGCAACGACAGCAGAGTTGCCCACATTTTAACCTGTGCGGACTACTGGGTTGCCACCCTGCTGGATCCACGCTACAAAGACAATGTGCCCACCTTACTTCCTGCACTGGAGCGTGATAGGAAGATGCGCGAGTACAAGCGCACGTTGGTAGACGCGCTACTGAGAGCATTCCCAAATGTCACAGGGGAACAAGTGGAAGCCCAAGGCCAAGGCAGAGGAGGAGCAAGAGGTCGCCAAGGCAGCTGTGTCACGGCCAGCTCCTCTGAGGGCAGGGTTAGCATGGCAGAGATGTGGAAAACTTTTGTCAACACGCCACAGCTAACTGCACCACCACCTGATACGCAACGTGTTAGCAGGAGGCAACATTTCACTAACATGGTGGAACAGTACGTGTGCACACCCCTCCACGTACTGACTGATGGTTCGGCCCCATTCAACTTCTGGGTCTCTAAATTGTCCACGTGGCCAGAGCTAGCCTTTTATGCCTTGGAGGTGCTGGCCTGCCCGGCAGCCAGCGTTTTGTCTGAACGTGTATTCAGCACGGCAGGGGGCGTCATTACAGACAAACGCAGCCGCCTGTCTACAGCCAATGTGGACAAGCTGACGTTCATAAAAATGAACCAGGCATGGATCCCACAGGACCTGTCCGTCCCTTGTCCAGATTAGACATTAACTACCTCCCCATAACCATATATTATTGGACTCCAGGGCACTTCCTCATTCAATCCTATTTTTATTTTCATTTTACCATTATATTGCAAGGCTACCCAAAGTTGAATGAACCTCTCCTCTGCCTGTGTGCTAGGCCTAAATATATGCCAATGGATTGTTGCAGTGGTGGCTGACGTGAAGCCTCATTCTCTGCTATGACATGCAGACTGATTCTCTGGTGACATGAAGCCAGATTGTCTGTTACGGGACCTCTCTCCTCTGCCTGGGTGCTGGGCCTGAATTTATGACAATGGACTGTTGCAGTGGTGGGTGACGTGAAGCCTGATTCTCTGCTATGACATGCAGACTGATTCTCTGGTGACATGAAGCCAGATCCTCTGTTACGGGACCTCTCTCCTCTGCCTGGGTGCTGGGCCTAAATATCTGACAATGGACTGTTGCATTGGTGGCTGACGTGAAGCCTGATTCTCTGCTATGACATGCAGACTAATTCTCTGCTGACATGAAGCCAGATTGTCTGTTACGGGACCTCTCTCCTCTGCCTGGGTGCTGGGCCTAAATTTATGAAAATGGACTGTTGCAGTGGTGGGTGACGTGAAGCCTGATTCTCTGCTATGACATGAAGACTGATTCTCTCCTGACATGAAGCCAGATTGTCTGTTACGGGACCTCTCTCCTCTGCCTGGGTGCTGGGCCTAAATTTATGAAAATGGACTGTTACAGTGGTGGGTGACGTGAAGCCTGATTCTCTGCTATGATATGAAGACTGATTCTCTGCTGACATGAAGCCAGATTGTCTGTTACGGGACCTCTCTCCTCTGCCTGGGTGCTGGGCCTAAATTTATGAAAATGGACTCTTACAGTGGTGGGTGACGTGAAGCCTGATTCTCTGCTATGACATGAAGACTGATTCTCTGCTGACATGAAGCCAGATCCTCTGTTACGGGACCTCTCTCCTCTGCCTGGGTGCTGGGCCTAAATATCTGACAATGGACTGTTGCATTGGTGGCTGACGTGAAGCCTGATTCTCTGCTATGATATGAAGACTGATTCTCTGCTGACATGAAGCCAGATTGTCTGTTACGGGACCTCTCTCCTCTGCCTGGGTGCTGGGCCTAAATTTATGAAAATGGACTCTTACAGTGGTGGGTGACGTGAAGCCTGATTCTCTGCTATGACATGAAGACTGATTCTCTGCTGACATGAAGCCAGATCCTCTGTTACGGGACCTCTCTCCTCTGCCTGGGTGCTGGGCCTAAATATCTGACAATGGACTGTTGCATTGGTGGCTGACGTGAAGCCTGATTCTCTGCTATGATATGAAGACTGATTCTCTGCTGACATGAAGCCAGATTGTCTGTTACGGGACCTCTCTCCTCTGCCTGTGTGCTAGGCCTAAATATATGCCAATGGATTGTTGCAGTGGTGGCTGACGTGAAGCCTGATTCTCTGCTATGACATGCAGACTGATTCTCTGGTGACATGAAGCCAGATCCTCTGTTACGGGACCTCTCTCCTCTGCCTGGGTGCTGGGCCTAAATTTATGAAAATGGACTGTTGCAGTGGTGGGTGACGTGAAGCCTGATTCTCTGCTATGACATGAAGACTGATTCTCTGCTGACATGAAGCCAGATCCTCTGTTACGGGACCTCTCTCCTCTGCCTGGGTGCTGGGCCTAAATATCTGACAATGGACTGTTGCATTGGTGGCTGACGTGAAGCCTGATTCTCTGCTATGATATGAAGACTGATTCTCTGCTGACATGAAGCCAGATTGTCTGTTACGGGACCTCTCTCCTCTGCCTGTGTGCTAGGCCTAAATATATGCCAATGGATTGTTGCAGTGGTGGCTGACGTGAAGCCTGATTCTCTGCTATGACATGCAGACTGATTCTCTGGTGACATGAAGCCAGATCCTCTGTTACGGGACCTCTCTCCTCTGCCTGGGTGCTGGGCCTAAATTTATGAAAATGGACTGTTGCAGTGGTGGGTGACGTGAAGCCTGATTCTCTGCTATGACATGCAGACTGATTCTCTGGTGACATGAAGCCAGATCCTCTGTTACGGGACCTCTCTCCTCTGCCTGGGTGCTGGGCCTAAATTTATGAAAATGGACTGTTGCAGTGGTGGGTGACGTGAAGCCTCATTCTCTGCTATGACATGCAGACTGATTCTCTGCTGACATGAAGCCAGATTGTCTGTTACGGGACCTCTCTCCTCTGCCTGGGTGCTGGGCCTGAATTTATGACAATGGACTGTTGCAGTGGTGGCTGACGTGAAGCCTGATTCTCTGCTATGATATGAAGACTGATTCTCTGCTGACATGAAGCCAGATTGTCTGTTACGGGACCTCTCTCCTCTGCCTGGGTGCCGGGGCCTAAATATCTGAGAATGGACTGTTCCAGTGGTGGGTAACGGGAAGCCAGATTCTCTGCTATGATATGAAGACTGATTCTCTGCTGACATGAAGCCAGATTGTCTGTTACGGGACCTCTCTCTTCTGCCTGGGTGCTGGGCCTAAATTTATGAAAATGGACTATTACAGTGGTGGGTGACGTGAAGCCTGATTCTCTGCTATGACATGAAGACTGATTCTCTGCTGACATGAAGCCAGATTGTCTGTTACGGGACCTCTCTCCTCTGCCTGGGTGCCGGGGCCTAAATATCTGAGAATGGACTGTTCCAGTGGTGGGTGACGGGAAGCCAGATTCTCTGCTATGGAACCTCTCTCCAATTGATTTTGGTTAATTTTTATTTATTTAATTTTTATTTTAATTAATTTCCCTATCCACATTTGTTTGCAGGGGATTTACCTACATGTTGCTGCCTTTTGCAGCCCTCTAGCCCTTTCCTGGGCTGTTTTACAGCCGTTTTAGTGCCGAAAAGTTCGGGTCCCCATTGACTTCAATGGGGTTCGGGTTCGGGACGAAGTTCGGATCGGGTTCGGATCCCGAACCCGAACATTTCCGGGATGTTCGGCCGAACTTCTCGAACCCGAACATCCAGGTGTTCGCTCAACTCTAGTTGCCAGTACATAGCGATTTGGTGTCACTGTTCTTAGTCTAGTTTCCCATCTCTGGCATGGATTCCTGCTGAGAACAGTCTGCCTGAATTCTCCATATCCGGCACTGCTGGATGCAAACGGCAGCCTGATCTCCATGTCACAGATGTGAAGCCATCTAGCTTTAGGCCTCTTTCACACAAACTATTAATATTATTATTTTTTATTATTAAAGCGCCATTCATTCCATACCGCTGTATGTATGATAAGGGGTGCACATACATAATACAGACAATTGCACTAAAAGATGAGTTACAAACTGGTACAGAAGGAGAGAGGGCCCTGCCCGTGAGGGCTTACAATCTACATGGTATGGGAGAAGGACATAGTAGGTGCGGGTTAAGTTGGTCATGGCGGTATAGAGGCAGCAGGGTCACTGGTTGTAGGCTTGTCTGAAGAGGTGGGTTTTCAGGTTTCTTTTGAAGGATTCCACTGTAGGTGAGAGTCTGATTTGTTGGGGTAGCGAGTTCCAGAGTATGGGGGATGCATGGGAGAAATCTTGGAGTCGATTGTGGAAAGAGGCAATAAGAGGAGAGGAGAGAAGGAGGTCTTGCGAGGATCGGAGAGTGCGTGTGGGGGTGTATCGGGAAAGTAGCTCAGAGATGTAGGGAGGGGACAGGTTATGGATGGCCTTGTATGTATTTGTTAGTAGGGATGAGCGAACTCGAACTGTATAGTTCGGGTTCGTACCGAATTTTGGGGTGTCCGTGACACGGACCCGAACATTTTCGTAAAAGTCCGGGTTCGGTGTTCGTCGCTTTCTTGGAGCTTTTGTGACGCTTTCTTGGCGCTTTTTGAAAGGCTGCAAAGCAGCCAATCAACAAGCGTCATACTACTTGCCCCAAGAGGCCGTCACAGCCATGCCTACTATTGGCATGGCTGTGATTGGCCAGAGCACCATGTGACCCAGCCTCTATTTAAGCTGGAGTCACATAGCGCCGCCCGTCACTCTGCTCTGATTAGCGTAGGGAGAGGTTGCAGCTGCGACAGTAGGGCGAGATTAGGCAGATTAACTCCTCCAAAGGACTTGATTAATCGATCGATCTGCAGCTGTGTATCATTGAGCTGCTGAAATTCAATTGCTCACTGTTTTTAGGCTGCCCAGACCGTTTGTCAGTCACTTTTTTCTGGGGTGATCAGCGGCCATTTTGTGTCTTGTGGTGCGCCAGCACAAGCTGCGACCAAGTGCATTTAACCCTCAGTAGTGTGGTTGGTCAAGCTGTCACACCAAGTGCATTTAACCAGCAATAGTGTGGTTATTTTTTGGCCATATCCCAGTCTAATTCTGTCAGTAAATCCATACCAGTCACCCAGCGCCTAAATACTAGGCCTCAAATTTATATCCCGCTAAATCTGTCGTTACCGCTGTACTGTTCTGGCTGGGCAAGTTATTTAGTGTCCGTCAAAGCACATTTTTTGTTCTGGGTTGAAATACAATTCCCAATTTAGCAATTTCATAATTTAGTGGTTTCTGCTGTAGCAGAGCTATTTGAAATCTATCCCTAAAAGGGTATATAATATTCAAGGTGCACATAGGGTCATTCAGAATAACTTCACACACACGCTACTGTGCATTTCCAAGTCTAATTCTGTCAGTAAATCCATACCGGTCACCCAGCGCCTAAATACTAGGCCTCAAATTTATATCCCGCTAAATCTGTCGTTACCGCTGTACTGTTCTGGCTGGGCAAGTTATTTAGTGTCCGTCAAAGCACATTTTTTGTTCTGGGTTGAAATACAATTCCCAATTTAGCAATTTCATAATTTAGTGGTTTCTGCTATATCAGAGCTATTTGAAATCTATCCCTAAAAGGGTATATAATATTCAAGGTGCACATAGGGTCATTCAGAATAACTTCACACACACGCTACTGTGCATTTCCAAGTCTAATTCTGTCAGTAAATCTATACCGGTCACCCAGCGCCTAAATACTAGGCCTCCAATTTATATTCAGCTGAATTTGAATACAATACATTGGGCCAAATAATATTGTTGTTGTTGTGGTGAACGATAACAATGAGGAAAACATCTATTAAGGGACGCGGACGTGGACATGGTCGTGGTGGTGTTAGTGGACCCTCTGGTGCTGGGAGAGGACGTGGCCGTTCTGCCACATCCACACGTCCTAGTGTACCAACTACCTCAGGTCCCAGTAGCCGCCAGAATTTACAGCGATATATGGTGGGGCCCAATGCCGTTCTAAGGATGGTAAGGCCTGAGCAGGTACAGGCATTAGTCAATTGGGTGGCCGACAGTGGATCCAGCACGTTCACATTATCTCCCACCCAGTCTTTTGCAGAAAGCGCACAGATGGCGCCTGAAAACCAACCCCATCAGTCTGTCACATCACCCCCATGCATATCAGGGAAACTGTCTGAGCCTCAAGTTATGCAGCAGTCTCTTATGCTGTTTGAAGACTCTGCTGGCAGGGTTTCCCAAGGGCATCCACCTAGCCCTTCCCCAGCGGTGGAAGACATAGACTGCACTGACGCACAACCACTTATGTTTCCTGATGATGAGGACATGGGAATACCACCTCAGCATGTCTCTGATGATGACGAAACACAGGTGCCAACTGCTGCGTCTTTCTGCAGTGTGCAGACTGAACAGGAGGTCAGGGATCAAGACTGGGTGGAAGACGATGCAGGGGACGATGAGGTCCTAGACCCCACATTGAATGAAAGGTCGTGCCACTGACTTTCACAGTTCGGAGGAAGAGGCAGTGGTGAGACCGAGCCAACAGCGTAGCAAAAGAGGGAGCAGTGGGCAAAAGCAGAACACCCGCCGCCAAGAGACTCCGCCTGCTACTGACCGCCGCCATCTGGGACCGAGCACCCCAAAGGCAGCTTCAAGGAGTTCCCTGGCATGGCACTTCTTCAAACAATGTGCTGACGACAAGACCCGAGTGGTTTGCACGCTGTGCCATCAGAGCCTGAAGCGAGGCATTAACGTTCTGAACCTGAGCACAACCTGCATGACCAGGCACCTGCATGCAAAGCATGAACTGCAGTGGAGTAAACACCTTAAAACCAAGGAAGTCACTCAGGCTCCCCCTGCTACCTCTTCTGCTGCTGCCGCCTCAGGCCTCTTCTGCTGCTGCCGCCTCGGCCTCTTCCTCCGCCTCTGGAGGAACGTTGGCACCTGCCGCCCAGCAAACAGGGGATGTACCACCAACACCACCACCACCTCCGTCACCAAGCGTCTCAACCATGTCACACGGCAGCGTTCAGCTCTCCATCTCACAAACATTTGAGAGAAAGCGTAAATTCCCACCTAGCCACCCTCGATCCCTGGCCCTGAATGCCAGCATTTCTAAACTACTGGCCTATGAAATGCTGTCATTTAGGCTGGTGGACACAGACAGCTTCAAACAGCTCATGTCGCTTGCTGTCCCACAGTATGTTGTTCCCAGCCGCCACTACTTCTCCAAGAGAGCCGTGCCTTCCCTGCACAACCAAGTATCCGATAAAATCAAGTGTGCACTGCGCAACGCCATCTGTAGCAAGGTCCACCTAACCACAGATACGTGGACCAGTAAGCACGGCCAGGGACGCTATATCTCCCTAACTGCACACTGGGTAAATGTAGTGGCAGCTGGGCCCCAGGCAGAGAGCTGTTTGGCGCACGTCCTTCCGCCGCCAAGGATCGCAGGGCAACATTCTTTGCCTCCTGTTGCCACCTCCTCCTTCTCGGCTTCCTCCTCCTCTTCTTCCACCTGCTCATCCAGTCAGCCACACACCTTCACCACCAACTTCAGCACAGCCCGGGGTAAACGTCAGCAGGCCATTCTGAAACTCATATGTTTGGGGGACAGGCCCCACACCGCACAGGAGTTGTGGCGGGGTATTAGAACAACAGACCGACGAGTGGTTGCTGCCGGTGAGCCTCAAGCCCGGCCTGGTGGTGTGCGATAATGGGCGAAATCTCGTTGCAGCTCTGGGACTAGCCAGTTTGACGCACATCCCTTGCCTGGCGCATGTGCTGAATTTGGTGGTGCAGAAGTTCATTCACAACTACCCCGACATGTCAGAGCTGCTGCATAAAGTGCGGGCCGTCTGTTCGCGCTTCCGGCGTTCACATCCTGCCGCTGCTCGCCTGTCTGCGCTACAGCATAACTTCGGCCTTCCCGCTCACCGCCTCATACGCGACGTGCCCACCAGGTGGAACTCCACCTTGCACATGCTGGACAGACTGTGCGAGCAGCAGCAGGCCATAGTGGAGATTCAGCTGCAGCACGCACGGTCAGTCGCACTGCGGAACAGCACCACTTCACCACCAATGACTGGGCCTCCATGCGAGACCTGTGTGCCCTGTTGCGCTGTTTCGAGTACTCCACCAACATGGCCAGTGGCGATGACGCCGTTATCAGCGTTACAATACCACTTCTATGTCTCCTTGAGAAAACACTTAGGGCGATGATGGAAGAGGAGGTGGCCCAGGAGGAGGAGGAGGAGGAGGAGGAGGAAGAGGGGTCATTTATAGCACTTTCAGGCCAGTCTCTTCGAAGTGACTCAGAGGGAGGTTTTTTGCAACAGCAGAGGCCAGGTACAAATGTGGCCAGCCAGGGCCCACTACTGGAGGACGAGGATGAGGAGGAGGTGGAGGAGGATGAGGATGAAGCATGGTCACAGCGGGGTGGCACCCAACGCAGCTCGGGCCCATCACTGGTGCGTGGCTGGGGGGAAAGGCAGGACGATGACGATACGCCTCCCACAGAGGACAGCTTGTCCTTACCCCTGGGCAGCCTGGCACACATGAGCGACTACATGCTGCAGTGCCTGCGCAACGACAGCAGAGTTGCCCACATTTTAACCTGTGCGGACTACTGGGTTGCCACCCTGCTGGATCCACGCTACAAAGACAATGTGCCCACCTTACTTCCTGCACTGGAGCGTGATAGGAAGATGCGCGAGTACAAGCGCACTTTGGTAGACGCGCTACTGAGAGCATTCCCAAATGTCACAGGGGAACAAGTGGAAGCCCAAGGCCAAGGCAGAGGAGGAGCAAGAGGTCGCCAAGGCAGCTGTGTCACGGCCAGCTCCTCTGAGGGCAGGGTTAGCATGGCAGAGATGTGGAAAAGTTTTGTCAACACGCCACAGCTAACTGCACCACCACCTGATACGCAACGTGTTAGCAGGAGGCAACATTTCACTAACATGGTGGAACAGTACTTGTGCACACCCCTCCACGTACTGACTGATGGTTCGGCCCCATTCAACTTCTGGGTCTCTAAATTGTCCACGTGGCCAGAGCTAGCCTTTTATGCCTTGGAGGTGCTGGCCTGCCCGGCGGCCAGCGTTTTGTCTGAACGTGTATTCAGCACGGCAGGGGGCGTCATTACAGACAAACGCAGCCGCCTGTCTACAGCCAATGTGGACAAGCTGACGTTCATAAAAATGAACCAGGCATGGATCCCACAGGACCTGTCCGTCCCTTGTCCAGATTAGACATTAACTACCTCCCCTTAACCATATATTATTGTACTCCAGGGCACTTCCTCATTCAATCCTATTTTTATTTTCATTTTACCATTATATTGCGAGGCTACCCAAAGTTGAATGAACCTCTCCTCTGTCTGGGTGCCGGGGCCTAAATATATGCCAATGGACTGTTCCAGTGTTGGGTGACGTGAAACCTGATTCTCTGCTATGACATGCAGACTAATTCTCTGCTGACATGAAGACAGATTCTCTGTTACGGGACCTCTCTCCTCTGCCTGGGTGCTGGGCCTAAATATCTGACAATGGACTGTTGCAGTGGTGGCTGACGTGAAGCCTGATTTTCTGCTATGACATGCAGACTGATTCTCTGCTGACATGAAGCCAGATCCTCGGTTACGGGACCTCTCTCCTCTGCCTGGGTGCGGGGCCTAAATATCTGACAATGGACTGTTGCAGTGGTGGCTGACGTGAAGCCTGATTTTCTGCTATTACATGCAGACTGATTCTCTGCTGACATGAAGCCAGATCCTCTGTTACGGGACCTCTCTCCTCTGCCTGTGTGCTGGGCCTAAATATATGCCAATGGACTGTTGCAGTGGTGGCTGACGTGAAGCCTGATTCTCTGCTATGACATGCAGACTAATTCTCTGCTGACATGAAGACAGATTCTCTGTTACGGGACCTCTCTCCTCTGCCTGTGTGCTGGGCCTAAATATATGCCAATGGACTGTTGCAGTGGTGGCTGACGTGAAGCCTGATTCTCTGCTATGACATGCAGACTAATTCTCTGCTGACATGAAGACAGATTCTCTGTTACGGGACCTCTCTCCTCTGCCTGGGTGCTGGGCCTAAATATCTGACAATGGACTGTTGCATTGGTGGCTGACGTGAAGCCCGATTCTCTGCTATGACATGCAGACTGATTCTCTGCTGACATGAAGCCAGATTGTCTGTTACGGGACCTCTCTCCTCTGCCTGGGTGCTGGGCCTAAATATCTGACAATGGACTGTTGCAGTGGTGGCTGACGTGAAGCCTGATTCTCTGCTATGATATGAAGACTGATTCTCTGCTGACATGAAGCCAGATTGTCTGTTACGGGACCTCTCTCCTCTGCCTGGGTGCTGGGCCTAAATATCTGACAATGGACTGTTGCAGTGGTGGCTGACGTGAAGCCTGATTCTCTGCTATGACATGCAGACTGATTCTCTGCTGACATGAAGCCAGATCCTCTGTTACGGGACCTCTCTCCTCTGCCTGGGTGCTGGGCCTAAATATCTGACAATGGACTGTTGCAGTGGTGGCTGACGTGAAGCCTGATTCTCTGCTATGACATGCAGACTGATTCTCTGCTGACATGAAGCCAGATTGTCTGTTACGGGACCTCTCTCCTCTGCCTGGGTGCTGGGCCTAAATATCTGACAATGGACTGTTGCAGTGGTGGCTGACGTGAAGCCTGATTCTCTGCTATGATATGAAGACTGATTCTCTGCTGACATGAAGCCAGATTGTCTGTTACGGGACCTCTCTCCTCTGCCTGGGTGCTGGGCCTAAATATCTGACAATGGACTGTTGCAGTGGTGGGCTGACGTGAAGCCTGATTCTCTGCTATGACATGCAGACTGATTCTCTGCTGACATGAAGCCAGATTGTCTGTTACGGGACCTCTCTCCTCTGCCTGGGTGCTGGGCCTAAATTTATGACAATGGACTGTTGCAGTGGTGGCTGACGTGAAGCCTGATTCTCTGCTATGACATGCAGACTGATTCTCTTCTGACATGAAGCCAGATTGTCTGTTACGGGACCTCTCTCCTCTGCCTGGGTGCTGGGCCTAAATATCTGACAATGGACTGTTGCATTGGTGGCTGATGTGAAGCCTGATTCTCTGCTATGATATAAAGACTGATTCTCTGCTGACATGAAGCCAGATTGTCTGTTACGGGACCTCTCTCCTCTGCCTGGGCCTAAATATCTGACAATGGACTGTTGCATTGGTGGCTGACGTGAAGCCTGATTCTCTGCTATGATATGAAGACTGATTCTCTGCTGACATGAAGCCAGATTCTCTGTTACGGGACCTCTCTCCTCTGCCTGGGTGCCGGGGCCTAAATATCTGAGAATGGACTGTTCCAGTGGTGGGTGACGTGAAGCCAGATTCTCTGCTATGGGACCTCTCTCCAATTGATTTTGGTTAATTTTTATTTATTTAGCTTTTATTTTAATTCATTTCCCTATCCACATTTGTTTGCAGGGGATTTACCTACATGTTGCTGCCTTTTGCAGCCCTCTAGCCCTTTCCTGGGCTGTTTTACAGCCTTTTTAGTGCCGAAAAGTTCGGGTCCCCATTGACTTCAATGGGGTTCGGGTTCGGGACGAAGTTCGGATCGGGTTCGGATCCCGAACCCGAACATTTTCGGGAAGTTCGGCCGAACTTCTCGAACCCGAACATCCAGGTGTCCGCTCAACTCTATTTGTTAGTACTTTGAAGTGAATTTGTTGGGCAATGGGGAGCCAGTGAAGGGATTGGCAGAGGGGAGAGGCAGAGGAGTAATAGGATGAGAGGTGGATTAGTCGGGCAGCAGAGTTGAGGATAGATTGGAGGGGTGCGAGAGTGCTAGATGGAAGGCCACAGAGGAGAATGTTGCAGTAGTGTAGGCGGGAGATAATGAGGGCATGTACTAGCTATTTCGCTGATTCAAAGTTAAGGAAGGAACGGATGCGGGAGATGTTTTTGAGTTGGAGGCGGCAGGTGGTGGAAAGGGCTTGGATGTGCGGTCGGAAGGAAAGGGCAGAATCCAAGGTCACTCCAAGGCAGCGGGCTTTGTTGACTGGGGAGAGTGTGCAGCCATTGATCATGATAGATAGGTCTGTTGGGGGGGTTGAACAAGATGGGGGAAAGATTATGAATTCTGTCTTATCCATGTTAAGTTTAAGAAAGCGAGAGGCAAAGAAGGATGATATAGAAGATAGACATTGTGGGATTCTTGATAGTAAGGTGGTGATGTCTGGACCAGAGAGGTAGATTTGTGTGTCGTCAGCGTAGGAGTGATACTGAAAGCCATGGGACTTTATGAGCTGTCCCAGGCCAAAAGTGTAGATAGAGAAGAGCAGGGGTCCTAGGACAGAGCCTTGCGGGACACCAACAGAGAGGGAATGAGACAAGGAGGTGGTGCGGGAGTGGGAGACGCTAAACATCCGGTCTGTGAGGTATGATGTGATCCAGGAGAGGGCCAGGTCAGTGATGCCAAGAGATGAGAGAGTTTGCAACAGAAGGGAGTGGTCAACAGTGTCGAAGGCAGAGGACAGGTCAAGGAGAAGGAGGACAGAGTATAGTTTCTTGGTTTTGGCTGTCAGTAGGTCATTGGTGACTTTGGTAAAGGCAGTCTCGGTCGAGTGGTGGGGTCGGAAGCCAGATTGTAGGCGGTCAAAGAGGGAACAGGAGGAGAGGTGGGAGGACAGTTCTGAATGGACATGTTGCTCAAGTAGCTTTGAGCCATACGGAAGAAGTGATATGGGGCGATAACTGGACAAGGAAGATGGGTTAAGTGAAGGCTTTTTGAGGATGGGTGTAATGGTAGCATGTTTAAAAGCAAAGGGGAAGACACCAGAGTTTAGTGATAAGTTGAAGAGATGAGTTAGGGCTGGGATAAACACTGTGGTGAGGTTAGGGATGAAGTGGGATGGGATTGGGTCAAGTGCACAGGTGGTCAGATGAGATTTGGAGAGTAGAGTGGAGAGTTTTTCTTCTGTAATGGTGGAGAAGCTGGTTTTGGGAGAAGAGAACTGAGCAGTTGTGTAGAGGGTCTGTGGGGACTGTGCAGTAAAACTTTCTCTGATGTGGAATATCTTTTATTTGAAATATTTGGCAAAGTCTTCAGCTGAGAAGATAGGAGAGGGTGGGGGATGGAGAAGGGAGTTAAAAGTGCTAAAAAGTTGTTTAGGGCTGTGTGACAGGGAAGATATGAGAGATGAGAAGTAGGCCTGTTTTGCATCAGCGAGTGAGGATTTGAATATGAGAAGGAATTGCTTGTATGCGGTGAAATGATCTTTAGAATGGGATTTCTTCCATCGCCGCTCAGCAGCCCTGGAAGCTTGTCTGAGTTTTTTGGTCAGGTTGGTGTGCCAGGGTTGTTTTCTGGTCAGGTTGGTATGCCAGGGTTGACTGTTGATTTTCCGGATTTTGTTGTGTGTGAGGGGGGCAACAGTGTCCAGAGCTGTACTTATTGTGGTGTTATATAGGGTGGTAGCAGCTTCTGGGTCTTGGAGGCAACAGATGGTAGAGAGTGGGAGAAGAGAGTCAGAAAGCAGGCTAAAGTCGAGATGTTTGAGGTTCCTGCAGGGGTGTGCTAGTGTGTGGACCGGGGGAGCTGCAGAAGAGACCAGTGAAGAGAAGGCGAGTAGGTTGTGGTCGGATAGGGGGAGAGGCGAATTAGAAAGGTTAGATAGGGAGCAGAGGCGGGTAAAGATCAGATCCAGAGTGTGACCATCTCTGTGGGTGGGAGCTGAAGACCACTGTGATAGGCCGAAGGAGGAAGATAGTGACAGGAGTTTAGAGGCGGCCGAGTGGCATGTGTCAATAGGGATGTTGAAGTCACCCATGATGATAGTGGGGATGTCAGCAGAAAGAAAGTGTAGTAGCCAGGTGTTAAAGTGGTCAAGAAAGATGGTGGCTGGGCCTGGAGGGCAGTAAATTACAGCTACTTGAAGGTTGGAGGGAGAGTAGATGCGAACAGAGTGTACTTCAAATGAGGTGAGCGTAATGGAGGGTGGCAGTGGAGTTGGGCTGTAGGAGCAGGTGTCTGATAGGAGAAGACCAACTCCTCCACCATGTTTGCAGCTGGGGCGGGGGTGTGAGTGAATTGAAATCCACTATAAGAGAGTGCAGCAGGGGAGGAGGTGTCTGAGGGTGTCAGCCATGTTTCTGTGAGACCCAGAAAGGAAAGGTTTTGAGAGATGAACAGTTCATGAATGTACGACAGTTTGTTACAGACGGAGCGCGCGTTCCATAATGCTCCTGCAAGAGGAACCAAAGGAGCAGGGGTCAGAGGAATGGTAATTAGGTTTAAGGGGTTGCAGATATGTGTAGAAGGAGATTTGTAGTGGGACATGGAGGTAATAGTGGGGATTTGCTGAGGGGGTCCTGGATTTGGAGAGATATCACCAGCAGTAAGGAGAAGCAGAGAAAGTGTTAATAGATGAGAATAAGAGAGGGCATGAGGTGTCTGTGTGTGTTTGGGAAGGAAGTGTTTTATGTTTGCAAACAGGTTTGTGCAAGCGGTCAGACGAGAAGGTAAGATGGAGGAAGAGATGAATAGTTCCTTGCTGGGTGAATGGATGTGGGGGTATTTCAGGAGGTTGTGGAAAAGTAGGAGGAGTAAGAGGAAAAATTTAAACATTGTTAGCATTGACTATGTCTGTAATTACCTGTGGTCCAATTCTGGTATAATTCAGTCTGTGCACTTAAGAGTTGCACTTGAGATGTTGCATGTGGAAAGACCAAGGTCTGAAAAGACCTAGGACCTCAGATTTATACCACTCAGTGTTCAATCAGGTGTGACCAAAAGGGGAGGGGACTACATTTGTCCTAATCAAGGAGGACCAGATACAGGGTCATAGTCAATGTAAACAAATACTCAATAAATCCAGCAGGGAAAGAGACATTAATAGAACGATATGGATTGGCACAGGATGCGTTCAGGGAAACTCGCACCATTTTGCAAGCAAGTTCAGTCAGTTTTGTTTGCATAGTGAATGGGGCTGCGTGAAAATTGCAAGCATCCGCAAGCAAGTGCGGATGCGGTGCGATTTTCACACATGGTTGCTAGGAGAGGATTGGGATGGGGACCCGATCATTATTATTTTCCCTTATAACAGGGAACATAATAGCATTCTTAATACAGACTGCTTAGTAAAATAAGTAGTAAAATGTTCATGCAGCCCGGCTTCTTTTCTGTTCTTCTTTGATGACCTGGAGGAAAAGGACCTTTTGGTGACGTCACTGCGTTTATCACATGGTCCATCACATGATCCATCACCATCAGAAGAGAAGCGGGGCTGCGCGAACAGGTGGATGAGGTGAGTTAAATTATGGTTGTTTTTTTTTACTTCCCATCCCTATTTTACTAAGCATTCTGTATTAAGAATGCTATTATTTTCCCTTATAACCATGTTATAAGGGAAAATAAAAAAAAACGACACAAAACACCTAACCCAAACCCGAACTTCTGTGAAGAAGTTCGGGTCTGGGTACCGAACATGCCAATTTTGGATCTGTCTGCACCAGCCACACGGATGTTGTCGTGCATTGGGGACCTCAAATTGCGGTCCCCAATGCGCGGAACGGCCGTCACACTGTCGTGTGCATGAGCCCTTAGACGGAACTATTAACCCTGATTTATGTGCAGAGTATATAGGCCACATCTTTCCTAATGCCCATTAAAGTTGCATGGTGTCAATCCTTTAACCTAAAAAGGGTAAATGAATGTGTTAGTTTATTTGTCCCTTTCATTTATTGTATTAGTGATGGGATTAAGATAGCTGACTCTAGAAGTAGCCTGTGTAGAGGAGTAAATCACCCTATGACACACTCAGGAGATAATCCCATCACATTGGTCTCCTCTCTCCCTATTGTTTCATCAAGACACTGGGGATGGGATGTCTGTTTGAATGCGGTTCATGTTTGATTGAACTGTATATATAATGAGTTGGTCTTCAAAAAAGGGAGTTCTTGATTAACTCTTCAACATTGATGTTGCCTGATGATTGAGGAGTTTATCGTTCTGTCCTCATATATTGGCTATGTCCAATTATTAGGCAGGTTTGGGCTGAGGACACTGGAATTCGGGTTCCAGCGGAGGGGAAGCTGTTTTCTGACGGAGGTACCCAGTCAGGGTACTAGGTGGTCCGTCACAGCACGTTTCACACAAACATAAATATATCTTTGTGTGTGTGTGTGTGTATATATATATATATATATATATATTGTGAACTGTTATGCCTTCCTGCGGGGTTGTTTTGGGCCGAAACAGGTACACTGACACCTTTGTAGCTTGTGCGTCACACTGCTGCTAGTTTATTTTGCAAGTTGCTCAAATTAACAAACAAAACGAAAAACAACAATAGCCGTCTGGCTCCTGCCTATCTCACTCGGCAGCCCTAGCTAAACTCATAACACAAACACAAAGAGCATTTTCAAGGGGAAAACAGAGCAACTTACAGTTCAGTAGTTAGGTGGAGAAGCCAACCGCTTTCTGAGCTCCTGGGCTTGCAGCTTCTCAAACAGACTGCCAGAGAGAGAGCTCCTGGGTCAGGGCTGCTGACTTAATTAGTACATCTGTGTGAGCAGTCCCCCAGGGAGGTAAAACCCGGACTGGCTCCGGGTGGTCAGGGAACCCACCCAACTCTTCCCTGACCGGCTCCAGGACCCTAAACTGGCTTTCTTTTTCCCAGGAAGCTTCTGGATACAAAGAAAACCAAACCTTCCTGGAGCCTTTTAACACATGAAGTGCCGGTAACTTGGTGCAATGTACACACCATCCAGCACTTTCTCTGCAAAACATTGTGACACCCTGTCACATACCCCCTCCCTCTGTTCGAACCCGTGGGTACGGACACTTTCCGAGAACCTACAATGAGTTCGGGAGAGAGCGTCAGCATTGGCCTGCAGCTTTCCTGCTCTGTGCTCCACTGAGAAATTATAGTCCTGTAGTGACAGGAACCAGCGGGTCACCCTTGCATTATGGTCTTTGGCCCGTGACATCCAGGTAAGAGGGGAGTGATCTGTCACTAACTGAAATTGACGGCCGAGCAGATAGTATCGCAGAGTCTCTAAAGCCCACTTGATGGCCAAACACTCGCGCTCCACAATACTATAGTTTTTCTCAGCTGTGGTTAGCTTCCTACTCAAATATATCACTGGGTGTTCTTCTCCATGCACCAACTGTGACAACACGGCCCCTAGGCCCACATTGGAAGCATCTGTTTGAACAACAAACTTTTTTTTGAAATCAGGAGCGATCAAAACTGGCCTACTGCATAACACCTCCTTGAGTTTACAGAACGCAACCTCAGCATCTTTGTTCCAAGAAATTCCCCCTGAGCTTTTGCCCTTGATTAGGTCCGTAAGCGGAGCAGCTATGGTGGCAAAATCTGGAATAAACCTTTGGTAATACCCTACCATGCCCAGAAACGTCCTCACCTGTTTTTTTGTGCAAGGTTGAGGCCACTCCTTAATTGCCTGTACCTTTTGAGCCTGAGGCTTGATGAGGCCTTTACCAATAATGTACCCTAGGTATCGTGCCTCTTCAAGGCCCAGGGCACATTTCTTGGGATTGGCCGTCAGACCAGCCTGCCGAATTGAGTTTACCACCGCTTGGACCTTGGGAAGATGACTTTCCCAATCCGAGCTGAATATCACCACGTCGTCAAGGTAGGCCGACGCGAAGTGCCGGTGTGGCCTAAGGACTTCATCCATCAACCTCTGAAAGGTGGCAGGGGCCCCATGAAGCCCAAACGGCATTCTCACATACTGGAATAGGCCCTGAGGAGTAGAAAATGCTGTCTTTTCCCTAGCCGTTGAAGTAAGTGGAATCTGCCAATAACCTCTGGTTAGATCCAGGGTGGTAATGTACCTGGCTGGACCTAACCTTTCTATCAACTCATCCACCCGTGGCATGGGATAAGCGTCAAACTTTGAGATATCGTTTAATTTGCGAAAGTCGTTGCAAAACCGCCAGGACCCATCCGGTTTTGGTACCAACACCACAGGGCTAGACCAATCACTATGGGACGGCTCAATAACACCTAGCTCCAACATTCTCTGGATCTCACCGGCTACTGTCTGTCTGCGAGCTTCAGGAATGCGATATGGCTTCAAGCGAACCCGAGCTTGTGGATCTGTAACAATATCATGCTTAATTACATGAGTGCAACCTGGCCACTCTGAAAACACATCAGCATTCCTAAGGAGGAATTCCTTTACCTCTTGGGCTTGTGCCCTTGACAAAGTCTCCGAGACCTTCACCTCAGTAACTTCCCTCTGAAGTGTAGGGCTGAGAGGCTCAGCCGCCATAGAAACTAACGGTTCCTTCCAGGCCTTTATTAAATTGACATGATAAATTTGCATTTTTTTCCGTTTGTCAGGTTGGTGGACTTTATAATTCACCTCCCCTATCTTCTCTACAACCTCATAGGGCCCTTGCCATTTTGCTAGGAATTTGCTTTCGACGGCTGGAACCAGAACCAGGACCCGGTCACCCGGCTGAAAAACCCTGAGTCTGGCTCCCCGATTGTATATGCGACTTTGGGCCTCTTGAGCCTGCCTCATATGTTCTTGTACTATGGGCATTACAGCTGTGATGCGATCCTGCATCTGTAGAACATGTTCCACCACGGAGCGGTGGGGAGAGGGCTCCTCTTCCCACGACTCCTTTGCAATATCCAAAAGCCCCCGGGGTTGTCGCCCATACAAAAGCTCAAACGGGGAAAACCCAGTAGACGACTGAGGCACCTCACGAACAGCAAACATCAAGTAGGGGAGCAGGCAATCCCAATCTCTCCCGTCTGCCTCAACGACCCTTTTTAACATTCTCTTGAGGGTTTTGTTGAAGCGCTCAACCAACCCATCAGTTTGAGGGTGATAGACAGATGTCCTTAACTGTTTTATACCCAGCAGCTTACACAAACCTTTCATTACGTTTGACATAAAAGGCGTTCCTTGATCCGTCAGGATCTCTTTTGGAATGCCTGTTCTAGCAAACATATGAAACAGCTCCCGGGCAATTGTTTTAGCTGACGTGTTCCGCAGAGGAACCGCCTCGGGATACCTAGTGGCATAGTCTAACACCACAAGAATGTATTGATGTCCCTTTGCAGATTTCACCAGGGGCCCCACCAAATCCATTGCAATCTGGTGAAAAGGTACCTCAATGATGGGTAATGGTACCAAGGGTCCCCGGTAATGAGGCGCAGGGGACGTCAACTGACATTCTGGGCAAGACGAACAGAATCGTTTGATTTCTGCAAATATGCCAGGCCAAAAAAACCTCTGGAGTACCCGTTGCTGCGTTTTCTCGGCTGCCAGGTGTCCTCCCATGGGGTTTTTATGAGCCAGGTCAAGTACCACTTTCCTATGCGATTTGGGAACAACTAGTTGCTCTACGACTTCACCCCTTATATTATCAACACGATAGAGAAGATCATGGTTGACAGCAAAGTGAGGGTACACCTTCTCCAAGCCTGTACTGTGGGCAACCTCATTAACCACAGCCACATTTTCCCAAGCATGAGCTAACGTTGGGTCCCTCAGTTGGGATGTGCCAAAGTTATCTTGAGAGCAGTTTATTTCTGGCATAGGTAACTCTTCCACAGACTCTTGTGGTCTCTCGGATTCCCCCACTAGCACAGAGAAGGGAAACTGGTCAGGCTCAACTGGGGTCAGTCCACCGGCCGGTGCTTCAGAACCGGAATCCCCAAAGTTAGGCAGGCTAGCCAGAGTTTCATCTCTCACACTTAGGGAAACTTGAGGTGGAAAGTCGACCGCCCACAGGTCCCAGAACAAAGGAAAGTCCCGCCCTAGTATGACACTATGCATCAGGGATTTAGACACTCCAACCTCATGGGATGTCACACCAAACTGAGTCTCAATGGGGACCACCGCTGTACCATAACTTTTTGCATCACCATGTATGCACACAACACCCATGCACTGGTTTTTCAGCTGGTCTGGAGCTACCAGGTCTGAGTGTACAAGCGTAACGAGGCTCCCAGAATCCAGCAAGGCCTGGACACTCCTTCCATCCACTTTGACTTGTGCCATGTGAGCAAGCGCAGATGTCAGACACGCTGGATGAGCAAAGAAGGAAAGGCGCCGAGTGGCTCCACACTCCATAGGTACTGGGACGTCAGGACATTTAGCAGCCACATGCCCTCGGGCTTTGCACCTCCAGCACTGGACACCGGAGCCTGGTAGGGTCTCTTTCAGCAGCCTAGTATCCATATTGGTCTTCACCCACGTTTTCAAACCAGGATCAGCATTTAAGGTTGAGGCGCCTCTCCCCGCCACTGCGGGCAGACGCCACTTTACAGGCAAGTTCTCGGGGTCAGACCCCCCTGCCAAAAAACCCTCTGCTGCGAGGTAGCGTTCAACCATCTCAACTAACTCATTGGCAGACTTTGGATCAGCGTGACTGACCCATTTTCTTAATTCATACGGCAGCGCTGTCAGGAAGCGATCCATTGTGACCCTTTCGACAATCTGGGGTGCCGTGAGCATCTCAGGTTGCAACCACTTTCGTACCAGATAAATTAGGTCATGCATCTGTGACCTGGGAGACTTATTAGGTTGGTAATTCCAGCGGTGCACTCGTTGGGCCCGCACAGCAGGAGTGACACCCAAACGGCGGAGAATTTCAAGCTTTAGCTTCTCGTAGTCCTGGGCATCCTCGGCAGACAAATCAAAATACGCTTTCTGAGAGTCACCAGTTAGAAATGGAGCAACCAACCCCGCCCACTGAGGCTTAGGCCACGCCTCCCGATCTGCGGTACGTTCAAAAGTATTCAGAAACGCTTCCACGTCATCGTGTGGGGTCATTTTCTGAAGAAAATGGCTTGCTTTGATCAACCCACTATTGCTAGGTCGATCCGGATGCGTATTCGCCAGCTGCTGCAGAACCTCTGTAAGAGTTTCTCTGTCTTTCCGAGCCTCAGCTAGTGCAGACACCTGAGAACTCAACAGACGTACAATTTCCTGCTGCGCCTCCTGCTGGGCAGCCAAAGCCTTTTCATGTCTGGCATTAGTCTCTCGCTGGACTGCATTTGCCTCTTGCTGGGTTGCACAGGCTTGTGCCAACCTCAACACCAGGTCTTCCATCGTACTGGATGATAAGATGAAATGCAATTCAAGTTGCTAGATGGGTGGTATCTGGCAGGGATCCGTGTGCCCGCATCCGACACCAATTTGTGAACTGTTACGCCTTCCTGCGGGGTTGTTTTGGGCCGAAACAGGTACACTGACACCTTTGTAGCTTGTGCGTCACACTGCTGCTAGTTTATTTTGCAAGTTGCTCAAATTAACAAACAAAACCAAAAACAACAATAGCCGTCTGGCTCCTGCCTATCTCACTCGGCAGCCCTAGCTAAACTCATAACACAAACACAAAGAGCATTTTCAAGGGGAAAACAGAGCAACTTACAGTTCAGTAGTTAGGTGGAGAAGCCAACCGCTCTCTGAGCTCCTGGGCTGGCAGCTTCTCAAACAGACTGCCAGAGAGAGAGCTCCTGGGTCAGGGCTGCTGACTTAATTAGTACATCTGTGTGAGCAGTCCTCCAGGGAGGTAAAACCCAGACTGGCTCTGGGTGGTCAGGGAACCCACCCAACTCTTCCCTGACCGGCTCCAGGACCCTAAAGTGGTTTTCCTTCTCCCAGAAAGCTTCTGGATACAAGGAAAACCAAACCTTCCTGGAGCCTTTTAACACATGAAGTGCTGGAAACTTGGTGCAATGTACACACCATCCAGCACTTTCTCTGCAAAACATTGTGACACCCTGTCACAATATATATATATATATATATATATATATATTATACATAAACTGCAATCATAATTCTGTATTCCAGTAAAAGGCCCCGTCCATCATTACATTAGATACATCCCACACTTAACTCCTTACAGATCTGGACGTGACTTAAAGCCCAGTGACATAAATGTACTGCATGGTGATCGGTCGGGTTCAGGAGCTGACCGCAGCACATGCAAGCTTCAGAAATGTGCTGGGTGTCCATCAGGTTCTCACGCCGCTGTGATGGGGACCTGATGGCAGGGAAGGTAGCATCGCAGCTGCCTTCCAGGAGGGCCTGTGAGATCCAGCCCCCTGTATTACACTGTGTAATACACTTACAGCCAATGCATGGCAATACAGAAGTCAAATCAAACCCCCAAAATTTTAAGTCCCAGAGGGGGACAAAAAATAAACAGAAAAAAAAAAGTAAAAAAAACAAACTAAGTTTTCAAAAAAAAAAAAAAAATTACATTTCAAGTAAAAAAAAAAAAGGCTTTTTAGCAAAATAAAGTTAAATAAAAATTGAAAAAAATAGGAAAAAAAAGAATAGTAGACATATTATCCATCGACCGTCTCTATAAAAAATATCACATGCCCTAACCCCTCCGGTGAACACCGTTAAAAAATTAAAATTCAAAACTGCTAAATAAACAATATTTTTGGCACATTACATCACTAAAAGTGCAACAGCAAGTGATCAAAAAGGCGTATGACCCCCAAAATAGTACCAATCTAACCGTCACTTCATCCGGCGAAAAATGAGGCCCTACCTAAGACAATCTCCCAAAAAATAGAACTAATAGAACTATTAATTCTCTCACACTATGGAGAAACTAGACCATGATTTTTTTTTCGGTTCAAAAATGTTATTATTGTGCAATACTAAAATTGTAATACTAAAATCCAAAAAAAGGATACATATTAGGTCACGTCCGTAATAACCAGCTGTATAAAAATATCACATGACCTAACCCCTCAGATGATCACTATAAAAAAAAAAAATAATAAAAAAATGTCAAAAAAGCCATTTTGTGTCACCTTACATCACAGAAAGTGTAATACCAACTGATCAAATTTTAGGTGAATTTGTAATTTTTCTTAAAGATAACAGACATTTTGTGAATTTTACCACTGCCATGAAATACAATATTTGACGAGCAAACAATCTCAGAATGGCTAGGATAAGTAGAAGTGTTTTAAAGTTACTACCGCATAAAGTGACACATGTCCGATTTGCTAAAAATGGCCTGGGCAGAAAGGTGAAAAATGGTCATGTAATTAAGGGGTAAATTTGCATTTGTTATGAGTTCTGAGTTGTTTGTCTACATTCTGAAAATTGTGTGATTCTACTTCCCTCTGTACAGCTGAGAACATCTACAGAGGAGATGGAGGTGGTTGTAGTGTCGACAGAGGAGGAGGACGAGGGAGAGCAGGCAGGACCCTCCCAAAAGTGCTCCACCAGCATCTGATGTGGGGGAGAATGTGGAGGCCGAAGAGGCTTCTCCCTGTCAGAAGCCGCAATTGCCCCCCCCCCAGCTTCTGATGAGGAAGAAGAGGAGGAGGAGAAAGTTGTCCACTGCCCCCGCCAGGAGGGTAAATATGTGCACACAGCATTATAATTTTGTATCCATAAAAAAAAGGGCCAACAATGAAGGGAAAACCACTCACTACAGTAGTATAAAACAACATCAATAGACACTAACTCTGTAATCTACATAAAAAACATGAAATAACCAACTAAATCACATTATACTCTACATAACTCTCACAAACTAACCAACTATAAAACCATCATAAATACCATTAACTAATGAATTGTAATGTAAATCGTCAGCGCTTTAACAAATACTCCCCACAATGAACTAATTGCCTCTTAATCTTAATTAAAAGTAATTTTTATATATTTTTTTAATCCTAACAGTTCTCACTAAATAAATAAAAAATGGATCCAGCTGCAGTGGGACGACCAAGCGGCAATGCTGGAAATCAAAACCAGCAAAAAAAATATTTTGTAGCAGCAAAGGAGGATCCAACAGCATCAGCGGCTTCTGGAGAAGAAGGTCAATCAGCTGGAGGAGCAGCACGAAAAGGGGCTCCAGGAGTTGCTGGACCTCCAGAAGCAGCTGAAACAGTTGCCTTAGAGGGGTGTTTGTTCCTATACATTGTTGATAAATATTTATGTTCTAACGTGTCCTTTCATTTTCCGATATTATGTTTTTGATTAATTTTAACCTATAAGGTTGCAGGGAGGCCCCGTTATAAGGCCTAAACATAAGTCAACATGATCAGGACAGACAGCAGCAGCAGGTACATGGTAATGGTCGAGTCTAAGGCCTACACATAGCTCAGCCTCACTCAGCAGGAACACACAGCAGCAGGTTCTTTGTTTGCAGCAGGATTGTGTTCTCAGGAATGGACACCCACCAGACCTGCGCAATACCAAAAATAAACTTAAACATCTCTGACAGCAGCAGGTCATACAAACATTTTAAGTGGTGGCAAAGGGTACTTTTTATCAAACAGGTGTCCCACAGAAGACAGAAACACTTGTGATAGCATTTCAAATCACACATTTGTAAAAGTGGAAAATTACGAGCAGACGCCAATTTTTCACTTTCGCAAAAGGGTTAAAGGAGAAAATTCACCCCTGTATTTTTCCCCTATTTTCTACCCATTTAGCAAACACCCTATATTTGCTTGTAGCGTGCTGTGTGGGACCACAGCAGAGCTTCTAGGGGCAAAGGGCAAAATATGTTTTTTTTAGGCCTGAATAAACAGACCTGTGAAGAGATTAATAGCTTCTAAAAAATATGTGGATATGTGCTTAAATCATAATAAGTACATATTAAAAAAATATGTCAAAAACCAATTGTGTCATAAAAAAAATCTGGTGTAACGATTAAATACATAATGTAGGGGGCGAAGAACTAACCAGCATGGATCTGATATAATGTCCCGTTGTGTTAACTGCCCATGTCGGTGCATAGCTTCCTCATTACATAAAGAAACATGTGTTGCCATTACGTGATCGCATCGACGGAGGAACACACACAGGCCGCGAGTGTCCATAGACAGGGTGTTCACATGATAACAGATTACATGTATGCGCCTGAAATTGAAAGCAAGCTGAGCCAGAAGCGCATCCTGTCTATGCGGTCACATGATAGCAACAATGGAAATGAGTAGACTAACTCCAAAAATGGTGACATGGCTTCAATAGCATTATATATACTACAGTTTATATTGTAAAGTGAAAAGCTTTGATTCTATAAAAATCGCATGTGCAAATTATCATTACATAGTTGTCAAGAAGTAACATGAAATAAAAATGTATTTTTAGATATATACATGTGGCATTAACGCTCCATTCCCAAAACAGGATTACTACACAGATGAGTATAACACCAGTCACACCAAACCATTTGGAGAGGTCAACATGGAAGTCAGGCATCCTGTTCAGGACGACAGACAACACCATGTTCGATCCTGATAAAAACAAAACAGAAAATAATAAAATTTAATTAGGTTTCTCAATCAGTCCTGTACAATGTTAACTGCACAAGACCTTTTGACAAGGGAAGCCCACATGCAGTCCCCATAGCAAAATTATAACATATAAAATGAAGTAATGAAAAAAAGTTTTTTAGTGAATGAAGCGTAACACCGCATGACTGTATTTTATTCAAACAAATCTTTATATATATAAATCTTGACAATATATGATGAACAGAGCACATACGCAAAAATTAAGCATGCACACCAGTTTAAGAGAATTCTAATACTCGATGGTTGATAACGTCCAAGGACGAATGAGTGGTCTATGCTGGTTGTCCTCAGCAGTATCAGGACACACTGCAGCGGCAGATAATTGTTACAGGTATATTATAAGGCTTACACCTAGCTCAACTGAACTCAGCAGGACAGACTGCATCAGGTACATGGTAACGCTTATGTGTAATGCATACACATAGATGGGCCTAACTGAGCATGAAAAGAACAGACAACAGCAGGTAAATGCAGGTACATTAGGTGGTCACAGGATAAATATGTAACTGTCGGACAGTACAGGCCCCAAAAATTAGCCAATAGGCATTCACCTGACAGCAAAGAACTTTGGATTCTGTGGCTGGAGGTACATTAGGCGGTGACAGGATAAAAAAAATTAATGTAGGCCAGTACAAATACATGTCAAATACATATGTTTAAAATAACTAAAAATATAAAATTGGATTAAAAACATGGCTAACGAAATCCCCCCTCTTGAATAAACCCTAAATTATAAAAGGTGAAATTCAATTACACATGCTCATCACAGGTGTTGAATTCCTCCGAGATCCATGCCTCATTCATTTTTAGAAATGTGAGGTAGTCCACACTGTCTTGAGCTAGGTGAGTGTGCCTATCGGTCACGATCCCCCCTGCTGCGCTGAACGTCCTTTCGGACAGGACACTTGACGAGGGGCAAGCCAAGAGTTCTATGGCAAATTGTGCCAGCTCTGGCCACAGGTCAAGCCTGCGCACCCAGTAGTCAAGGGGTTCCTCGCTTCTCAGAGCGTCCACATTGGCCGTTAACCCGATGTAGTCGGACACCTGCCGGTCTAGGCGTTCCTGAGGCTGGATCCGGAGGGTGGCCGTCAATGGGTTGGCTTTAAGAATGATCTCATATCCGAAGTGACCAACACATCTTCAAACCGCCCTTTTGCAGGCGCGGTAGGATTAGTACTCGCACCTGTTTTGCTGTGGGTGGAAATTCCTCAGCTAGTGCCCGCAACAGCAGAATGCAGCATCTCTCGCAGCAAGGCCTGGAAATGCTGCATTCTGCCAGCCCTCTGTGATGCTGGTAACATGTCCGCCATTTTGTGTTTCTACCGGGGGTCTAAGTACGTCACCACCCAGTACTGGTCCTTGACCTTTATGCTTTTTATAAGGGGGTCCCTCTTCAAACACTGGAGCATGAAGGCCCCCATTTTCACTAAATTGGATGCGTTGGAGCACCCTGGCTCCTGCTCATCATCCAGGAGAATGTCATCCTTTGTCTTTTTCCCCCAGCGACGGACAACTCCAGAGATCCCCGAAAAGTTTAAAGCCTGCTCTTTTTGCTCCTCCTCCTCCCCCCGCCATCCTCCTCTGACTCCTCTTCAGACTCCTGCTGACTTGTCTCAGATGGAATAGCCCCCACTGGGAATTCATTCAGCATTGCGACTTCCTCATCTTCCTGCTCCTGCTCCTCGATGGCTTGATCAATGACACGACACAATGCACGCTCCAGAAAGAAGGCGTAAGGTACGATGTCACTGATGGCGACCTGGTTGCGACTAACCAGTTTGGTGATCTCATCAAATGGCCGCAGAAGTCTTTTAACCACTGGGCTATAGAGCTCAATGCTAAGTCAGTGCTGAAAAACATCATAGAAGTTTATATTTTGTTAAAAACAGCATAGAAGTTTCTCTTGTATTATACAAGAGAAGCTTCTATGAGGTTTTTCAGCACTGACTTAGCATTGAGCTTGCCCTTAATGTAGAAGGCTGTGAGTTCAAATCCCCACAGAGACATTTTAAAAAATAGAGTCTATATTACATTTATATATACAGAGTGTCCCAAAGCATAATGACAATGCTTGGGAATGCCCCTTTCATGTTCATGGACATATGCATATAGGGAGTCAGAGCAGGGACTCCTTAGCTGGGAAATTTCCCACTCTGGAGTCGGGGCGGGACTGAAGCAGGGGGCCCCCCAATTGCCCAGTTTGCCCCCCCTAACCCCGGTCCTGCTTGGGTGTAATCCATCTGGACCTGGAGCCTTGTTCACATTTACCCTATTTAACTTATCTTGGACCATATCTACAGTTATCCAATTGAGTATATTACTGGATGTACTAACAGCCCCACCACCACAGATATCAGGCACTTTCTCTTCTTTTGTATATACAGAGCTAAAAAAAACATTTAGTAAGGCTGGGTTCACACGGGCGTCACGTTTTGGCTCAGGATGCGTCCCGGGTGCATCGCGGCAAACCCGCACGAGTAGGTACCCGATTGCAGTCAGTTTTGACTGTGATTGCGTTCCGTTGTTCAGTTGTTATCGCACGGGTGCAATGCGTTTTGCACGCGCGTGATAAAAAACTGAATGTGGTACCCAGACCCAAACTTCTTTACTGAAGTTCAGGTTTGGGTTCAAGGTTGTGTAGATGTAATGATTTTCCCTTATAACATGGTTATAAGGGAAAACAATAGCATTCTCTAATACAAAATGCTTAGTACAAGGTCAATTGAGGGTTAGAAAATAAAATAAAAATTAACTCACCTCCTCCAATTGATCGCGTAGCTGCAGGTCTCCTGTTCTTTCTTCAAGACCTGTCAAAGGACCTGTGGTGACATCACTGAGCTTATTATTATTATTTATTATTAAAGCGCCATTCATTCCATAGCGCTGTACATATGAGAAGAGGTATACATACATAATACAGACAATTGCACTAATCATAAAGAAGACGAGTTACAAACTGGTACAGAAGGAGAGAGGGCCCTGCCCGTGAGGGCTTACAATCTACATGGTAGGTGTGGGTGAAGTTGGTCATGGCGGTATGGAGGCAGCAGGGTTGTAGGCTTGTCTAAAGAGGTGGGTTTTCAAGTTTCTTTTGAAGGATTCCACTGTAGGTGAGAGTCTGATATGTTGGGGTAGCGAGTTCCAGAGTATGGGGGATGCACGGTAGAATTCTTGGGGGCGATTGTGGGAAGAGGCGATAAGAGGAGAGGAGAGAAGGAGGTCTTGTGAGGATCGGAGAGTGCGTGTGGGGGTGTATCGGGAAAGTAGCTCAGAGATGTAGGGAGGGGACAGGTTATGGACGGCCTTGTATGTATTTGTTAGTACTTTGAAGTGAATTCGTTGGGCAATGGGGAGCCAGTGAAGGGATTGGCAGAGGGGAGAGGCAGAGGAGTAATAGGGTGGGAGGTGGATTAGTCGGGCAGCAGAGTTGAGGATAGATTGGAGGGGTGCGAGAGTGCTAGATGGAAGGCCACAGAGGAGAGTGTTGCAGTAGTCTAGGCGGGGGATGATGAGGGCATGTACAAGCATTTTCGCAGATTCAAAGTTAAGGAAAGCACAGATGCATGAGATGTTTTTAAGTTGGAGGCGGCAGGTGGTGGAAAGTGCTTGGTCTGAAGGAGAGGGCAGAATCCAAGGTCAGTCCAAGGCAGCGGACTTGGTTGACCGAGGAGAGTGTGCAGCCATTGATCGTGATAGATAGGTCTGTTGGGGGGGTTGAGCAAGATGGGGGAAAGAGGATGAATTCTGTTTTATCCATGTTAAGTTTTAGAAAGTGAGAGGCAAAGAAGGATGATATAGAAGATAGACATTGTGGGAATCTGGATAGTAAGGTGGTGATGTCTGGACCAGAGAGGTAGATTTGTGTGTCGTCAGCGTAGGAGTGATACTGAAAGCCATGGGACTCTATTAGCTGTCCCAGGCCAAAAGTGTAAATAGAGAAGAGCAGGGGTCCTAGGACAGAGCCTTGCGGGACACCAACAGAGAGGGAATGAGACGAGGAGGTGGTGCGGGAGTGGGAGACGCTAAACATCCGGTCTGTGAGGTATGATGTGATCCAGGAGAGGGCCAGGTCAGTGATGCCAAGAGATGAGAGAGTTTGCAACAGAAGGGAGTGGTCAACAGTGTCGAAGGCAGAGGACAGGTCAAGGAGGACACAGTATTTATTGTTTCGTGGTTTTGGCTGTCAGTAGGTCATTGGTAACTTTGATGAGGGCAGTCTCAATCGAATGGTGGGGTCAGAACCCAGATTGTAGGCGGTCAAAGAGGGAGCAGGAGGAAAGGTGAGAGGACAGTTCAGAATGGACATGTTGTTCAAGTAGTTTTGAGGCATACGGAAGCAGTGATATGGGGCGATAACTGGACAAGGAAGATGGGTCAAGTGAAGGCTTTTTGAGGATGGGTGTAATGGTAGCATGTTTAAAAGCAGAGGGGAAGACACCAGAGGTTAGTGATAGGTTGAAGAGATGAGTTAGGGCTGGGATAAACATTGTGGTGAGGTTAGGGATGAGGTGGGATGGGATTGGGTCAAGTGCACAGGTGGTGAGATGTGATCTGGAGAGTAGAGTGGAGAGTTTTTTTTTCTGTAATGGTGGAGAAGCGGGTTTTGGGAGAAGAGGACCGAGCAGTTGTGTACAGGGTCTGTGGGGACTGTGTAGTGACGCTTTCTTTGATGTTGACTATCTTTTGTTTGAAATATTTGGCAAAGTCCTCAGATGAGAAGAGAGGAGAGGGTGGGGGCGCTGGGGGATGGTGAAGGGAGTTAAAAGTGCTAAAAAGTTGTTTAGGGCTGTGGGCCAGGGAAGATATGAGAGAAGTAGGCCTGTTTTGCATCAGCGAGTGAGGATTTGAATATGAGGAGGGATTGCTTGTATGCAGTGAAATGATCTTTTGAATGGGAATTCTTCACTCTCAGCTTAGTAGCCCTGGAAGCTTGTCTGAGTTTTTTGGTCAGGTTTGTGTGCCAGGGTTGTCTGTTAATTTTTCGGGTTTAGTAGTGTGTTAAGGGCAACAGTGTCCAGAGCTGTACTTATTGTGTTGTTATATAGGGTGGTAGTAGCATCTAGTGTTGAGCGCGAATATTCGAATTGCAATTTTTTTTCTCGAATATCGCAATTTCGAGATTTCACGAATATTTAGAATATAGTTCTATATATTCCCGAAATCGAATATTCGTTTTTTTTTAATTGTTATATTTTTTTCTTTCCCACTTCCCTAAAGTTGTTCTTACCTGTCCTTTGGATTCCTGGCTGCTCCAGTCAGTGCCCGTTGCCGCTTCTGCCGACTTTCAGGCTCATGGAGCGTCCTCATTACCATGGGAACGTCTCCATATACTAGAATGTACTGTCGGATTTGAGAATTACGTTGAAATCGCAATTCGATTTTTTTAAGTTATAATAATCGAATTGCGATTTCAACTTAACACTGCTATATTCCATATTCGTTAATTCTAGCCTAATATGGAATATAGCAGTGCTAAGTTGAAATCGCCATGTGATTACTTTGAGTTATATTAATCGCATTGCAATTTCAACTTTTTACGTATATTCTTAATATTGCTCTAACTTCGTCTTTTAGAATATTCGTAATATTCTAAAAGACTAAGTTAGAGCAATATAACAAATATTCTAAAAGACGAAGTTAGAGCAATATTACAAATATTCTAAAAGACGAAGTTAGAGCAATATTATGAAATTTCGTAAAATACACATAGATTGTAATTTAGCTAATATACTGCTATAGTAATTTTTTTAATAGTGTACATATTTTACAAAATTTAAGTTCAGAAGAGGCAAAAAAAATTGAGAAAAAAAAGGATTAAAGCACTATATTAGCTAAATTACACTCTATATGTGTATTTTACAAAATTTCGTAATATTGCTCTAACTTCATCTTTTAGAATATTACGAATATTCTAAAAGACGAAGTTAGAGCAATATTACGAAATTTTGTAAAATACACATATTAGCCTAGCCATAGTCAATTAGCATAGGAACGTTGCCTTATACTATCAAAAGAAAAAAATCGCAACACGCGATTATTAAATCGCATATTCTTTGCGATAATTGAAATAATTACGAATATTCGATTTCAACGAATATAACACGAATATTCATTCGAATATTCGCGAAATCGAATATGGCACCTCCCGCTCATCACTAGTAGCACCTGGGTCTTGGAGGGAATAGATGGTAGAGAGTGGGAGAAGAGAGTCAGAAAGCAAGCGAAAGTCTAGATGTTTAAGGTTCCTGCGGGGGTGTGCTAGTGTGTGGACTGGGGGAGCTCATCACATGGTCCATCATCACGGTAATGGACCATGTGATGTGACGTCACCACACGTCCTTTAGCCGGCAGCTCATGATTAAAGAAGTAAGAAGAGATCGGCAAATATGCGATCAAGAGAAGGAGATGAGTAAAAAAATATATATTTTTTAACCCTCAATTGACCTTCTACTAAGCATTCTGTATATTCTGTATTATTTTCCCTTATAACCATGTTGTAAGGGAAAATAATACAGTGAATAGACTGTCATCTTAGCAACCATGTGTGAAAATAACACTGCATCCGCACTTGCTTGCGATTTTCACGCAGCCCCATTCATTTCTATAGGGCCTGCATTGCGTGATAAACGCACACTATATAGAGCATGCTGCAATTTTCACACAGTGCACAAGTTGCGGAATCCAGGCCTATTGCTGAAACTTCTGGAAAGCAGAATAGGAGGAAAAACAGAGTCTAATGCTCTTTAACATCTACATCAATGAGCTGGCAGCATCACAGGAGCCCTCCTCAGTACCAGGTCTCACATTCCATAACAACAAGGTGAAATTTCTGAAGTATGGAGAAGATCTCCTGCTGCTGTCACAAAATGAGAAATATATCCAAGACAACCTCCAAATCCTGCATTTGGCACCACATGGGTTCTGTCCATCAATCCAAAGAAAACGCACATCATGGTGTTCCAGAAGAGAAACCTGAAACCAGTCTCCTGCTAAACAACTGTCCACTTATAGTAGAAACCTACAGGTACACCTTTCTGGGCCTAGAAGTCAGCCAATCAGGGAGCTTTAAATAAGCCACAGAAATACTGAAGGCAGCACAGAGCAGGAGGCACAGTATGGGGGGCATAAAGCATGTGGCACTGTATGGGGGCACAGAGCTTGTGGCTAAGAGCATGTGGCACAGTATGAGGCCACAGAGCATGAGGCACAGTATAGGGTCACAGAGCATGTAGCACAGTTTGGGGGCACAGAACATGTAGCACTATATTAGGAGCACAGAACATATGGCACAGTATGGGGACACAGAGCATATGGCACAATATGTGGGTACAGACCATGTGGCACAGTATGTGAGCACAGAGCATGAACTTGTATAGGGGCACAAAGCATGTGGCACAGTATAGGGGCACAGAGCATGTAGTGCTATATTAAAAGACAGAGCACGGAGGCAAAGAGAGTGGAGCACTATATAAGGGGACACAGAGCATGGGGCACAGACCACGTAACACTATATAAATGGGAACAGAGCATGTAGCCAGGGCCGGCACTACCATAGAGGCAAGGGGGGCAATTGCCCCCGACTCCTTAGGGGCCCCCAGCGCCGGCCCGGCCGCAACTACTACTATCTATAATTCTATTGTGTGCCTGTGGCCAGGTGGCCCCGGCGGTCCGGTCTGGAGACGGCGCCGCACCGCCGTAATGTAATTAAAACTGGACTGGAGGGGCCCCCCGCCGGGCCCCAGCGGCCGCTGTGCCTGCGCTGCGCTGCTTGTCTCTTTAAGAGATTCAAGACTGGAGCAGCGGCATGCACGGCATAGGCAGGCACGTCTAGTGTCTGGCTGACGTTGCCACAGGCTCCGCCCCCCCGCCCAGAGCAGAGAACGTAGATTGAAGAAGGAGCAAACAAGTTCCATTGGCAGCCAGCCAGCCAGCCACAGGCCAGTCTGACTCTGCCAGCCGCCCGCAGTCATAAGGCAGCCAGCCAAGTTCCACTGAAGTTCCAACTTCCAAGAATCCAAGTGTACAGTTTACAGAAGTCAGTCACAGGCCAGTTACTGTTACCTGTCTCTGTCTGGTAGGTTGGTTATATTGTTGTTAATTAAACTGGATTGGATCCATGATCCATCCATTCCCAGTTTCCCACTTACTAACTTACTTAGTCCCGGGCACCATCTCACCCGTCCGGGCCGTCCCAGTGTACTACTAGCCCGCCCTGCGGCCCTGGTTCTGTTTGTGTTTGGAGTCAGTAGGACTGGAGAAATGTGCATTGGGGGGGAAGAAGTTACTGGTACTACCAGTAACTGCCACCCCCCCCCCCAATTGCGATAATGTGACGCGAAGGGGGTGATGACGTGAAATGGAGGGGAAGAAATGGGGGGCACTTTTTACTGGCACATTATTAGGTTGTACTATGGGGCACTTTTTACTGGCACATTATTGGGGGGCATCTATGAGGGCACTAACTACTGGCACATTATTGGGGGCACCTTTTAGTGGCACATTATTAGGTGGCACTATGGGGGCACTTCTTGCGGGCACATTATTGGTGGGCACTTTTGGGACATCTACTGGGGCTACAAAGAAGTGGTATGCTATATGGAGGGCTCTGTACAGTGGCATTTTATACTGGGACACATTATGGTGGGTACTATGGGGAAGGGGGGAGAGGAATACTATGGGGTCATCTACGGGGGGCACTAAGAAGGGGTATTTTATACTGGCACATTATGGGGGCACTATGGGAACATTAGCTCAACTGGGGGCATTACAAGGGGGTATTTTTGCACTGTCACATTATAAGGAGAATTATTTCTACTGGGGGGGCATTATGGTGGGCTTTATTACTTCCCCATGGTATGACCCCCTAGTAGCAGCACCATCCTCTCCCTGCTCTGCTATCCCTCTGCCCATTCTCCAAATCCTTATTATGAAATCTTTCTCATTAGATAAAGCACATAGGGTACATAGGGGACATAGGGTATGTGGAACAGTGTGGGTGCACAGAGCATGTGGAACAATATGGGAGTACAGAGTGTGTGCACTACCATTAGGGTCATTGTGCGCTACATTATTTTCAGGGGGCATACTGGTTTTGTCAAGATTTGTTGGCATTAGTGCGTAAATGTAATGTTTTGTCTACTCTCGATTAATAAGCTATCTCTCTGCAAACTCTCTTCTTGACCCCTTACAATCTGCCTTTCCCCCTCTTCACTCTACAGAAACTGTCCTTACTAAAGTGTCTAACGATCTCCTAACAGCAAAAAGAAATGGTGATCATATACACTTCATCCCCTGACATCACCCCTGCTTTACTCCAAAACACCAGTAATTGTCTGGCAGCTGTCTCTGTCATGTCCTCTCTGTATCTAAAACTAAACTTCTCAAAAACTGAACTTCTTGTCCGTCCCCCCCCCCCCCCCCATCTACTAACTCACCTAAACTTGATATTTCAATTTTGGTCTGCAGCACTGTCATAACTCCTGTGCAACATGCCTGCTGTCTTGGGGCCACATTTGACTCTGATCTTTCCTTTGTTCCCCATATTCAATCATTTACACGCTCTTGTCGTCTGCACCGCAAGAATATCACCAGAATCCGCCCTTTTCTTACGGTGGAAACGGCAAAAACTCTTGTTGTTGCCTTGATTCATTCTTGTCTTGACTACTGCAACACATTACTAATCGGTCTCCCTCTCACTAAACTCTCCCCCCTTCAGTCTGTCCTAAATGCTGCAGCCAGGCTCATCTATCTATCCTAACCGCTACACTGATGCTACTAGTCTGTGCCAGTCACTTCACTGGTTGCCCATCCACCACAGAATACAGTTCAAACTTCTCACCCTCACCCACAAAGCTCTGCACAGTGCTGCACCTCCATATATCTCCTCCCTCATCTCCATTTACCACCCTATTCTCCGTTCTGTTAGCGACCTAAGATTAATATCCTCCATAATTCGTACCTCTCACTCCCGTCTTCAAGACTTCTCTTGAGCTGCACCTACTCACTGGAATACTCTGCCCCGGAATATTAGGTCAATTCCCAACTTCTCCACCTTCAAACGTGCCTTAAAAACACATTCTTTCAGGCAGGCTTATCAAGCTACCTAAACTGACTATTCCCCGACTAAACCTGTCCCTCACCAACTCCACTGGCCTAAACTCGATCCTCTAGGAGTCCCAAATCCAAAGCAGATCGGCTGGCACCACTCCTTTCAGTTCAATAATGTCCCGAATTCTACTTGTCACAATCAACTACCTTATGTGTCACCCCCAATTCCTCATAGATTGTAAGCTCTTGCGAGCAGGGCCCTGACTCCTAGTGTTTCAGTTGTATATTAGCCAGTTACTTTTGTTTTTTACATGAACCCTATGAATTTGTAAAGCGCTGCGGAATACGGTGGTGCCACATAAATAAATATTATTATTATTATTAAATGGATCAGGCATAGCTGACATGGGTGACAATATTAACGGAATCTTAAGTTTCTTTGACAAAGAATACTGCACAAAATGCACCCTAATAATGTTTTAACAAACTTTATTGTTGTGTTTTTGGCAGCAGTTGGATGTCAATGCTCTTGCAGATCCAGTGTTTCCACTGATTGTATGCATAGGTACCCCTGCAATTCCAAGGGTTAGAAGAATTTGACTTGCTCGAGATGCACTGGGTTGTAGAGTTCTGGATACGTTTTCCAGAATGATTTAGATGTAGTGAAGGGGCAGATAAGAACCGTCATGGTGACTTTTTGTCTTTCTGCCATTATTTTGCAATTGTTGTAATGGTATGAGGAGAAATTCTTCCAATTCACTATCAATAACCTTTGTGCATTCTGTGCACACACTGAACTGTGATTCAGTACTGGCCGCTTGCTTCTTCTCCTTTCAAGATTAATGAATGTTAACATTGCCATTTATACAAATATCATAATGTTAATATAGGTGACTCCTTTGAAGATGGTTCACTGGCTATTTAACCTTACATTTAGAAGCACATAGTTGCTTTTTGTCTGCCTTTTAGCAATTAAAGAACTGGGATTGGTTGAAATGACATGTTTACACAAATTTCCATTAAGGTTACATTTGATAAAATTCACACGACTCAACACAGTAGTCATCTGACAACGAAATGCACATTCAAACAGAGCCAGCTCCGGGCCAAGCAAACACAAAAGAGTCTGTTCTGGATAGCAGTAGAATGTCATGTGTAGTAAAGCTATCTCCAAAAAACATCTAAAGCTACTAGTTTAGTGGAATGACTTCTACCAGTTTGTTTATTAAGCTGCCATTGATCTCATTTACAGTATATTCTCCAAAATATAAGAGCTTATCACCAACAAATTATTGTTAAAATCTAAATGGAGTGGGTGGGAGGGGAACACAAGGGCTCCATATTGTTATACAAGGCTGACATACATTAAACCTTACTGAGTTACACCCAGCCCATCTAGCTGCGGTCTGTGCTGCACACAGTGGTTACTCTGGATAGCTGGTGGATATATATATATATATATATATATATGTACACACACATCCGTATAGAGAGGGAGGGATCTGCAGCACCGTAACATCCTGGAATAGGCAGTGGGGTGCCAAAAGGGAGAAGGCGGGCCACACCAAACAGGCCCGCAACTGTTCCACGGAGCACCCCCTTGCGGAAATCTCCTTTGCCAAGGGGTAGATGTTCCGCAGCGATTTTTTTTGGAAAGTGCGGACGACAAAAGAATAGTAGTTTGCAACCTGTGCCATACGAAAATGAGCCGGGGCGTGAACACTAGCAACCTCACGACCACCAGCATGATCCGCCACAGGGCATCGAAGCACCGTAATAAGCGAGATGAACACCTGGGTCAACAATCTGTGTCTGCCGGTCACACCACTGCCTCCTCTTCTCCTATGTTATGTGATGGCCAATCCCCTGTCGAAAGCACAGGCACGGATGCCTCAAGCCCTGCATCTGGACCTTCAGAAGCACCATCAGCGACCACATTCACTTCCGTGTCCCAGCGCAGTGTCCAAATGTCCTTACCCCAGGCATTTGAAAGCAAGCGAAAATACCCAGCCACCCACCCACAGACCATAGCACTAAACTCGCAGCTTTCCAAATTACTGGCCCTGGAAATGTTGCCAATTAGGCTTGTGGCCGTCCCGCGTTACACAGTCCCTAACCGACACTATTTTTCAAGGTGTGTCGTGCCCACCTTACACCAACATGTGTCCTGTAACATCACACATGCCCTGACCAACACAGTTACTGGGAAGGTCCACTTAACCATGGACACATAGAAAAGTGTATTCGGCCAGAGATGCTACATTTCCCTGATGGCACACTGGGTGAATTTTGTGGAGGCTGGGAGCGAGTCATACCCTGGGATGGCACAGGTGCTACAAACGCCAAGGATTGCGGGCCCTACGTCAATCAGGGTTTCCACCAGCACCTACCTTAGTGGCTCCAAACCCCACTTCTCCTCCTCCACTTCCACCTCCGAATTATCCATGTGCAGCACCAGTCAGTCATCAGTCGGTAGCTGGAAGCAGTGTAGCACTGCAATGGGGAAGCGGCAATAGGCTGTGCTGAAGTTGATCTGCTTAGGGGACAAACAGCACACCGCCGTAGAGCTGTGGCAGGGGATCTGTGGCTCTCACCACTCAACCTACAACTAGGCATGGTTGTGTCTGATAATGGCCATAACTTGGTGGCGGCTTTGGAGCTCGGCAAGATCAGACACATCCCATGCCTAGCCCATGTGTTCAACCTTGTGGTTCAGCGGTTTCTCAAAACCTACCCCAATTTACCTGAGCTACTAGTGAAGGTGCGCCGCGTGTGTGCACATTTCTAAAAGTCATCGACAGTATCAGCCGTTCTGTCAACGCTGCAACAGTGCTTGAAATTGCAAGCTGTTGGCCAGGCTTTGTGAGCAGCAGAGGGCAGTAGTGGAATACCAGCTGCAATATGGTCGTCGCCTTTCCAATCAGCTTCCGCTATTCACAAGCGTGGAGTGGGCATGGATGTCTGACCTCTGTGAGGTTTTAAGAAAATTTGAGGAATCAACACAGATGGTGCGCGGCGATAACACTATTATCAGCGTAACCATTCGACTTCTGTGTCTACTCAAACGCTCGCTGCTCACAATTAAGGACGACGCTTTGCATGGAAGAGGTGGAAATGGGGGAAAACATTAAACAGGGTTATAGCCAGACCACCCTCAGTTTGTCTTCTCAGCACGAATTGGACGATGATGAAGAGGAGGAGGACCGCTACAGAGGGTAGTACCCATGGAAGTTTAATTTCATCTGTTCAGCGTGGGTGGGCAGAAGAGGAGGAAGAGGATGAGGAGATTGAGAGTGATCCTCTTGATGATGACAGCCAAGTCTTGCCTGTTGGTACTCTGGCACACATGGCTGACTTCATGTTAGGCTGCCTTTCCCGCGACCCTAGCGTTATACACATTTTAGACAACACAGATTACTGGTTGTTCACCCTTCTTGACCCCCACTACAAAGATAACTTCTCATCTCTCATTCCTCTGGTGGAGAGGAAGAGCAATATGGTGCAATACCAGAAGATCCCAAAATTTCCATCTGACAACGCTGGCGGCAGAGTCCGTAGTTCCTTGGCCAACCGTGGAGGGGAGGCAAGGGGAACACACAGCAGTTCCAACAGAGGCAGGGCAACACTCTCCGAAGCCTGGGACAGTTTCATGACACCCCGCCAGCACCCTCACAAGGAGGGAAAACTTTTGGAAGATGGTGAAGGAGTACATAGCAGACAGTGTAAGCATCCTCAATGATCCCTCCGTACCTTACAACTACTGGGTGTCCAAGTTGGACACGTGGCACGAACTGGTGCTCTATGCCTTGGAGGTGCTGGCCTGCACTGCCGCCAGCATTTTATCTGAGCGGGTATTTAGTGCTGCTGGTGGCATTATAACAGATAAGCGTATTCGCCTGTCAACTGAAAATGCTGACAGGTTGACTCCACCAGAGGAAAGCTGATGAACATAAAGCACTTTAAATGTGTTGTTTATAATGTACTGAATACACTGTATTCCCATGCACCCCTTCCACCACAAACAAGAGTATATGGTTGAATCTTCCTTTTCTCATTCTCCTTCTCCTCTTCCATCATATCAACACATGCTTATTCGTCTCATATAATGCCCTTACATATATGCCCTTCGCATATAATGTTTTACAGGGTCAGCTCACCAGCAGGCCCTCACCTACAATGTTTTACAGGGTCAGCTCACCAGCAGGCCCTCGCATATAATTTTTTAGAGGGTCAGCTCACCAGCAGGCCCTCGCATATAATTTTTTAAAGGGTCAGCTCACCAGCAGGCCCTCGCATATAATGTTTTACAGGGTCAGCTCACCAGCAGGCCCTCACCTACAATGTTTTACAGGGTCAGCTCACCAGCAGGCCCTCACCTACAATGTTTTACAGGGTCAGTTCACCAGCAGGCCCTCGCATATAATGTTTTACAGGGTCAGCTCACCAGCAGGCCTTCACCTACAATCTTTTACAGGGTCAGCTCACCTGAAGGCCCTCGCATATAATGCTGTTGGGGGGTCTTTTGGGTCTGAAGGGAGTCTGATCTAAGGCTGAGAGGTCTGAAGGGAGTCTGATCTGAGGCTGATGTAGGCTGGGGAGTCTGATCTGAGGCTGGGGAGTCTTTTGGGCATCATAGCTGAGGCTGGGAGGTCTGATGGGGGCTTTTCTGAGGCTAGGATGGGTCTGATGGGGGTCTGATCTGAGGCTGGGGGGTCTGATATGAGGCTTGGGGGTCTGATCTGAGGCTCATGGGTCTGATCTGAGGCTAGGGAGGGCCTGATGGGGGTCTGATCCGAGGCTGAGAGGTCTGATGTGAGGCTGATCTAGGCTGGGGGATCTGATAGGAGGTGGATGGGCAGATCTGAGACTGAGAAAGGGACAAAGGCAGGGATAGTTGCGAAGGAAGAGGCCGGGACAGTGGCAGAGTGAAAGCTGGGTGAACCCCTCTCTGGACCCCCCTGGGTTTATATTGGCTGCCATTAACCACTTCCCGACCTTTGATGTACTGTTACGTCATGGGAACCACTGAGCTCCCGCAATTTGACGTAATAGTACGTCATAGTGATTGCGCGGGCACTGGAGCGGTGCGTGTGCAATCACTGCAGGGGCCCGGCAGTCCGTGGAAGCCGGGCCCCTGCTGTATCCGCCGGCATCGCTGTAAAAGCTGATGCTGGCGGATTAACCCCTTCTATGTCGCTGTGACCCAATGCGACACAAGGCAGCCCAAAGCAGTGCAGAGGCTGCCCAATGCCTTGCACAGCATTGGGGACTGCCTTCTACGGGTGCCGAGGAGATTCAGCCTCATTCAGAACAGGCTGGGTCTCCTAGGCAACCTGTTAGTGTATAACTCTGTGTCATACACTAACATGCAATGCATTACAATAAAGATGTATTGTAATGCATTGCAGAGGGGATCAGACCCCCAAAAGTGAATGTCATAAATAAAGTAAAAAAAGTAAAAAAAAAAAAAGGGGTTTTAATAAAATTAATAAAGTAATAAAATTTATAAAGTAAAAAAAAAAAAAAAATATGCCCCTTTCCCCTTATTTTATAATAAAAAAACTGAAAAAAAAAAAACACACATATTAGGTATCACCGCGTCCGGCTCTAAAAATATATCACATGATCCACCCTGTCCGATAAACACCATAAAAAAAACAAAAAATCTAAAACTGTGTAAAAAAGCAATTTTTGTCACCTTACATCACAAAAAGTGCAACACCAAGTGATTAAAAAGGCGTATGCCCCCCAAAATGGTATCAATAAAACCGTCACCTCATCCCGCAAAAAATGAGCCCCTACCTAAGACAATCGCCCCAAAAAAAAAAGAATATAGTTCTCAGAACATGGAGACACTAAAACATAATTTTTTTTGTTTAAAACTGCTATTATTGTGCTAAAGTGAAATACATTAAAAAAATATACATATTAGGTATCGCCACATCCGTAACAAATAGCTCTATAAAAATATCAGATGACCTAACCACTCAGATGAACACCGTAAAAAAAAAAGTGTAAAAAAAAAGCAATTTTTGGCACATTACATCACAAAAATTGCTACAGCAAGTGATCAAAGAGGCACATACCCCCCAAAATAGTATTAATCAGACCGTCACCTCATCCCGCAAAAAATAAGACCCTATCTAAGAGAATCGGTCAAAAAATAAAAAAGCTATGGCTCTCAGACTATGGAGACACTAAAATATCATTATTTTTTGCTTTAAAACTGCTATTATTATGCTAAAGTGAAAAAAATTAAAAAAAAGTATACATATTAGGTATCGCCACGTCCGTAACAAATAGCTCTATAAAAATATCAGATAACCTAACCACTCAGATGAACACCGTAAAAAAATTTTTTTTAAAAAGTGAAGAAAAAAGCAATTTTTGGCACATTACATCACAAAAATTGCAACAGCAAGTGATCAAAAAGGCGTATGCCCCCCAAAATAGTATTAGTCAGACCATCACCTCATCCCACAAAAAATAAGACCCTACCTAAGAGAATCGGTCAAAAAATAAAAAAGCTATGGCTCTCAGACTATGGAGACACTAAAATATCATTATTTTTTGCTTTAAAACTGCTATTATTGTGCTAAAGTGAAAAAAATAGAAAAAAGTATACATATTAGGTATCGCCACGTCCGTAACAAATAGCTCTATAAAAATATCACATGACCTAACCACTCAGGTGAACACCGTAAAAAAAAAAAAACTGTGTTAAAAAAAGGCATTTTTGTCACATTACATCACAAAAATTGCAACAGCAAGTGATCAAAAAGGCGTAAGTCCCCCTAAATAGTACCAATCAGACCGTCACCTCATCCCTCAAAAAATGAGACCCTACCTGAGAGAATCGGTCAAAAATAAAAAAGCTATGGCTCTCAGACTATGAGACACTAAAATATCAATATTTTGGTTTAAAAAATGCTATTATTGTGTAAAACTTAAATAAATAAGAAAAAGTTGACATATTAGGCATTGCCACGTGCGTAACGATCTGCTCTATAAAAAAGTTACATGGCCTAATCCCTCAGGTAAACACTGTAAAAAAATAAAATTTAAACGGTGCCAAAAGATCAATTTATTTGTTACCTTGTTACCCTGACAAAAAAAGTAATATAGAGCAATAAAAAAAATCATATGTACCCCAAAATAGTACCAATAAAACTGGCACCTTATCCCATAGTTTCCAAAATGTAGTAACTTTTTTGAGTGTAGGGGTACATCAGGGGGTCTTCAAATGGGTCATGGTGTCAAAAAAACAGTCCAGCAAAATCTGCCTTCCAAAAACGTATGGCATTCCTTTCCTTCTGCGCCCTGCTGTGTGCCCGTACAGCGGTTTACGACCACATATGGGGTGTTTCTGTAAACTACAGAATCAGGGCCATAAATATTTGGCTGTTAACACTTGCTTTGTAACTGGAAAAAAATTATTAAAATTGAAAATCTGCCAAAAAAGTGAAATTTTGAAATTTTATCTCTATTTTCCATTAATTCTTGTGGAACATCTAAAGGGTTAACAAGGTTTGTAAAACCAGTTTTGAATACCTTGAGGGGTGTAGTTTCTAAAATGGTGCCACTTTTTTGGTTTTTCTACTCTAGGGGTGCAACAGGGGGGCTTCAAATGGGACATTGCTGTAAAAAAAACTAAAAACAGTCCAGCAGAATCTGCCTTCCAAAAACCGTATGGCATTCCTTTTTTTCTGCGCCCTGCCGTGTGCCCATACAGCGGTTTATGACCACATATGGGCTGTAAACTACAGAATCAGAGCCATAAATATTGAGTTTTGTTTGGCTGTTAACCCTTGCTTTGTAACTGGAAAAAAATTATTAAAATGGAAAATCTGCCAAAAAAGTGAAATTTTTAAATTGTATTGTATTTTCCATTAATTCTTGTGGAACACCTAAAGGGTTAACAACGTTTGTAAAATCAGTTTTGAATACCTTGAGGGGTGTAGTTTCTAGAATGGGGTCATTTTTGGGTGGTTTCTATTATGTAAGCCTCACAAAGTGACTTAGTGACTTCAGACCTGAACTGGTCCTTGAAAAGTGGGTTTTTGAAAATTTATGAAAAATGTCGAGATTTGCTTCTAAACTTCTAATCCTTGTAACATCCCCAAAAAATAAAATTCCCAAAATGATCCAAACATGAAGTAGACATATGGGAAATGTAAAGTAATAACTATTTTTGTAGGTATTACTATGTATTATAGAAGTAGAGAAATTGAAACTTGGAAATTTGCTAATTTTTCTAAAATTTTGGCAAATTTGGTATTTTTTGATAAATAAAATTTTTTTTTTTACTCCATTTTACCAGTGTCATGAAGTACAATATGTGACGAAAAAACTATCTCAGAATGGCCTGGATAAGTCAAAGCGTTTTAAAGTTATCACCACATAAAGTGACACATGTCAGATTTGCAAAAAATGGCCTGGGCAGGAAGGTGAAAACAGGCCCTGGGTTGAAGGGGTTAATGCCAAATAAAGAACTAAATAAATAACATTGTAAACTTAAAAATTTGACTGCTATGTTTGGTCAAAATGGCACCTGTACTATATGTAATATATGTATGGTGCAGGTGCCATTTTGTGCTGCAAAAATAGAGCGCTCTTGATTTTTTTTTTATTGAAGCACAATTTATGTAACTTACCCCTAAGTCATTTATATGTTTGACCAAATACAGCAGTAAAGTTGAGAATTTTGTATGGCCCGCAAATGATGTTACAAATATCCAAATGGCCCTCGGCAGCAAAAAGGTTCCCTACCCCTGGCTTAGATAGTCAATTAAGACAGTCCACATGTATAACTGAGGGTATAACTCAGAAGAAGCAGGGACTTAAATGGGTTGTCCAGGTTCAGAGCTGAACCCGGACATACCCTTATTTTCACCTGAGGATAGCATCTCATGCTCCGATGCGCTCCGTTGCCCTGCACTAAATCGCACAGGGCAAGGGCTCTTTTGTTTTCAATGACACACTGCCGGGCGGAAACTTCCGCCCGGCAGTGTGTTTGGTGACGTCACCGGCTCTGATGGACGGGCTTTAGCGCTAAATCCCGCCCATCAGTGCCGGTGACGTCACCAGGGTTCCTGGCAGCCCCATGGAAAGCCATGGTACGTCACCGGAACTCCAAAAAATGCCTTTGCCCTGTGCTATTTAGCGCAGGGCAAAGGAGAGCATCGAGCATGAACTGCTCCGATGCTCCTGTCAGGGGGGCTACCGGGGGGAAAATGGAGGGATGTCCGGGTTCAGCTCTGAACCCGGACAACCCCTTTAAAGGGTTTGGCCAATGATAAAAACGTATCCACTATGCACAAGACAGGGTATAAATGTAGTGTATGAACATGTTCCTGAAAATTTAGCTAACCTAAATTTAGAATATCATATGTATGTTGATTCATTAGAGTCCCATGGCCTCATCATAAATTAGGCACTTTCTCTGCTAGTGTCAGGGGGGAAACAAAGACCAGCGTAAAATGCCTGTTTTTGTAAATGACCCAGTGTGTCTTACCACTAGCATTTTTTCCTTATAGAGAAAGATTTCCTTATAGAGGTGATGTGAAAACATCTGAAAAATTGCCAAGAGCTGCAGCACACTGACTTTTTGAAAAGAAGCCAAGACAAAAAGTGCCACCTAATAAAGAAGAACGCAAGTAGCAGAAGAAGCGCTTGTGTGTCCTGTGGCATATACAGTATGCTGCAGATTTTCCACAGTGAAATTGCATGTGTAAATCTCTAGCTTTTACAGCAGCAACAAACTAGATGAGGTTTTAAATCACAACATATCTGCAGGAAAACCACAGTGGACCCATTATGGGTGGCTGAACCTTTTGAGGTCTGGTTGGTGTTTCCATTTTGTGCAGTTAAATAAATGATTATCCATCTGAGGGGTATCGTGCTGATGGTCAAAGTGGAGGTCACATCCTGAAACTTCTGCTTTGGGAACCAAGAGAACGTGTTCCACTCAACAACAAGGCATTTCAGATTCACAATAAAGAGGAACAAGTATGATAGATATGTGTATTTTAGGCTCAGATGTTATGTGAAAAGAACTCATAATTGAGCATGAATAAATGAATAGAGAATCAGAATCGGAGAAGTTAAGAGGAAATGAGCTGAACTGGAAGAACTTCTTTCTCTATGCTGTACATGAAATGAACATATACAGTTTGCTATTGTTGCCCTGCATTCTCTACACATGAGAATGAAATAAAGTTTAAAATTGATTGAAATTGCAGACTTTTACAAAGGTAATGGCACAACCTACCATTAATATTAAGTTCAATGGAAAGAAAAGTCAAATAATACCAAAGAGGCATGTCATACTGAAAGCAAGTCTGCTGTGTCAAACCAAATTGTGTTTTTCAGAGCTAATGACGCCATTAAATTGCCCCTAAAATACTAGTTCCACATTAGGGACATATGGGGCGAGATTTTATTTAGCCTTTTACGTCAAAAAGTCTCAAATTATAGGCGTACGCCATATTTGTACCATAGTTTGCAATTTTTTGAGCTTCATTTCTCTTTTCTAAAGTTGCAAAGAAACAGGCAGGGATTAGAAGAAGGGGCAGAACCTCTGCAGCCTGCCGGATTTACACCAGAAACTGGCATGAGTTAATAGAGATAATGAGAAATCTATTATTTTCCATTAGTGTGTCCATGAAGAAGTGTAATTGTGGTGCCAGCACATTGAAAACACAAAATAAGCCATACTATTGTGCCCACAATTACCCATCATATTCTTGTGATGTGGTGTGCAGCGGTGGATCCTCTAGGTTGTAATCCAACTAACACATTCTAAACTGGGGTATAGTCTCTTCCGGACTATGTATTTTCCACACTATAACCCTTTCAAGGAGGTAAGAACTTTCCCACAGTAAATCTCCAGATTACGCTCACACACAGTAGTCTTGGATGGATAGCCATAATGCAACACTGACGCAGTCTGGAACTGGGCAGGAGTCAGCAACAGGTAGGCAGCAGACTGTGTTCAAAAGACAGTGTTGGGATTTTAAATATGCGCCCATGATGTCATCTTTGGGTGCCAACCGAGTACCATGGCATTCTGACACAACTCAGGGGAGCAGCTGGGATGCAGCCTCCAGGCTGGAGATAAGGTGGGCACTATTGGTTGCCCAGTAACCACCTGCCCAGAGACTCGAACATCCAGGGCATGAAGTGGAGAGGCAGAGCAACATTGGAGCCAGGACAAGCAAGTAACACAGTTAGTCCCCATACAAATGTATGCTTAAATGTACCTACATCATCCATGGTCCTACACTTTATCTTAAAAGGGGTTGTCCAGTTTTCTAATATTGATGACCTATACTCAAGATAGGTCAATTATATGAGATGGGTGGGGTCTGACTCTTGGCACCCCCACCAATCATATATTTGAATGGGGTGAAGATGCTGTAATTACACTGCTTGCTGCAGGAGTGCTTCATTTTCTTCAAACAGCTGATCGGCGAGTGTATCGGGAGTCGGACCTTTGCCGATCTGATATTGAGAATAGGCCATCAATATGAAAATACTGGAGATTTCCTTTAATGTTAATGGCTGGTGTAAAAATACTTTTCTGCCCTATTACTGGTGTGTGAGTGTGTGGGGGTAATAAAATTGAAACAACACATAGGGTGAGATTTATTAAAACTGGTGCAAAGAAAACGTGGCTTAATTGCCCACAGAAACCAACCAGACTGGTGCTTTCATTTTCCAAAGGAGTTCTGAAAAATGAAAGAATGAATCTAATTAGTTAACTAAGCCAGTTTTCCTTTGCAGTAGTTTTGATAAGTCTCCCCCATAATTTGTTTTGGCATTTTTGTGGACTTTCACATTTTTGGGTTCTTTTTTCTCTAGCATTTTCTAGCCAAAAAACACCAACAGTTGTTGACTGTAAGTCTATGGGAATTATTAAATGCAGTACAAACACACTTTTTTTACCGCTGTTTTTCTTCACTAGCATTTTGTTTTTGGGTCAATGGATGTTTTTTTTTAGATCGCGGCATGCTCTGGGTTTTTGCCATTTTTCTCCCATTGACAGCTATTTGTTATTTTGGTCTGCTTAATTAACTATGGCTATTTTCTCATTGATTTACAGGAGAAGTGACATCAGACAAGGCTCCATACTGTTACATATTTTCCTGAAGAAAAATACATAGCTTGCAAAAAAGCCAGTATTTGTTTTAAAAAAATGCAACAAAATCACCACTAAAAATGGCAATATTTTTCAGAAACACGATAGCAGTAGCCTTATGGTTTAAAGGTATTACCTTATTCTGTTTTTGCTAAACATCCCCCAAACAATGGCCACTGCCTTCCTTTCTGCTTTACCAGGTAGTGGTTATCCAGCGTACTGTGCTGGCATGAGCAGGGCTGGGACAATCGGCGCTGTTAGGAGGTTCTCAGACTACCAGCACACCTAATGCCGCTGTGTGCATAGGGTAGTCTAAAACATTAGCATTCCATGGTAGCCAGGACAATCAGCAGAGCAGTCCCTATTAACAAAAGAGAGGAAGGAAGACCAGCACATCTCTGAAGAGGAACCCGATGTCACAGAAATGTAGTACTGTATGTACCAGGCGGTCATTTTAAGTAGCCATCAGTGGAAATGTTTTAGATTTTTTACAGCATTTGAGTTATCTATACAACATATCCAGTACTATCCAGAACCATAAACATATGTGTGTACAGGAGGATTTGTTCCTAGAAATTTGGGAAGTAAATCTGGTCCTGGTCACACAACGCTTTTCTTCCAGTACGGCTGACTGAAATGGCAAATGTTAAACAAATGCCTTTCTTTTGATGAAACTTCTGCAAAAGGCTTGTGACCCTTCATATCGTCTTGCATGCCTTTAAAGATCTATTTTCAGACTGCGGCCTGAACCAACATTTAGTAATACTACAGTCATCGGGACAAACATACAAATGATGTCATGATATAAAAAGACTTCATTCATGAACAGTAAGTTAAGTAATTCACTCGGGGATGCCTGCTCCCACTAAAATAACTCTGCGGTTAATACACAATACAGTTTTACCTAAATTCTTGTCTCATCACTTTTTCCTTGTCATCTGCAAGAGCTTTTCCAAGCTATATCTATACATATACAATACTAGTAGAGAGCCCGTCCCAGGATAGTGAGTGTAATAGAAAATGCTTCCACTTAAGGGCAGAGTTCCAGTATATACTGTATATAAATATCCATGCTGTTATTGATGTTTATTGATGATATCCGCTGGGCACAGGAGCCACTGATCCAAGAGGCGAGTGCTCGCCACCCACCACCCCATGCTTGGACAGAGGGAACCACTTGGCACAGGAGCCAGTAAGCATGGACCTCCTTGTGCTTACTAGCACCCACATCATGCTGGACATTCCTGTATAGCACGCCCAAGTGGCTGCTGAACGCAGCATTAACTACTGTGCACAGAAGCCGAAAAACACTGCTCCCCCCCCCCCCCCCCGCATGGTACCACCTAGACCATGCTGTACAGCCCTGTACAGGACTTAGATGTGGGTGCGTAATGCAGCAGGAACCGCTGTGTACAGAAACCAGTTAACACTGCCACCCCCCTAGGCTTGCAGCCCTGTACAGAGCTTCCATATGGACGCTGAATGCAGTAGAAGTGGGCGGCCATGGCTTGGTGAATACGTCCACGCCCCTCTTGAATTCCTTTATTGTACTCACCATCACCACCTCCTCAGGCAGAGAGTTCCATAGTCTCACTGCTCTTACCATAAAGAATCCTCTTCTATGTTTGTGTACAAACCTTCTTTCCTCCAGACGCAGGGGATGTCCCCTCGTCACAGTCACAGTCCTGGGAATGAATAGATGATGGGAGAGATCTCTGTACTGACCCCTGATATATTTATACATATTAATTAGATCTCCCCTCAGTCGTCTTTTTTCTAAAGTGAATAACCCTAATGTTGATAATCTTTCAGGGTACTGTAGTTGCCCCATTCCAGTTATTACTTTAGTTGTCCTCCTCTGGACCTTCTCCAGCTCTGCTATGTCTGCCTTGTTCACAGGAGCCCAGAACTGTACACTCCATGTGTGGTCTGACTAGTGATTTGTAAAGTGGTAGGACTATGTTCTCATCACGGGCATCTATGCCCCTTTTCGTGCAACCCATTATCTTATTGGCCTTGGCAGCAGCTGCCTGACACTGACACTATGGGGTTATTTATTAAGACCAGCATTTTAAACACCGGTCTTAATAAAGCCCTATAGCTGGCAGTGGATCACCAACAGGACCAGATTTGCTTGTCAAAGGTCACACCAGACTGAAACATCTCTTAAATAGATGTAGAGTCCTATAACTTGTATTACATTGATGAGGATATAATCTAGGTGTGCCATGGATTTTCCTATACATATAATGATTTGAGTTACTTTTTAGCAGTTTAAGCTCACTATAGTATTATATTGCTATACTTACACAAGTTTCAGTATTATTTGCCAAGCATCGTTGTTTTACAGATGTGCCTAAGAATTTAGCAAAAGTCTCAAATTCAAATAAACTGTCCCAGGGTAATGATACTATTATAATGATGATATCCAGAAAAGTGAAAAATGAAAGGTGGAATCTGATTGGTTGCTATGGGCAACTAAGCCAGTTCTACTTTACACTAGTTTGATAAATGACCCCAATAGTAATCATGAGCAGCACGATCCACTTGCATCTACCGCATGCACAACAGCCCCCAGTCACTAGAGAGAGGGAGAGGTGAGGGAGTGTCCCCTCATGAATACACCATGCTCTTAAAACTCATAAAAAATATATGTTTATCATAAAAACCTGATTTAAATAATATAATGTCCTTTTTTAGGCCAGATCCAGATCCGGTGGGAAATTTTGCCACAGCAGAGGGTGAAATTTGCTGTTAACATCCATGGCTTTTCTGCAACATAATGAGCATGCTGCTCAGTGAACGCGCAGATTTTTTTCTACAAGACTATATGGATTTTAAAACACCATATATGTTGCCAGCACCACAAATTCATGGCAATTTATGGGCCTTTATTAAGACCAGTGTCTAAAATGCTGATCTTAATAAATGTGCCCAATAAAGTATTCTCCCTGACAAAGGAGGCCCGCACTGGATCTTGGTCTTGCAAACCCAGTCCTAAAACAGTTTGATCTTGGTCACTTGAACATATTTGGCATGGGGCTACTGCAGGCCACTGCCTCCCAGAGTATTCTTTGCTGACCCATAAGGTCAGGAGACACTGGTGGGGAACACCAAGGGATAAGGTACAACCTTAGTCAGGGCAGGGTGAGGTCAGGGCATGCAGAGTACATGAATCCCGTAAAAGGTCCAATGTCAGGGGCAGGCAGCTCAGATTAAGTACAGCAATTGGGCCGAAGTCAGAGAGGCGGTGAAGTGTGAAAATCCAGGCAATAGTCAATATATGGACAAACAAACATAAATTGCACACCTTAAGAGGAACTAGGAACTCTTTCTGACTTCATTGCTCACATGTGTTATTCGTGATTAATAGCATTCACTCTGTACGACTGTATACATGGATTGCTGTTATTCACTGATAACACCTTCCCTGTGAACAACAAAATCAGAAATAGCAGAGATAAAATATATAAATTGCACCTTGTGCTGAAACTTTACATCAATCTGCTTATCCTTTCCTGTTCTATAACATGCTGCCTGTAGACTGCTTTGTATTTCGTGGTGACTGGATATCTTTAAAGGAACCTGTCATCAACTTTATGCTGCCCTCGCTCAGAGCAACATAAAGTAATGACAGAAATGCTGATGTCAGCGGTGTGTCACCCATGAGCAAAAGTAAGTGGTTGCTGAGAACCAGCATCACAATCATTGCCGCATAGGCCTTGAAAAGAGTCAAATCTACTTGAGAAGAGTCAGAGTTATTCGCAAGCTCCTTCTCTCCCTGCCCATCTGCTGATGATTGACATTCTTCTTCTTACTCTTCTCCCTAGAAGAGAACTGCCAATCATCAAAAAAATGAGTAGGGAGAGTAGGAGCTTATGAATAAAGCCTGTATTACACTACCCGATTTTTAAGCAGATAATCGCTAATGTTAGCAATCATTTGGGAGTGTAATACTGCCACTGATTGTACCGATAAATAAGCAAACACTCAATCATCGAGCAATCCAAATGCTTTGACATGTTAAAAAAGTATAATTTGCAGGCGGCAAATCGTCATGTCTAATAATGATCTGCCACCAGCAAACCACAATACAGCATGGGGAAGAATGATGGCATAGTGATCGCTCCTCCCCATTCTGCATGTAATAGAAGCGGTCTCCTCTGCTAGTGAACAGGCGATTCCCGGAGAGAGAACGCTTCCATCCCAACAATCGTCTTCCACATTGGGCTGTGTAATAAAGCCTTAACTCTGGCTCTTCTCAGGTAGATTTGACTCCTCAAGGCCTGGGCTGCAATGATTATGATGCTGGTTCTCAGCAACCACTTACTTTTAGCTCATGAGCAACACACCGATGAAATCAGCAAGTCTGTCACTACTTTTTACTGTTGTCAATGACTTCCGCATAAAATTGATGACAGGTTCCCTTTAAGTATCCTTAGATGGCTGGGAAAGATTATGGTACCAGATGGACTGTGTGTATGCCCCCTACGGGTAGAGCGAGTGTGGCCTAACCGGCAACAAGCAAGCCACGGCCTGCGTGGAGAAACAGAGCTACTCCGGTGATTGGGCCTACTGGGAAGGAAGAGAGAAAGGCCAACAGTTCCTGGATCGATGGAGTCGGTAAGCAGATCTGCTGGAACTGGAAGTGTAGTGGCACATGCACATAACAAAAAATATTTGTGGAATCGCACTCACCAGATCTTGAGGTCGTCCGGTATGCAACAGCCTACCTGGAGTCCAAGATTCATCAGGGCTCCTGCGTAACAAGTCCCAGGAAAGAAGATGGAGGCAGCATGTCCGGTATAAAAAACCCTTTAATGGGAACCGCCAAGTGAACAAACGTGCAACAGGTTGTGACGTTTCGGCTGATCCACAGCCTTTATCAAACACGTTTGATAAAGGTTGTGGATCAGCCGAAACGTCACAACCTGTTGCACGTTTGTTCACTTGGCGGTTCCCATTAAAGGGTTTTTTATACCGGACATGCTGCCTCCATCTTCTTTCCTGGGACTTGTGGCACATGCACAGTCAGCATCTGTGCTGCTCTGGTAGCAGCAGAGTCTCTGTGCTTGTGCCGCCACTCAGAGAAATGGCGCAGGCACCAGATTGACAGGGTCAGGCGAAACGTTTGGCCCTGTCAACCAAGAGGGAAGGGGAAAGTGGGGCCAGCCCCTTGCTGCTCAAGAAGTCTGTTTTGATGAATGAATCAATTTGTATGAATTGATTCAATCTCTAGCGGGAAACCATCAGGAATATTTCTTAAAATAGACACATTTGTTAAGCAAAGGTTTGAGAAAATTGAATTAGACTATATGGTGGAAATTCCTTCACCAAAAAAATACGTTATGAAATTTACAACACAAACACACTATTGTGATACCAGATAACATAGGAAGTAAAAAAAAAATCATATCACCCAGAAATATCAGTAGCACAGTGCACTAGTTTTAAGAATAGAGTACTATTTGTCTCCATTCTGCAATACACAATCACCAAGTATCTGGAGTATTATTTAGCTCTAGTTATTAAAGTGCTGCATTTTGAAACTACCTCACATTAGCATTAACCTTTGATTCAAGTTACCCTCGCACAACTATCACATCAAGGATACAGTTACTACTGATTTATTTGTAACAAAGCACTCTTTGAGTCAAACTGTGGGTAAATTCCTGACATGAAGGAATGGCTGCCTCATAAAAGTACTGATAATTTAATGGGTTTTTCTATCTAACTAACCTCCTGATCTTGCACCACTATTAGAGTATGCCTATATCTTTATATGATATATTGAGCAGCTTAAGTAAGTAGGTATTTATGTAAAATTACAAGAAGCAAGAGCATTAAAACATCTGTTTTTGCCTTCAACTCATTCTATAAACCAACAAAGAAAAACTCTATTTTTCCATTAACATAACGAGATCGGGAGCCTTAATGCTGAGACACTCTACCAAGCACTCATCGTTTTTTTATTTTCCCCTGTACTAGAGAACAAAATGCCCACCGTATCTAGTAGCAGCTACAACCAGGAGCCAAGTTAATGAATAAATAAATAATTAATAAAATAAACTGCATTTTATACCATATATTTGGAGCAAATAACATTAAATTAAGACAATAAGGCTATCTGGCAGGGTATTCTGCCAGAGAACAGCCTGCCAGTGTTCCCTGGATCCGGCATAGCCGATCAGTAATGGGATCCAGCCGGCCCTATTGACTATAATGGGACCCAGAAATATGAACATTTTTATTTCAAGTGGGCATTTGTAACGCCTGTAGGTAGGACAAGGACAGTGAGCGCTAACCTAGAATCCAGCCTCCATTTCCTACCTACTTGCAGTATAAGCCCTGCTTGGCAGAACCGCAACTGGATGACGTCCCTACTCAAGTAAGTGCAGAGACGGACAAACACCAACAGATAAACAAACATCAAAGCAGAGTTGTACAGAAATGGGTCAGAACCAGGCGGGGTGTGCAGTACCAAACAAGAGACAGAGGGTGGTCAGAAGACAAGCCAATCAGTACGCAAATGCAGGAACAAGAAGCCAGGAACATAGGTAGTGGGCAAAACAAGGTTACCACTGGCACTGGTGTATGGCCAGGAAGGGATTTAAATAGAGCACTGAGTCCCTGGATCAGAATCTGATAGGTCCATTGACTCGGCACTCCATTAGACAGAAACAAACAGTACACAGTAATAGAGGAGCTGAGATAATAAGCCCACTGCTAATCTTCCCCAGCACACCTTGGGGAGAAAAAGAGCATTGTTTCCCGTTACTAAGGATGTGGTGGCGTCACCAAGTGGCATGGCTCAGCAGCACGCCGGTCTTGGCCGTGCCAAGGCTGAGGATTGCACCGCTGGAGTCGAGACAGGTAAGTTTATTACGGCATTCTTTCATACAAGGATACTAGATCAGATCAGACCCCCATGAGACCCCGATTCCTCATCAGACCTCAAATCAGACATAAAATTAATAAATGAACTCACCTATCTTGCTCCGGACGGCGCAGTCACATCCAGTGTGCTCTTCCTGCACTCACCACTCCATGGTCTTCTGGCAGCACCACACAGCACTGTGACCTGACGCCACGGAGCAGCTATGCAAAGTCATATCACAGCAGAAGATCTTTTCCTGGAAAGTAGTGTGTGTTCTTACCTTTCTACTACTAATAAATGTACAGTTGGCTATGCTTAAAAAATGAGGATGTGGCAACTTGCATAGATTTAATTTTGGATGTTTAGGTTTTTCCACACTAAACCTGTTGCATATTTCCTAGTGTCTGTCCCATAATGAATTGGTTCTGTTACTTTTCTGTTACTATTACACTGCACAATTGCAGTCCAATTATCTGGATTACAAACAATTGTTCCCAATAATAGGCTTGTAATCGACCAGCCAGATGAATTGGCAAACAATTTTTTTCACGGCTAATTGGCATCCTTCATCAGGATGAAAGATGCCTAATTATCAGCCTTTGTAATAAGGCCGGCGCAAACGATGGATGTGTTATCGTCCATCGGTGCTCTCACTGCCACAGATCAATACCACCCTTAGTCTTCTGTCAATTAAAGGGGTTTTCCGCTATTTTTATATTGATGACCTATCCTCATAAAATGCAGCGCTTGTATGAGCGCTGTGTTCTCCTCGCTGTTTACCTGCTTGCCGTCAAAACTGCAGTGGTGAGAGGAGTAATTACAACGCTGCCGTACCTATTCACTTTAATGGGATGGCTCTGTCATATTCACTTGAACAGGAAGCAGCCATTCCATTGAAGTGAATGGGACAGGGCAGTTGTAACTACTCCTGCTGCAGCAAGCAGGTAAACAGTGAAGAGAAGGCAGTGCTCGTATGAGCATTGTTTTCTCTTCAAACAGCTGATCAATGAGGGTGGCGGGAGTCGCTTCCCACCAATCTGATAGTGATGACCTAACCTGAGGATAGGTCATCAACATAACAAAAGCGGACGACCCCTTTAAGCTTTAAAGGAGTTTCTGAAGTTTGTTTAAAATGATGATCTATCCTCTGGATAGATCATCAGCATCTGATCGGTGGGGGTCCGACACCCGGGACCCCCGCCGATCAGCTGTTTGAGAAGGCAGCAGCGCACCAGGAGCGCCGCGGCCTTCTTACTGTTTACCGCTGGCCCAGTGACATCACGACTAGTATCAACTGGCCTGGGCGCGGCTAAGCTCTGTTCACTTGAATGGAGCTTAGCCGCACCCAGGCCAGTTGATACAAGTCGTGTGACGTCACTGGGCCAGCGCTAAACAGTAAGAAGGCCGCGGCGCTGCCTTCCCAAACAGCTGATCGGCGGACCCCCGCTGATCAGATGCTGATGATCTATTCAGAGGATAGATCATCAGTTTAAACAAACTGCAGAACCCCTTTAAGCATCAGAGTGAAACAGTACCGCATATTGTAATGAGAAAGTACTTCTGAAGAAAGCCACATCTGCATCCTGTACTTACTTTAGGGAGGTGTGAGTTCAAGGCAAGTGCACACATGGCTGAAGTGCACAAGAGAACTTCATACATTTATAGAGAAGTGCTGTGATCCTGCCATATGTTTGACTCTTTGTTCAGCCTGGTTTTAACACCCTGCAATCCTGCACCCTGAAAAGGGAACAGAGCTCAACTGTTCTTTCCCAAGGCAATAAGCACTGTCTTGTCCCAGCTGGAGATGGATCTTCTTTTCCTTCCCTATTTAAGCGCTTGAGATTTTGTTCTTCTACCTTCTGGATAACTGTACTTATTCTTAAAGTCATGGAAGGACAGCCTAAGGGTCCATTCACACGTCCGTTTTTTCTTTCCTGATCTGTTCCGTTTTTTGTGGAACAGATCAGGACCAGTTCTGGACCCATTCATTTTCAATGGGTCCTGGAAAAAATCGGACAACACAATGTGTGCTGTCCGTTTCCGTTATTCCGTTCCGCATGTCCGATTAAATATAAAACTTGTCCTATTCTTTTCCACAAAAATCGGATCCTGGTACAATACAAAGTCAATGGATCCGCAAAAAATGGAAGACATTCGTATGTCATTACGCATATCATCCGTTTTATGCGGAATCCATTCCTGGAAATTAAATCCTGCCCACAGAAATCACTTATTCATTTTTGTTTTTTCTATTTTTTTTTCAAAGAAATCCAAACAACTTTATTTGCTTTGTGAAATTTATACATGTTTCTGTTTTTTGCGGATCCGCAAAAAACGGATGACATACGGAAACATTTTCAGGAACAACGGATCCGCAAAAAACGGACCGAAATTCGGGATATAGAAAAATACTGACGTGTGAATGTAGCCTTATTGAAAGGGTTTCCCATTAACATTTATCACCTATAGTATCTACAGGATAGGCGATAAATATATAAATGTCTGTAGGTCCAACTGCTAGTAACCAGATTGTGAGAATGTGGTTCCCAAGTCTCCTGTGTGAATGGACTGGTAGCATGCATGTGTGACCACTGTTCCATATCCTATCTGATGTAGACGGCTGAGAGCTGTGCTCAGCAATCCCCGAAAAGTGAAGGGAATGTCAATCATGCATGTGCACTACCACTCCATTAACACAGAGCGCTCAGCAACTCCTCTTCTTGTAACTGGCAGGGATCACAGCAGTCGTACACCCAGCAAATGTATATTTATCACCTACCCTGTGAATTGGACTACAGATTTGGACTGTAGGCCAATATCATACATCAATCTCAAAATGTACCAGTCATTTAGTAGAATGTACTTGCTCACAAGCTATGTAGTGTAAGCATCCAAGGGGTGAGGTTATTGATGGCAAGTATGTATCACTGAGGCTGCTGAGGGTATTGATGGCAAGTATGCGTCACTGAGGCTGCTGAGGGTATTGATGGCAAGTATGTGTCACTGAGGCTGCTGCTCTCAGTGATGTAAATCCCAGAGGTAAATGACAACCAGTGATGTTAGATTGCTGAGTTTGTGGTAGCTGGAATTTGGGTCCGGGATTTAGGACACCTATTTTTTTTACCAATAAGACCTCATGCACACGGCCGTTGTTTTGGTCCGCATCCGAGCCGCCGTTTTGTCGGCTCGGATCCGTTCACTTCAATGGGGCCGCAAAAGATGCGGACAGGACTCCATGTGCTGTCCGAATCCGTTGCTCCGTTCCGTGGCCCCGCTAAAAAAATATAACATGTCCTATTCTTGTCCACGCTTTGCGGACAAGAATAGGCATTTATATTAAAGGCTGTCCGTGCCGTTCCACAAATTGCGGAAAACGCATGGACGCCATGCGTGTTTTGCGGATCAGCTATTTGCTGACCGCAAAGTACACCACGGTCATGTGCATGAGGCCTAACAGTAATAGCCATCTTAATGTTGGATAAGCATTGTTAACATACCTGCGTGTATCTATGCCAGATATGGAGCTGCATCGCCTGATGTCAGGGGAGGGAGAGGAAGCAGCAGGAGGCTATGGGTAGGTGCAGATGTTGGGGAAGGCGGACAGTTTGGGGTGCTTTGAACAGGAAAGCCCCGCTACCTGGCCACTTGAGGCCCATTTTCCAAAGGAATAAAACAGCTTTTTCAGCATTAAAACAAAAATTACATACAAGTATGTTAACAACACGAATCCAATGTTCTGATGACCATTACTGTAAGATATATTAGTAAAAAAAAAAAAAGATAGATTCCCTTTTAGGGCTGAAACGATTACTCAAATTAATCGAGTAACTTGACACAAAAAATGCTCAATGCAAATTTTTTGCATCGAGGATTCGTTTGTGCCATGTGACCATGGAGCGTGAGTGAAGCGCTTGGTATTACTCACACTCCGAATTGGAGGGGGAACTGGTGGCATTGGAGGGGGAACTGATGGCACTGGGGGGAGCTGATGGCACTGGGGGGAGCTGATGGCACTAGGGGGGGAGTTGATGGCACAAGGGGGGCGATGGCATTGTGGGGAGCTGGTGGCACTGCTGGAGAACCTAATGGCATTGGAGGCGGAACTGATGGCACTAGGGGGAGCTGATGGCAATGGGGGAGCTGGGGGCACAGGCGGAGGAACTAATATAGCACTGGAGGGGAAACTGATGGCACAAGGGAGGGGGAACTGATGGCACTGGGGGGAGCTGATGGCATAGTGGAGCTGATGGCACTGGGGGGGAGCTTATGGCACTGGGGGGGAGCTTATGGCACTGGGGGGAGCTGGTGACACTTGGGGAGCTGATAGCACTGGGGAGAGCCGATAGTACTGGGCGGAAACTGATGGCGTGGGGCTGATCAAGCTCAAGTCATTGCTGGGATTTTTTCTGTTTTTTGTTATATTCTTCTATACTTTGTTACTTTGGGGGTCTGAATAGATGATAAATGTATGATAGATGGGGGTCTGAGACCTGGGACCCCTCTGATCACAAGAACAAGTACCCCCTCAGTCTCTTGTGTAAATGGAGCTCATGTACGATCACCACTTCATTACTTCTATGAAACTGCCGGATGTCGCTGAGCAAGGTACTGGGTAGCATCATAGACAGTGACTAGAGCAGGCATGTCCAAACTTCGGCCCTCCAGCTGTTGCAAAACTACAACTCCCAACATGCCCTAATAGTGGTAAGCTATCCAGGCATGCTGGGAGTTGTAGTTTTGCAACAGCTGGAGGGCCGCACTTTGGACATGCCTGGACTAGAGCAAGGGTCACACATGCACACTATTCACAGAGCAGACGTTTTCAAGATCAGGGGAGTCTCAGTTGTTGGACCCTCCAGCGACCATACATTTATCACCTATCTTGTGGGCAGGTGATAAATGGTATTGGAGGGGCAGCACCTCTATTTAGCATGGCTACCCACTAGTAACACTTGATGGCTTGTGTGCTGTGTATACTAATAATGGCTGAAGCTCTGTCTGTATCAGAGCTCCAACTCTTCTGCCTCCCTACACACAGCCATAATGTTAAGGGGGTATTCCAGTTATTATTTTTGTTCATTAGTTCTTAGTATAGGAAGTCATTCAGTTTTCTAAGGCCTCATACACACGACCGTTGTTTGGGTCCGCATCCGAGCCGCCGTTTTGCGGACCGCAAAAAACAGAACGGTCGTGTGCATGCGGCCTAATACACATGCACTAATACACACTACTCACATACCTTTCTTATGTCATTGCAGTCGACCGCTGTCTGCACAGTACTTCTCTGTCCAGTGAGAACTGTAACCAGTAGGATATATAGAACACCATATAGGAAAAATCTAGGCATTTACAACTAGCCGGCCTTTTTTTAGGAAGCAGGCACAGATTGCCCCTCATTAGGTGTGAATGAAGCCTAACATGCTCTGCCTATTAGAAGTACACTGAGAACAGAAGGCATAGAAGGGCAATGCATCTGCAGCCATAAGAAAAGACGACGTTAGGTCCAAGTCAGCAGATGAAGCCTGACTGAAATGGTTTATCTGTTACTGTTACATTATTCATTCCTTGAATGCTACTACATTATTCTACAAGTATTTTTATTGATTTAAAATTACATAAAAGTTCATCATCCTATAAAATTTTACAAGTCAGCACATGACAGTGTATGGTGAGCAACAGCTGTGACGTTATTAAAATTACATACGGCATTTGTCATTAATATGAGCACATTTCAACGACGTGAATAACAAATACTACACTAATTAAAGACAATAAGTATTTTCTGTGGAACCTATATTTTACTTCTGTAACTGTTGGGCTGGGCATACACATTCGATCTGGGATGGTCAACCTGAGGCTCTCCAGCTGTTGCAAAACTACAACTCCCAGCATTCCCAGACTTGCCTTCTATCAGCCTACAGCAGGGCATGGTGGGAGTTGTAGTTTTACAACAGCAGGAGAGCCGCAGGTTGGCCATCCCTGCGTTAGATGAATGATCTAATGTGTATGGCATGTATGGCATGTCCTAATTCTCTTCTGATGGTAGATTTTTGTTGAAAGACTGATCAGGCTTGTTAGGTTTCAGCATGCCTGAGCCTTTGTTCTTACAGGAGATAAGATGCCAGCAGAGCATGCATGTGGTCAGCCAAGATAGGTGCTGGCTGATTGAGCTTTTGGCCACCAGCTATATACTGTGTGCAGCACATTGCATTTCAGGAGATAAGCTACCACCAGAGGTGTCTGGCAGCGGCTTTCTCTTCTATCCCATACACACTCAGCCAAATGTTTATGGAGGAGTTGGGAGAGATAGCTGTCCGTTGACCATGAGTTTGTCCAAAAGCTATTGAAGGTGTTTGGGCACCTTCCACAGCATATGGGTTTGGCTAGAACAGGCATGCTCGACCTGCGGCCCTCCAGCTGTTGTAAAACTATAAACTGATGCATTCTGAGCGGATCCTTTTCCAGTCAGAATGCATTAGGGTCCGTTTTACACCGCTTGTGGGGGCCCTGAACGGATCTCACAAACAGAAAGCGAAAACGTGTAAAAGTAGCCTAAAATGTCACCAGTTATTATGTTGCTCTATCATGTATCGTTTTGTATTGATGCAATATAATCTTGATGCCATTTTGTTTTACTTTTCCGTATACAGCATACTTTGTGCACACTTGGGCCAGATACAGTATTTATCTTGCTTACCCGTCTTCTGGTGTGTTTAATTGTTGCTGGGAATAATAATTATTAATACATACGTGGCTCTCTCCTGTATGGCTGTACCCTCCAAAAACGCTGGATCTCGCAGTTAGTCCGCGCTCTACTGCCGGCACTTTCAATTTAGCGCATGCGGATTAGGGATATTGGAACGTCAACTTTGCTCCGTGGCATATGTTTTATTCTTTGTTTTCCTTGTAGTGCCGCTATCTTGCCTTTTTATTTCTTTGCCAAACACGTTTCGAAACCTGACTGGTTTCTTCTTCAGTGGTCAGATATATGAACAGCCATAAAGGAGAAAGCCATGTATATTCCTAATTATTATTCCCAGCATCGAATAAACAAACCAGAAGATGGGTAAGCAAGATAAATACTGTATCTGGCCCAAGTGTGCACGAAGCATGCTGTATACGGAAAAGGAAAACAAAGAATTTATTGCATCAATACAAAATGATACATGAAAGAGGAACATAATAACTGGTGACATTTTATCTTTATAAGACCGCTACATATTAACAAAGGTTCCAAAAGTCGCGTGAGCTCCTCAATAGGAACCAAAAGAGGGACTGTGATTACAGTTGCTAATTTACACGCTATTAAGAGATATATATTGTATATGTATTTTTTATTTCCTTTTTATGTGAATGACTTTTACAATAAAATGGTATGCAGGATATATGGAGCCGGCCATTGATGGAGCATTATAGTATTTATAGCTAGGTGATTATAGCAGGCTGTGCTGTATTCCAGTGAGCTCTTCACGATAATTGTATGCTTATATATCTTGCAGAACTGACCACAGATCTTCTGTGGATGTAGGCTTGCTCAGATTCTTCTGTCTCTTCAGGTAATCCCACACAGACTAGATGATGTTGAGATCAGGACTCTGTAAGGGGCCATATCATTCCTTCCAGGATTCCTTGTTCTTCTTAACCCCTTAAAGGGGTTGTCTCCTCTCACCTTCTACCTTCCCGGCATCTCTGCGGGCTTAGTTCTGAGCTGGAGCGGGGCTTCTCCTCCTGACAGTAACCCTTGCCTCTCCAGGCACGCTCACACAGGCAGCCCTCCATAGCTCACTGCATATAGAGATAACAGAGGGTCCCAGCAAGCAGTGATGTCTGTCTCCTGATGAGGTTACCAGGAGACAGATAGGACCGCTCTGCCAACCACTGTAGGAAACTTTCAGGTCAGATCTGAAGCTTTCCTACAGTCATCTTTCACAAGATGACAGACAGCACTTGCAATCTGAATATTACAGGTTCGGGGCCATTTGTGCAAGCCCCAAACCTGTTATACTATTTAACCTCCTAGCATAACTGTACAGAACAGCTTCAGGGCTGTTCTATAGAGAAGAACGAGGTGGCCAGGTGCAGGAGCTAATCCAAGAATACATACCAGGTGGCCGGGGACGGGAGCGAATGCACATACACTGGCCTCTATGTACGCTCGCTCCTGGCAAATACAAATTTGTATAGTTTTTATTTTATTTTACTAAAAAATAAAAATCTAAATTTTCTTTGCATTGTCATTTTCTGACAGCCATAACTTTTTCCATCCTTAGAGCTGTATGAGGGCTTGTGTTTTTAAAGAATGAACTGTAGTTTTTATTGGTACCATTTTTGGGGAATGTACAACTTTTTATTTTTTTATTGTTTATATAATTTTATATGTAAAATTGGGAAAGGTGGTGATTTGAATATATATATATATATATATATATATATATATATATATATACACAGTTAGGCCTATATATATTTGGAAAGAGACAAAATTTTTCTAATTTTTGTTCTGTACATTACCACAATTTTGAACAAAACAATTCAGTTGAAGTTCAGACTTTCAGCTTTAATTCATTGGGTTTAACAAGATGATTGCATGAAAAATGTGAGGAACTAAAGCATTTTTTAAACTCGATCCCTTCATTTCAGGGGCTCAAAAGTAATTGGACAAATTTGATCATTGTAAATAAAATGTTAATTTCTAATACTTTGTTGGCAATGACTGCCTGAAGTCTTGCACTCATGGACATCACCAGACGCTGTGTTTCCTCCTTTTTAATGCTCTGCCAGGCCTTTACTGCAGCGGTTTTCAGTTGCTGTTTGTTTGTGAGACTTTCTGTCTGAAGTTTAGTCTGTAACAAGTGAAATGCTCTATTAGGTTCAGATCAGGGACTGACTTGGACATTCAAGAATATTCCACTTCTTTGCTATAATAAACTTTATGTTTGGCTTTGGCTTTATGTTTTGGGTCATTGTCCATCTGTATTATGAAATGCCGACCAGTTTGGCCTCATGCACACGACCGTTGTGTGCATCCGTGGCCGTTGGGCCGTTTTCCGTTTTTTTCCGCGGACCCATTGACTTTCAATGGGTCGGTGGAAAAATCGGAAAATGCACCGTTTTGCAGCCGAGGCCGTGATCCGTGTATCCTGTCCGTCAAAAAAATATGACCTGTCCTATTTTTTTGACGGACAACGGTTCACGGACCCATTCAAGTCAATGGGTCCGTGAAAGAACACGGATGCACACAAGATTGGCATCCGTGTCCGTGATCCGTGGCCGTAGGTTGCTTTCATACAGACGGATCCGAAGATCCGTCTGCATAAAAGCTTTTTCTGATCTAAGTTTTCACTTCGTGAAAACTCATTTCCGACAGTATATTCTAACACAGAAGCGTTCCCATGGTGATGGGGACGCTTCTAGTTAGAATACACTGAAAACTTTGTACAAGACTGCCCCCTGCTGCCTGGCAGCACCCGATCTCTTACAGGGGGATATGATAGCACAATTAACCCCTTCAGGTGCGGCACCTAAAGGGGTTAATTGTACTATCATATTCCCCTGTAAGAGATCAGGGCTGCCAGGCAGCAGGGGGCAGACCCCCCCCTCCCCAGTTTGAATATTGTTGGTGGCACAGTGTGCGCCCACCATCGGCCCCCCCTCTCTCTATAGTAGTAACAACCATTGGTGGCAGTGTGCGGCCTCCCATTCCCCCTCCCCCCTTCCTCCCTCTATAGTTAAAAATCGTTGGTGGCACAGTGTGCGCCCACCATCGGCCCCCCCCTCTCTCTATAGTAGTAACAACCATTGGTGGCAGTGTGCGGCCTCCCATTCCCCCCCTCCCCCCATCATTGGTGGCAGCGGAGTTCCGATCGGAGTCCCAGTTTAATCGCTGGGGCTCCGATCGGTAACCATGGCAACCAGGAAGCTACTGCAGCCCTGGTTGCCATGGTTACTTAGCAATAGTACAACAGTAGAAGATTCATACTTACCTGCTTGCTGCTGCGATGTCTGTGACCGGCCGGGAGCTCCTCCTACTGGTAAGTGACAGTTCTTTAGCAATGCACCGCACAGACCTTTCACTTACCAGTAGGTGGAGCTCCTGGCCGGTCACAGACATCGCAGCAGCAAGCAGGTAAGTATGAATCTTCTACAATTGTACTATTGCTAAGTAACCATGGCAACCAGGGATGCAGTAGCTTCCTGGTTGCCATGGTTACCGATCGGAGCCCCAGCGATTAAACTGGGACTCCGATCGGAACTCCGCTGCCACCAATGATGGGGGGGGGGGAATGGGAGGCCGCACACTGCCACCAATGGTTGTTACTACTATAGAGAGAGAGGGGGGCCGATGGTGGGCGCACACTGTGCCACCAACGATTTTTAACTATAGAGGGAGGAAGGGGGGGCGATGGTGGGCGCACACTGTGCCACCAACGATTTTTAACTATAGAGGGAGGAAGGGGGGGGGGCGATGGTGGGCGCACACTGTGCCACCAACGATTTTTAACTATAGAGGGAGGAAGGGGGGGCGATGGTGGGCGCACACTGTGCCACCAACGATTTTTAACTATAAAGGGAGGAAGGGGGGGGGCGATGGTGGGCGCACACTGTGCCACCAACGATTTTTAACTATAGAGGGAGGAAGGGGGGGGGGGGGCGATGGTGGGCGCACACTGTGCCACCAACAATTTTTAACTATAGAGGGAGGAAGGGGGGGGGCGATGGTGGGCGCACACTGTGCCACCAACGATATTCAAACTGGGGAGGGGGGGGGTCTGCCCCCTGCTGCCTGGCAGCCCTGATCTCTTACAGGGGGATATGATAGTACAATTAACCCCTTCAGGTGCGGCACCTGAGGAGTTAATTGTGCTGATCACGGCCCCCTGTAAGAGATCGGGTGCTGCCAGGCAGCAGGGGGCAGTCATGTACACAGTTTTTCAGTGTATTCTAACCTGAAGCGTCCCCATCACCATGGGAACGCCTCTGTGTTAGAATATACTGTCGGAAATGAGTTTCACGATGTAGCTCATATCCGACAGTATATTCTAACGTAGAGGCGTTCCCATGGTGATGGGGACGCTTCAAGTTATGTTCGGGTGTCCGCCTGGCCGTGCGGATGCAAGCGGATCCGTCCAGACTTATAATGTAAGTCAATGGGGACGGATCCGTTTGAAGATGACACACTGTGGCTCAATTTTCAAACGGATCCGTTCCCCATTGACTTTCAATGTAAAGTCTGGACGGATCCGTCTGAGGCTATTTTCACACTTAGAAATGTTTTAACAATATAATGCAGACGGATCCGCTCTGAACGGAGCCACCGTCTGCATTATGAACACAAGTGTGAAAGTAAAGGGACTCCTGACTTTACATTGAAAGTCAATGGGGACGGATCCGTTTGCAATTGCACCATATTGTGTCAACATCAAACGGATCCGTCACCATTGACTTGCATTGTAATTCAGGAGGGATCCGTTTGGCTCCGCACGGCCAGGCGGACGCCAAAACGACTTTTTTTTCATGTCCGTGGATCCTCCAAAAATCAAGGAAGACCCACGGACGAAAAAACGGTCACGGATCACGGACCCACGGACCCCGTTTTTGCGGGCCGTGAAAAAAAACTGTCGTGTGCATGAGGCCTTTGGCTGCATTTGGCTGGATTTGAGCACACAGTATGTCTCTGAAAACCCCAGAATCCATCCAGCTTCTTCTGTCCTGTGTCACATCATCAATAAACACTAGGACCCAGTGCCACTGGCAGCCATGCTTGCCCAAGCCATCACACTGCCTCCGCCATGTTTTACAGATGATGTGGTATGCTTTGATTCATGAGCTGTATGCCTTCGCCATACTTTTTTCTTTCCATCATTCTGGTAGAGGTTGATCTTGGTTTCATCTGTCCAAAGAATGTTCTTCCAGAAGTGTGCTGGTTTCTTAAGATGTTTTTTTTTTTTAGCAAAGTCCAGTCTAGCCTTCTTATTCTTGAGGCTTATAAGTGGCTTTCACAGTGCAGTGAACCCTCTGTATTTACTTTCATGCAGTCTTCTCTTTATGGTAGATTTGGATATTGATACATCTATATCCTGGAGAGTGTTGTTCAGTTGGTTGGCTGTTGTGAAGGGGTTTCTCTTCACATAGTAACATAGTACATAAGGCCGAAAAAAGACATTTGTCCATTTAGTTCGGCCTGTCATCCTGCAAGTTGATCCAGAGGAAGGCAAAAAAAAAACTGTGAGGTAGAAGCCAATTTTCCTCACTTTAGGGAAATAAAAAATTCCTTCCCGACTCCAATCAGGCAATCAGAATAACTCCCTGCATCAACGACCCCTCTCTAGTAGCTATAGCCTGTAATATTATTACGCTCCAGAAATACATCCAGGCCCCTCTTGAATTCCTCTATTGTACTCACCATCACCACCTCCTCAGGCAGAGAGTTCCATAGTCTCACTGCTCTTACCGTAAAGAATCCTCTTCTATGTTTGTGTACAAACCTTCTTTCCTCCAGACGCAGAGGATGTCCCCTCGTCACAGTCACAGTCCTGGGAATAAATAGATGATGGGATAGATCTCTGTACTGACCCCTGATATATTTATACATAGTAATACATAGTCGTCTTATTTCTAAAGTGAATAACCCTAATTTTGATAATCTTTCAGGGTACTGTAGTTGCCCCATTCCAGTTATTACTTTAGTTGCCCTCTCCAGCTCTGCTATGTCTGCTTTGTTCACTGGAGCCCAGAACTGTACACAGTACTCCATGTGTGGTCTAATGATTTTTAAAGTGGTAGGACTATGTTCTCATCACGGGCATCTATGCCCCTTTTGATGCAACCCATTATCTTATTGGCCTTGGCAGCAGCTGCCTGACACTGGTTTTTGCAGCTTAGTTTGCTGTTTATTAAAATTCCTAGATCCTTTTCCATGTCAGTGTTACCGAGTGTTTTACCATTTAATATGTACGGGTGACTTGCATTATTCCTTCCCATGTGCATAACTTTACATTTGTCAGTGTTAAACCTCATCTGCCACTTATCTGCCCAAGCCTCCAATCTATCCAGATCCCTCTGTAGTAGTATACTGTCCTCTTCAGTGTTAATTACTTTACACAGTTTAGTGTCATCTGCGAAAATTGATATTTTACTATGCAAGCCTTCTACAAGATCATTAATAAATATATTGAAGAGAATAGGGCCCAATACTGACCCCTGAGGTACCCCACTAGTGACAGTGACCCAATCTGAGTGTGTACCATTAATAACCACCCTCTGTTTTCTATCACTCAGCCAGTTACTTACCCACATACAGACGTTTTCTCCCAGTCCAAGCATTCTCATTTTATATACTAACCTATTATGTGGTACAGTGTCAAATGCTTTGGAGAAGTCCAGATACACGACATCCATTGATTCGCCGCTGTCAAGTCTAGAACTTACCTCCTCATAGAAACTGATTAAATTTGGCATGACCGATCCCTCACGAAGCCATGCTGATATGGCGTTATTTGCTTATTTCCGTTAAGATGCTCTAACATAGCATCTCTCAGAAAACCCTCAAACAGTTTACCCACAACAGATGTTAAACTTGCCGGCCTATAGTTTCCAGGCTCTGTTTTTGGACCCTTTTTGAATATTGGCACCACATTTGCCATGCGCCAATCCTGTGGGACATTCCCTGTCAGTATAGAGTCTGCAAATATCAGAAATAAGGGTATGGCTATGACATTACTTAATTCCTTTAGGATACGGGGGTGTATGCCATCCGGTCCTGGCGATTTGTCTATTTTAATCTTTTTAAGTCGCTGTTGCACTTCTTCCTGGGTCAGACAGGACACTTTTAATGGGGAATTTATTTCAACATTCGGCATGTCATCTGACAGTTTATTTTCCTCAGTGAATACATTGGAGAAAAAAATATTTAACAGCTTTGCTTTCTCCTCATCGCTCTCTGCGACTCCCCCCTCATTACTCTTTAAAGGGCCGACGCCTTCAGATTTATACTTTTTAGCATTTATATAATTGAAGAATATTTTAGGGTTAGTTTTACTCTCTTTGGCAATTAAGCTAGCACCATGGTAATCATTCTGTGATTATCCACCACTGTTGTCTTCCGTGGGCGTCCAGGTCTTTTTGCGTTGTTGAGGTCACCAGTGCTTTCTTTCTTTCTCACGATGTACCAATCTGTAGATTTAGCCACTCCTAATAGTGCAGCAATTTCTCGGATGGGTTTTTTGTGTTTTCACAGGTGAAGGACGGCTTGTTTCACCTGCATTGAGAGAGCTCCTTTGACCGCATGTTTACTTCTCAGCAAAATCTTCAAAATGCAAACACCACACCTCAAAGGAACTTCAGCCCTTTTATGTGCTTAACTGAGAATGAAAAAATGAAGGAATTGCCCAGACCTGCCTATGAAACAGCATTTGAGTAAATTGTCCAATTACTTTTGGTCTCTTTAAAAACAGTGTGTGACATGTAAAGGAGCTGAAACTTCTAAACCCTTCATCCAATTTTTATGTGGATACCCTCAAATGAAAGCTAAAAGTCTCGACTTTATGTCCATGTCCATTATATAACTATAACTTGAATATGTTTTAGTAAACGGGTAATTAAAAAAATTGTGTTGGTGTCCAAATATATATGGACCTAACTGTATATAGGTTTTGTTTTTATTTACTTTTTACTCAGTAACTTATAGCCCCCTCAGGGGGTCTATAACCTACGATCTTCTGATTGCTTGTCCCAATAGAGAACTATTATCTATGCAATTTTCATTGCCTGCCCGTTAAGCTGTACCTTGAGCCTCTTCCTCTGCCCAACCTCACAGATGGCGCGCTCGCTATTTAACGCAGCATCTGAGAGGTTAAATCACTGTTTTGGGTATCATTGCCAATCCCGGTCATTGCAGCTGGGTGCCTGCTGTGTTATAGCTAGCAGCCACCATGTATGCAGTGGGCTCTGTGCAGAAGCCTGCTCCATACAAGTGCTTGCATATAATGCCGTACATGTACGGCCTTGTGCGTTAAGGGGTTATAGGAAATGTGAGTAGTGGATGCATGGAATAGCCTTCCTGCAGAAGTGGAGGAGTTTAAGCATGCATGGGATAGGCATAAGGCCATCCTTCATATAAGATAGGGCCAGGGGCTATCCATAGTACTTAGTATATTGGGCAGACTAGATGGGCCAAATGGTTCTTATCTGCCAACACATTCTATGTTTCTATGTGTCAACAAAACTTTTTCTGCCAGTTAAAACCAGATAGTAACACATATATCCTTTTTTAATCTGTTTTAATTTTCTGATTGTAGATGTTTTTATTCTATTTTCTGCACATATATAGAGGGGTGATATCTTGCTTGCGCTATTCTTTACAGCATTTAGAAAGCATTAAGAAAATTGCTTTACGGCAGCCCCATCGTCCATAGACACAATGGTTTGGAGCGGACCTCATTGACTTCTAGAGGAGACTTTTCTAGGCATGTTCTGTGCCCTGTGCAGAGGTCAGGAAGGCGCTGATAAGCTGTGATATTACCTATTGTGAATGGTGGATCCTGTATTATTTGTACACAAAGGTAATATAATAAGGCTGCAATGATAAGGAGATAACTGCAGTAAAGTGATCTGTACAGACCAAGAAGTGGCACCTATTATTAGGCTTAGTGGCCAGTGTCAAAACTGCAGGAATTATGTTTTTTGTCTAAATATAGATGTTGACATGGAAAATTAAAAATTAACATCAGCAAAAATTATTTCCTTTCCATCAAATAATACACCGCTCGTTTCCATGGTTAGGGCCACATTGCAATCCATCAGTGGTGCTTGTACTTGCACACTATAGGAAAAAATGTCGGCCTCTCTAGTTACTGGGACAATGGGGAGCACACATAGGCTGGTGCTTTTTCCTATAGTGTGCAAGCACGGCCACCGCTGATGGATTGCAGGGTGGTTGTAACCATGGAAATGAGCCATTTGCTGAAGTGAGACAACCCCTTCAATTTTATTTACTTTAAATTATTAATCGAAGCCCTTTTTAAAACAGTCCACTGTTCCTGTTGTGACCACGTCCTGAGGTAGTCTATCGTCGGTTGATGTCTTGCTGCAGAATACATTTATAACCAATCATGATGGTATTGCATGATGTATAAGTATCTGCATGTATTTCTCGGCATTGAGGACACTATTAATACTGACCAAATCCCTAACTTCTTTGCTGGAAACTTAGTGTGGCAGATAAAAGAGACATCATGCTTACTTCCCTTGTAAATTGGAAGAAGTCCAGAAGAGCCATTAGCTCAGAACTGCAAGAAACCAGTGGGACCATGTACACCCATCTACTGTTTGAAGAAGTCTGTCCACAAGTAGTCTTCATAAAAGAAATGTGGCCAAAAAGTCATATCTTCGACGTGGAGATAAGGCCAATCAACTCCTCTATGCCTGAAAACACAGGAACTGGGGTGCAGAAAAACGGCAGCAGGTGCCAAAGTTTGGCCATAGCAGAAGGCAGTTTGTTCGCCAAAGGGCTGGAGAGCAGTACAATAATGAGTGTCTGCAGGCAGTGAAGCATGGTGGAGGTTCCTTGCAAGTTTGGAGCATTATTTCAGCAAATTAGCTGGTCAAAATTAATGGTGTCCTCAACGCTAAGAAATACAGGCTTATACCTATCCATCATGTAATACCATCATGAAGGCCTCTGATTGGCTCCAAATTGATTCTGTAGCCGGAAGACTCCAAATACACAGCCAATGTCATTAAGAACTATCTTCAGTGTAAAGAAGAATAAGGAGTCCTGGAAATGATGATACCGCTCCCACCAGGGGCATAGCTATAGGGGGTGCAGAGGTAGCAATCGCTACCGGGCCCAGGAGCCTGAGGGGGCCCAAATACCCTTGTGGTGCATAAGAAGACACTCGTATTATAGAAAGTGAATGCTGGTCAAGTTACACCTTTGGCTAAAGGGGGTGCCATTTCAATTTTTGCCTTGGGCAGCACAAAGGCCTTGTGCTTCCTGTCCCTGGCCACAAAGCACTGATGGAAGGGGGGCCCCAAGCTAAACTCTTGCACCAGGGCCCATGAGCCATTAGCTACGCCCCTGGCTCCCACAGTTTGTTATAGTGACAAATACACCAGGACACCTCTATGGACCCCCAGATATATGGATCAACGCATTACTATATTGCACTTGAAATAATTTACATTTTTAGGTGAATTAATTTGGCACAGACAAGGAAATTGTTAGTGTTAACTATCATATAATGCCTGGATTTTTCTGATGATCTAGTAAACAACAAGCAGAATTGAACATCCAGAAACACATCCTACTTGATATTTAATTAGCAGTTACTGTGAAATTATAGGTACCATATCTCAGTGGCATCCGCCTAGTGTGTATCATGTTTATAAACTCGATTAACACGTTTTTTTATTTTTATGGATGAGGCAACTGCTTACCAAGATTAGAGCGCACCATCATCTACTGCATTAGGAGTTGTGTTTTATGACAACATATAAATGCATTCATAATTAAACTGGATGTAGTCCGCTGCTGATCTAAACACATTGGACTTGTTTTTTATGGGCCACGTTAGACTACAAACACAGCCATGAAATGCATTTTACATAACACGACCTGACACATTCCAGTATGAGCGGCTTGTCACTCCTTCTGTGGCTTAGACACATGCTATAGTAACAATAATAAAGCATTGTTATTTTTTTATTTTATGCACTGCTCAATCTACTCGTTCATTCCTGTTGTAAGCCAACCACAAAAGAGAAGCTCCTGGTTTTCCATCACCACTATAGAGCAGGTCCATCTTCCTCAATTTTTTTATTGTATGTAAAAATAAACATTTATGGCCATGAAGAAGAGCATTGTTTCACTTAATAAAGTGGGCGAATTGAGTGCAAGACAAAATAATTAAATCTTATGACTTACAGGCGGCTGGAAAAAACAAAGTTCTATACTGTGCATTGTCCAGTTATGATGTTTGTTCAGTTGTAATAATATATGTTCTTATGCTGTTACTCCACAGATGTGCTGATCTTCAGCAAAAGATATCCAGGAGCATGAGATTCTCCACTTTTACAAAAAATGGTGCTTATTATAATCCCAAGCTCACAAAAAAGTGACTTATACCAGACACAATACGGAATGTAACATGATCAATCATTTCCCTGTATGCTGACCGCTTCTGCTCCATATGATGTCCTCCTGCCTTTATCTGTCAATTAAAAAACATCACTTCCTGTCTGTAAGGCGCCGAACTGTTTTGTGAGGATCTCAACTGCGGAAACGTGTTGCATTAACTAGTGCACAAGACCAAGAAGGAAGGTGAGGTTAGATCAGGTTCAGTAACGGATTCCCAGGCGGCTCTCTCAAACTACTGAGAGTTAGGGACCCTAAAATCATACACCTGCTCCCTGCTCTGATTATATTATTAACGGCTATCTCTATACGCCCTGCACGTGGATGCAGTTATACATATGGTGCAGGCAACAGTTATAGTCCATGAGTCATATTTTGGACTACACACGCCCCCCTTGCAAGCATTACACAGAGAACAGAGTGCCTTGAATATTATCGCCACTGATGTAAGGTATTGGTAGTCCAGATTAAAGTCAGCCACTAAATAGCTCTACTTGCAGTTTGGTAGAATCCTTAAGTAGCGTCCCGGATTGCCATGGGAGGTTAGCGGAGTCTTGGAGAAGGTTCCCAGGTGTTCTGAAGTCCGGATCCAATGTCAGTGGGGAGAGCTTCAGTAGCAGTGTGCACAGGCGCACACTCCAAATTAGTGGAACACTGTGCATAGCTGCCACGGGGCTTATATGGGGTAGCTCCGCCCAGTGGGAGGAGTCGCTGTGCTGCAGATGGAACCACCCTGCCGATCGTTACAGTACCCCCCTCCCAAGGGAACCCCTCCGGGGTACCCTAGAAGGGGAGGGCCGGTCGGGGAACCTGCGGTGAAACTCCCTTTGCAATTTTGGAGCGTGGACATCATCGGCCTCCTCCCAAGAATCATCTTGGGGACCATAACCCTTCCATCGTATGAGGTACTGGAGTCTCCCCCTCCTCCTTCTGGAATCCAAGAGCTCCTCAACCTCAAACTCTTCATCACCTTGGACAATGACCGGAGGTGACGGGGCAGGGTTCCTGCCCGGGAAAGGGTTAGGACGAAAAGGCTTCAGCAAAGATACGTGAAAGGTGGGGTGTACCTGAAAACGAGGAGGTAGAATAAGTTTCATCGTGTTGGGGTTGACGACCTTCTCGATACGGAATGGTCCCAGGAACTGTTTCCCCAATTTTTTAGAGGGAGTACCCAAGCGGAGGTTTTTGGTGGAGAGCCAGACGGAGTCCCCTGCTTGATAAGGGGGACTCGGCCTTCTGCGTCGATCATAATACATTTTTTGTCGATCTCTAGCTCGGATAAGGTTTTCTTTAAGCTCCTTGAGGGTCTTCTGTAATGTGGAGATGTAATCTTCAGTAGCTGGTACGTTAGTAGGGATACTCATCGGAGTGATAGGAGAAGGGTGAAAACCGTAGTTCGAGAAGAATGGAGAGTGAAGAGTGGAGGCACTTTTGGAATTGTTATAGGAGAATTCCGCAAGAGGGAGCAGGCGCTCCCAGTCGTCCTGGAGATATGAGCAGTGACAGCGAAGGTACTGCTCGAGGCATTGGTTTACTCTCTCAGTTTGTCCGTTTGTCTGCGGGTGGTATGCACTGGACATCCGATGGTCTATCTGGAGTCTCGCACAAAGAGCCTTCCAGAACTTGGAGATAAATTGTGAGCCTCTGTCCGATATGAGTTTAGTAGGCACTCCATGTAGACGGACGATGTTAGTCACAAAAACCTCAGCAGTCTCCTTCGAAGATGGTAATTTTTTCAGGGCCACAAAATGTGCCATTTTTGTTAGTAGATCAACAACAACAAGTACGGTATTATGACCATGTGAAGAAGGAAGGTCAACTATAAAATCCAGTGAAACCCACTCCCAGGGTCTGGAGGGTATCGGGAGATTCATTAGTAGGCCGTAAGGTTGCTTACGATCATGTTTGCAGGTGGCACAAATCTCACATGAGGCGACGTAGTCCTCAATTTCCTGTAACATGTTGGGCCACCAGTAATATCTGCGGACTAACTCCATGGTTTTGGAGATGCCCGGATGACCCGACAGGGGAGTATCATGGCATAGTTGAATTACTTGTGTTGTAACGTTTGGTGGTATGTATAGATGATTTCCCTTATAACAGAACCCTTCATCATCCCTACGGAGTCCTGGAGGTAGATCGTTTTCATTTAGGGTTAAACAGTCCTTGAGCCTTTGTCGTAGAGCTACAGTGGCGATAATTTTTTTGGGTGGAATTACCCACGAAGGGAATTCTGCCCCTGGATGGGGATCATTCAAACGAGATAGCGCGTCTGCCTTTCCGTTTTTTGAGCCGGGTCTATATGTGATTTGGAAATCGAAGCGGTCGAAGAAGAAACTCCATCTCACTTGGCGAGAGGATAATGTTTTACCGGTCTTTAGGTATTGGAGGTTGCGGTGGTCTGAGTATATGGTGATTGGGTGTGTCGAGCCTTCTAATATATGTCTCCAATTTTCCAAGGCGTTTTTTATTGCCAGAAGTTCCTTTTCCCCTATGGGGTAGTTAACCTCGGCCGGATTGAGGGTCCGGGAGAAAAACCCTACCGGATGTAGGGGCGTCATTAATGATGAACGTTGAGATAAGATGGCTCCTACAGCATTTTGGGAAGCATCCACTTCGAGGACGTACAAGTTGTTAGGGTCAGGTATGGTGAGGATGGGAGCGGATGTAAACCTGTCCTTCAGTAGTTGGAATGCTTCCTGAGCATCTCCATTCCATATGAACCTCGTGTTGATGCTTGTAAGTCTGGTGAGCGGTTTTGTAGTCGCAGAGTAATTCTTGATGAATTTCCTGTAGAAATTAGCGAACCCCAAAAACCTTTGGAGTGCCTTCCTGGATTTTGGAGTGGGCCAATTTTGTATACATTCAATCTTTGTCTGGTCCATCTGAATCCCCTCGGGGGAGATGATGTAACCCAGGAACGGTAGTGTAGTCGTATCAAATACGCATTTCTCGAATTTTACGTACAGGCAATGGGCTCTCAAACGTGCTAATACCCAACGCACATGTCTTCTATGGTCTTGGATGTTGTCTGAATAGACCAATATGTCATCGAGGTAGACAATGACACAAACATCCAGTAGGTCTCGAAAAATATCATTTATAAAATTTTGGAATGTTGCAGGTGCATTGCACAGTCCGAACGGCATCACTTGGTACTCGAAGAGTCCGTAACCAGTTCGGAAAGCGGTTTTCCACTCGTCTCCTTTTCTGATCCTTATCAAGTTATAAGCTCCTCTAAGGTCTAGTTTGGTGTAGACAGTAGCAGTGCTGAGGCGTTCAATCAGTTCATTAATGAGAGGTAGTGGGTACCTGTTCTTTACCGTCACTTTATTTAGGGCTCTATAGTCGATGATAGGACGAAGGCTGGAATCCTTGTTCCGAACAAAGAACATTCCCGATCCTGCGGGTGAAGTAGAGGGCCTAATGAATCCCTTCTTCAGATTTTCCTCTAGATACTGTTTGAGGTGGTCTAGCTCAGGTTTCGCCAATGGATAGATTCTCCCCGTAGGTATTTCACTTCCTGGAAGTAGATCTATGGGACAGTCGTATGTCCTGTGAGGCGGAAGCATCTCCGCATTCTTTGAACTGAACACGTCGGCGAAGTCCAGGTAGTGGTCTGGTATCTGGGTGCCGCCAACCAGTAATATGGAATTTGTAGGATAACAGGTTTCCTGGCAATACCCCGAATCTAAGGCTACCCTCCCTTGATCCCATAGTAGTGTTGGTCTATGTAGTTTTAACCAAGGTAGTCCTAGTATGATAGGGAATAAAGGGGAGGGTATAATGTCGAAGGACATAAATTCGGTGTGGTTGTTTTCACACGTCACCAGTATAGGTAGGGTTTGATTTTGAACTGGGCCTGAGGCCGAAGTAGTGCCGTCAATAAAACTCACGGACAACGGGGAATTCTTTTTGATCAATGGAATTTTATTTCGCTTAATCAACAGCGTATCGATAAAATTTCCGCAGGATCCTGTATCCACCATTGCGTCAACGGTAAGTCGATTTTGGTCCCACTGTAGAGTAAGAGAGGTGTATAAGTAACCCGGGGTTCTAATCTGGGGATCAACGATTTTACATAGGGAGTATCGCTTACCTTCGGACTTCTTCCGTATTGCCGGGCAATCTTCTACCCCATGGCCTTCGGAAGAGCAATATAGGCAGAGATTCAAGTTGCGTCTTCTCGTTTTCTCTCTTTCAGTGAGAGGGCCCCTGAGGGCAGCAATCTCCATCTTTTCTTCAGGGGGGTGCATATCGGTTTGTCCACTGGGAGGTACATATCCATAGGACCGCTCTGCTCTGCGTTCACGGAGACGCCGGTCGAGGGTGGTGACACGTTGCATAAGATCTTCAAGGGTGAGGGGCATGTCACCTCTTGCCAACTCATCCTTCAGTGCTTCGGAAAGACCCAGACGGAACTGGTTCCTAAGACTGAGATCGTTCCACTCAGTCTCCCGAGCCCACCGCGTATATTGTGCAATAAAATCCTCAACAGGCCGTCTGCCTTGTTTAATGCTCCTGATGGCGGATTCCGCCGTCAGCTGCTTGCTATGGTCTTCATACAAGAGGGCCATGATTGTAAGAAATTGGTGGTAGTTGTCTAGGACGGGGTCCTCCCTCTCCAAATAGGTATTTGCCCAGGCTCTGGGCTCCCCCCTAAGAAAGGAGATCATAGTGAGAACTTTTATCCGGTCAGTAGGGTAGGTCCTAGGACGAAGCTCAAACATTAATTTGGAAGCATTAATGAAATCTCGGAACTGTTTACGATCGCCTGAGAATAGTTCCGGAGGACTGACCAATGGCTCAGGTCCCTCCCGTGGGAGGTTTGTGTTCTGTGCGACAAGATCTCGCAATGTCTGATTCTCGAGTTGCAGGTTCTGAACATCCTCAGATAGATTCTCAACCTTCTGTGAGAGGATGACGATGTGTCCTGCTAATTCCGCTGGATCCATTTGGGTTCCACTAATATGTAAGGCGCCGAACTGTTTTGTGAGGATCTCAACTGCGGAAACGTGTTGCATTAACTAGTGCACAAGACCAAGAAGGAAGGTGAGGTTAGATCAGGTTCAGTAACGGATTCCCAGGCGGCTCTCTCAAACTACTGAGAGTTAGGGACCCTAACATCATACACCTGCTCCCTGCTCTGATTATATTATTAACGGCTATCTCTATACGCCCTGCACGTGGATGCAGTTATACATATGGTGCAGGCAACAGTTATAGTCCATGAGTCATATTTTGGACTACACACGCCCCCCTTGCAAGCATTACACAGAGAACAGAGTGCCTTGAATATTATCGCCACTGATGTAAGGTATTGGTAGTCCAGATTAAAGTCAGCCACTAAATAGCTCTACTTGCAGTTTGGTAGAATCCTTAAGTAGCGTCCCGGATTGCCATGGGAGGTTAGCGGAGTCTTGGAGAAGGTTCCCAGGTGTTCTGAAGTCCGGATCCAATGTCAGTGGGGAGAGCTTCAGTAGCAGTGTGCACAGGCGCACACTCCAAATTAGTGGAACACTGTGCATAGCTGCCACGGGGCTTATATGGGGTAGCTCCGCCCAGTGGGAGGAGTCGCTGTGCTGCAGATGGAACCACCCTGCCGATCGTTACACTGTCTCAGTGACCTAAAGCTGGCCATGGCTGTTGTCCAAGCTTGCTCGGTCAGCAGCTATTTCTCCAGCTCTTCACATACACATTCACACTTGCCACGTGGTTTAGTGTGCATGTTTTCTCAATTAGGAGAGGGAAAAAGCTGCTGCCAGACACCCCTGGTGGAAGCTTATCCCCTTTGAGATATCCAACTGCCCAATCCTTCTGTCCCCTGATAGGTGCCTTCAGAAGAGTTGGTACGTCCCTGTGAAATCGGTAGGTTCAGCTGATATTCATCAAATATGTCTGGGTCACGGATTTTATTGGCATAGTGGCCTTGGAGATATCAAGGAAAAGAAGCTCCATCTTTTAAGGGTTTACCAATCCCTATAATGACAATCAGAATGCCTGGGCCCCTTGTATGGATTATACTTACCCGCCACCCAAACCCTCAAACTGATGATAAAATTGAAAGATTAGCCAACATATCCTACTGTTGAGGGCATGTCTAAGCCCGAGCAATTCCTGTAATTCGCCCACTGGCTCCTGGTATTGCCCATACGGTATGGGTAGGTTAGCTTTAGGTCCCAAGCTACTTGAGATACCTTGGTGCGGTGTTCGGGCTCAGACATGTCCTCCACAGTAGGATATGTTGGCTAATCTCTCAATTTTATCATCAGCTTGAGGGTTTAGGAAGACCGCAGAGTGCACCTGTCTTTGTTAATATTATTATTTTGCTATATTGGTTATCACATCCACATAATTGCTATCTTGTGTAGGATGTCTATTGTGGTACTTGTGGTCTACTGCGGGCATCCTCCACTGTATGCATTTTTGCTGGGGATCATCATTAGCAACGGGCCACAAGTGCAGGATTTGCTCCCCTATATATATGCACAACTGCATGCGGGTTTGAGCACTTCCTGCCTGTTTAATACCACGCCATTCTTTTCAGTTTGTATATATAGAGTTGCATGGAGGTGTATAAACTCCTATTTAAATGTGCCAGTTTTCCATCCACAGGCTACAGTTAGGTGCACCTGCGAGGCCTGGGCCATATCAGGCAGTCTTGAGTGGGACTTGCAGACTCCTTCCATTGCTAGCATGGTTACATGGTGGAGGTAACTGGTGAGTCGGACCTCACGCTCCTGTAATTCGCCCACTGGCCCCTGGTATTGCCCATACGGCTCAGGTAGGCGAGTGTTAGGACCCAAGCTACTTGAGAAACCTTGGCGCGGTGCTCGGGCTCAGACATGCCCATTTTAAAATCAGTTTGAGGGTTTAGTCAGACCGCAGAGAGCACCTGTCTTTGCTTTTATTATATTGTTATATTGATTATCACATCCACATAATTGCTATCTTGTGTAGGATGTCTATTGTGGTACTTGTGGTTCGCTGCAGGCATCCTCCACTGTATGCATTTTTGCTGGGAATCTCCATTGGCAACGGGCCACAAGTGCAGGATTTGCTCCCCTGTATATACATGCACAACTGCATATGGGTTTGAGCTCTTCCTGCCTGTTTAACACCACGCCATTTTTTTATTTACCTGCCACCCAGCACCTATGCCCCTCTGCATCCCTGTACGGCCGCCGCTGCATCACCCTGTTGCATGGATCAAAATATCCCCCACAGATACCAGCCACTTTAGCGTCTCCCACGATGCTAGAGAGGCTGGTCACCGTCGTGACCTGCTATTGGCTGCTCCCCCCGTTGCCAGATATTAGGATCCGGGAAGATGCAGCAGCGGCTGTGCAGGTATCCAGAGAGAGGTGGGTGTCGGGGAGCAGGTAAGTATGCTCTAGAGGGGGTCATTATAAGGACTGGATAACACCTTTAAAGCAGGAAGCAGTTATGGACGATGATGCTCAGGCCTAGAAAAAGAATGGTTCTTAAGAAGTTGCACCCTAGCAATCAGTCTGTCTCAAAAACTATTTGGCTTGCAGCAGGATTGGCAAGGTGCTGACCGAAGAGGAAAAGCAGCTTGGCTCCTGTCAGACGCCGTTCCCCATCTTAGCCTTGAGGATTAACCTGATTCTTCTAAAAATAAGGCTAGGGCTAGACAATGACAATTGTCGCACAAATTTTTTTGCAATAATAGTGAATGGCGTCACACAACGACATGCAACACAACAGTCGCACAAAAATCCATCCAAGTTCGATTTTTAACCGACTGTAGACTTATAGCATGTCGCAATGTGACACCATTGACTATCAATACCAAAAATGTTGGGCGACATTGCTGTGACAAATGGTGGTGTGTAGTTGTAACCATTAGGCAAGTAAAGAATCTCTATAGGAATAGATGTATGGAATGAGGGAGAAGTGTCAAAACGGGTGCAAAGGAAAAGCATGGCAAAATTCGGATATAAGCTGTCATTTTTTAGAGGCTCTATGGGAAATTAAAAAACTTGACAGGTTGCTATGGGCTGCCCCACATTTCCTTTGCAGTAGTATTGATTAAAGACATTGGTTTCATGATGACCTAATGTCAGGAGAGGTCAAACTTCAGACTGGTGGTGCCCCAATTCCTGGCACCCCCAACCAGTAAGCTGTTTGAGGGGGCTGCGGCCCCCACGTGTTTACCTGGACGATGTTTAGATTGTAGTGGAGGTGTAAGGAAGGAATGGGACAAACAGCTGTAATTACACTGCACCACCACTACCGATGGGAGTCAGACCTCCACCGATCCAGAGGATGTCATCAATATCATGAAATCAGACAACCTACCTGTACTTTGAAACTTTAAAAGGGCTAGTCTGAGGCCATAACAGTGATGCAATATCCCTAGGATAAGACACCAATATTAGAGCACCCTGACAAGCAGCTGTTTGAAGAGCCACAGCAGAGGGTTGACACAGAACAGACACCACTAAGTATACAGCTTTCTGGTGTACAGGTCAATTGAGACAATTGTCAGGAAGGAACTCTTCGATCATCTGCTTGTCAGTGGAGGAGACACATTTACATGCAGTGATCCCCTCCACAGTATGGGGAGGAGCGATCTTTAATGTGTTCGCTCGTCCCCATACAGAATAAATATTTGCCGGCAGCAGAGCATGATTAGATGGCATGATCTGCTACCGGCAAACAATGATTTTGGCGTTTTGCTCATTCATCAGGTAATCAGCAGTACCTTAAGGGTCCATTCACACGTCCGTATGTGTTTTGAGGATCCGCAAATTGGGGACCCGCAAAACACGGGCACCGGCAATGTGCATTCCGCATTTTGCGGACCGCACATCGCAGGCACTCTCATAGAAAATGCTTTTTCTTGTCCGCAATCGTGGACAAGAATAGGACATGTTCCATTTTTCTGCGGAACGAAAGTGCAGATCCGCAAATGCAGATAGCACAATCATGCCCCATTGAAAATGAATGGGTCCGCAAAATTGCGGAACGGATGTGGACCCATTGTGCAGATGTGTGAATGGACCCTTACACCAACAGGTCATTGCTAACGAGCATTCCTACAAATGCTCGTTAACCAAAATCTGTGCGAACATAGGGCACTGTAAAGGGGCCTTAAAACAGAGAGTCGGACCCCCACCCATCTGAGACAGATAGCCTTCCCTGGGATGGGCCAGCAATACTGTGATCTTAGATGACCACTTGACTGAAAAAAAAAAAAAAAACTATTTAAATATCAATTTGCTAATTATAGATTTGAAAATGCTTCCGGGTTGTTTTCCAATCTCATACAACCCCTTTTATTAGGTGACCAAAACCTATTCTGCTAGTTCTCAGCCAAGTCATTGAAGGGGTTGTCCAGGATTAGAAAAACATGGCTGCTTTCTTCCAAATACAGCATCATGTCAGTCCACATATTGCGGATCACCTTTCATGAGGTAAATGAGGGTGAGCTGCAATACCACATGCAACCTATGGCCAGCTGGGTCACTGTTCTGCACAAAAGAAGCCATGTTGTTCTAATGCTAGACTACCCCTTTAATTTTATCAACTTACCATGAAAAAAAATAAGATACATTTTTGGACTGTAGCCTTGTTTCCAAATAGGACATGATTGCATTTAAAAGGAGTTGTCTCACCTCCAATATTGGTGGTATATCCTAGCAATATGACCCCAATGTCAGATGGGTGTGGGAAGTCCCACAGAAATTAATGGAAAGTGGTCGCGCAAGTGCAGAAACTGCTCCATTCACCTCTATGGAACTGTCAGACAAAGATGAACTAACACTTGGCTAATTTCGGCACTCCCATAGAAATGAATGGAGGGTGCCAGCGCCCTTGTTCTAGAGATAGATGTGGGTCCCCACCAGTTCTCCTGCCATGACCGTTTTAATACATACTTGGATTCCTCATAAAATAACAATCCCACAACCATCTAGTCTTAGAACCCTGTTATTTGGGCCTCTTGCACTACATGGGCACCGGCCTGTGTGCGCTCCGCATCACGGAGATGCGGCAGGAAAGCACAGATTGGAACCCCATGGAAACACTACGAAGTGCTTCAGTGGAGTTTCTGTCCATGCCTCTGCGCCGCAAAAAAAAAATATATATTCTAATTGTTCTATTTTTTTTGCGGTGCGGACGGATCACGGACCCATTCAAGTTGAAGCATTGGGGACCGCAAATTGCGGATTCACAACGTTAGTGTGCAAGAGACCTTATGAATAAACAATTGGGTGTCACCATTGCCCTTGTCAGAGGGGTGTGTCCCTGCCCATTCCAAGACACTGGTTAGTGACAGATTATGCAGACACTCCCCTCCCCCCAACTGGTAACATCCAAGTGCCAATGTATTCACACATTTCTAGGAGAAATAACAGAGGAACGGTACAACTGAAGAATTCTAAGAACTGTTATATTAGGGGGCGTACAAGTATTTACTAAAACGGGCATTTTGGGAGAGCCAGCGGGCCCTCTGTAAGTGGGAAAATAGAAAAGTGTTGTCTTGGGTTATCTACGTTGCTAAGTAGGCACAGAGCCAAGTATTTTTGGCATGTTTGAGTTGGGCTTTTTCCTAGCAGACTGCACATATTTGGCCAAAAAATAAATAAAAAAATGCTAGGATTAGAGATTTTTCCAGCTCCCACTAGGACACTGGTGGCCTCACAGAACCGTCGTTTTAGGCCTCTGACACGGGCGTGTGCGCCCCGTGGCCATGCTGCGGCCCGCGGACCCATTCACTTGAACGGGTCCTTGATCCAGCCGGTCTGAAAAAAAGATAGTACATGTTCCATCTTTTTGCAGAACGGAAGTATGGGACGAAACCCCACGGAAGCACACTGTAGTGCTTCCGTAGGGTTCCGTTCCGCATCTCCGGATTTGCAGACGCATCGAAGTGAATGGGTCCACATCCGTGACGCGGAATGCCCACGGAAGGGCACCTGTGTATTGCGGATCCACGAATGCAGTCCGCAATACGGCAACGGGGCGCACACGCCCGTGTCAAAGAGGCCTTACACAAAGGCTACTTAGCGCCACTCACCCACCGCTTTCCGACCAATGACATACTACGCGGATTAATAGAAAAAAAATAACTTCTTTATTTACAAATCAAATCCAAATATTGGACGCTGTAAACAAGATTCACAACCCTTTCTCTCAAGTATGAAGGCCGGCGGCCCGTGTCCTCCATCTGCTTTCCTGCCCGTCCTTAGCTTATGGTCAGAAGCAAAGGGCAGATGCTGCAGCTGCGAAGAGGCGGCGCTCATATTGTACAGAGAAAGGTTGAGAGCAAAGCTGCTTCCTAGGACTACTTTCTAGTTTGCAGGGGTTTTTTTTTCCTGCTTGCATGCAACATCATATTACATCTCAATCACTTTACACTGAAAATCCCCAGTTTTGCAAAGAAAACCCACACGTCGTTATAGGATAGGCAAAATATATTTCTGCATTGGCAGAACTCTCTCTGAGACGTTAAAGTCTACCATGAAATATTTCAAGAAAATATATAAAAATTTTTTTTTTGTTTGGATTTTTCTCTGTTGTATTTTTTTTTTTAATTGGCAAAGTCATCAACCAACGACATAATACAAGTCATGTACAAAGCATCTTACATGAATCTTTTAAAACTCTGAATAAAATATAGGTACGTGAAGTAAAAGCATCAGTGTGGAAAGAAACATAATAAAAGAAAAAAAAGAAAAGAAAAAGTACAAATTGAACACGGCCCCTCTCCCCCACCCCTTAGACACAACACCCATGCATTTTTTTTTTTTTTTTTTTGTGCAACAACATACAATGGTTTGGCTTTGAAAGAGTTCTGATGTTTCATCACATTTGTATTAGCAGGTTTTATCTCCACATAGATTAGCTATAAATCCATCCGCCATACAAACTGTCTAATGGCTGGTGTTTAAGGAGTCAAAGGGGGCTTTGTCTCTCCTGAAAATTCTCCGCTCCAACATATTGGATGACAGACAAGTGATTTCCACTGATTGCTGCAAGAAATGGCTGTACAGAATACTGCGTTTAAAAGAAAAATATAAAGGAACCATGATGAATAAAATGTGCGCTGAACCTAAACTAAACTATGCTGAAAACAAGTCCATCTGCGTCCTCCTGGCTGCTGGAAAAGAAACCGGCTGCAAAGTTATATATATAGAAAATAATAAAAATAAAATCATAAAAGGAAAGTGAAATGTCAAATGTGGAAGAAAGGAGCATCGTGTAAAGATTGCTCTCAACTAGTGGCGCTTGTGCTGTAGGCATCTCCACACCTTCCGCCGAGAGATGAGCCATCAAATAGTTGTGGGAAGAATAGCTCTACCCCATCACCAGCTGATCCTATTTCCCCAGCCATCCCCCTCACCACACGCAAATCTGTCTATCTGTGGATCCTGCTTGGTTTTAGACAAGCCCATCTCCATTCTGATTTACTGTCTGGAGGAAGGGGAGCCCCCTTTCTCTTCCCCCATTAATCACGGACGGACGGCTCTCCGTTGACCAAACAGAAGACAGACGGGGGCAGTCAAGAGAAAAAAGGCCAGAAATGTCTGTGTAAACAGAGCGGCAGTGCAATAGCTTTACCAGATCCTGCTAAATTCTCAGGAATGGTGCTACAGTAAACAAATCAGATTCCTGCTAAAGACAAAAAAAATAAAAATCACCGAGACAGATACTCGATAGAGCAAATTGTCGGGACTTTGAACAATGACAGGATTTCAATCCCTGCAAGAAGCCTTGGGGGCCAGAGTCAGACTTAACCACTACGCTGCCAGAGTCCACCGCACTTTCAGCGACTGAGAGGTTAAAAAGGGACTTTTCTGCATCTGGAACGGTCCTATTTGGCACTACAGTTAATTAGACCGGCATGCAAGAGACCCTCACTACTGCAAAAAGGCAAGCAGACGGGAGCTAGTAATACACGAAAAGTGATGGCTGCCGCATTGCCAGCCGTCCACAGTGATTTCTGATGGAGACCCAGAACAAAAGGTCTGCATAGTTCTACTTCAGCAAACCATGTCGTAAGCACCAGGAGCGGCGAGACAATAAATTAATCCAGATACTGAGTCCTTCAGTCAGGTCTCTGCACATCAGATGGAAGCAGCAGACTGTAAGAGCGGGCTAATAAACCATCGGACAAGGGACTGCTACCATCTACGAGTTGTCACCACCATAGCCTGCCGAGATGAACGCACTATTGCTATAGTGGAACACAAACTTGGGCAACCCTGGCAGCAATGCATCCACGGCTCTTGGAGGGTTAACACTAGCTACAGGGTCTGCCTGCACCAATACAGCGAGCCTATGGAAAACCTCCGCTTCCTTAAATAAGGTCACAGTACTAACATTGTAAGAGACAAACACCGAGCTAGAGTTCACATTAAACACCTCTAGTGGTCCTACCATGCAGCAAAGCAGATGGAGCACAAATACCCAGTCATTCCTAGATCTCAACGAGCTTCCTAGACCAACTTTGATAGGAACACAATTCTAAAACCCATCCACTGACCCCTCCATTGCTCTAGCCTTTCTTAAAGGGGAAGGTGCAACGACAATAAGACGTCACTCAGAAGCGTTCATTTCACAAAATGTCCAGCTCGGAGCTGTTCTAGAGATCTTAATCTAAACCTTGTCTAAGTGCTACATTTCTCTCAGCCATAGCTCACCGATAAGTCTCTGCGCATGCCTCATGACACGCAAACAATGTCAGAAAAATAAACTTTATACAAAAGTCTGCCAAGGAAAAAAAAAAAAAACACAACATGGCAGAACTACTGATCACACATTTTAGCTAGTTTTTTTTTTCCTTTTTAAATGCTCTTTTCGCCTTAAATTTCGAATCCCTGATATAAATGAAAATGTGCGGTTCAATCACAAAGTTAACTTGGTCATTTTCTTAAGGAAACAGGCACTTTGATACAGTAAATAAACAGGTACACGCAAAAGCTCTCCTCCCCCCCCCCTGCTTTCCTGTTTTGGGTAGGTTCCTTTAAAGAAATCTTTGGTCCTCAAGTGTTACATTTGCTACCATCTCTCTAGGCACGGTCACACTTGTGCAAATGTGAGTCATGCAGATATCTAGAAAGAAGAGGCGTTAACTTTCTGAAGATCTGACAGTTGTGAGAACTGCACCAACCCCTACCGCAGTTCACCGTGTCCAAGAAAGCGTTCTACGTGACACGAGATCACCGGTCTAGCAACCTTCAGGCATCTTAAATTCAGGACATAAGCGCATTAACTCCCTTTTGACTAACCCGACCTCTTTCTAGTCAAGGTATAGTGAGCAGGAAGCCCCAACCTGTACTTACATTAAGCAGGCCCCCATCTCATACTACAGGGGGTGACGCCAGCCTTAAATGACAAGTGTGGCTGGGGAGGGGGGGGGGGGGTAAAACCCAATAAATTAGGAGCTTATCGTTCTGATCGTGCTCTCATGAATTCTATAGGAACCACAAGCTTCACAAAAGGTAGAAACCTAGAGCAGATCACCATTGTCAAACTCACACCATATTATATATCTGGGTATGCCCCTGCTTAATATGGATGCGGAACAGCTTCCTCAGTCTTAATTACAGGGTAACCAAGTGGAGTAGGTGTGCTGCTGGCATGTAAAGATAGGCTGCACCTGGGCAATGTAGTAGTTACTGAAGTTGGCATCTGCTACATAGGGGGCTGGCTGGTAGTAGCAGGTTACGTTGGCTACATTGGGAATAATGTTCTGTTCGGCCAGTACTCGGATGGCGAGCATGGTGATAAGGCTCAGAGTCTGCCTTCGTTCGTGTCCCATGAGACAGACTGTGCTTTCATTGACCACACCATGTAGAGTCATGAGATAGTCATACTTGCGGTCTTCCAAGCCCACAAAGTGGTTCTGCAGGTAGGACTCCAGCTTCCTCTGCTGTTCTCCAATGTCTGAAAAGTCAATGAAAAACCTAGAGCACATGTACCTCTGCAGGGACTTCATTTCGGACTCAGAGGCTGCCCTGAAGTCCCTTACCAAAAGGTTGCAGTACTTGAGAAGGCCACCTCCACGGATCTCCTCAGGGTTTCTGGTGGCAATGATCTTGTGACAAAGGTGGTCAAAGGCTTCCTGGAAATCTCCATACACGCTCTCCCCAATTATGGTAGGATGGAAAGTTTCAGTCATTGGGTTTTCGGAGCACTCGTAAAAAAGCAAGAGAGAATCCAGTTTAATCTGAAAGGAATCGACGCTGAACTCAAACTGCCTCCTCAAGAAATCCACAAACTTGAGCTCCACGTTTTTGCCATGGTTATTCGATAAGGAGATCAGGCTCCACCGGTCGTTATCGTTGCAGACCTTCACCATTTTCTGGACATAAGCTTCCTGGAATGGGAAAGAAAGACAAGAAGTAGTCAGCGACAAGTGGACACCCCCCTCCCTGGTCTCAGGCCCCAGCTGCTAGAAAGGGAACCAGGGAAGGGGGCGGCGATAAGAGTCACACAGAGATGAACCAGCACCAGGGGGATAGGACATTTTTGACAGCAAGCCAAAAACAAGAGACATTTGTGCCACTTCCCATGTGTGTAGTACTATGTGAGGGGGCGCTATTTACCTTCAGGGTGAGCGGGGATATCTTCTCCTTGTTAACTCCTTCGGGTAAGAAGTCCAGCAGACAGTCCAGCACCACATCCTTCACAGTCTGGAACTCGGCCTCTCCCTTCAGGTCCACGCAGAAGATCAGGTCCAGGTCCTTGTAGCCCAGCCCGCTGTCCTCATGGAGGATGTGACTGGCCGCGGAGCCGTTCAGCCGGACGTCCCGCACGTTGATGTTCCTCTCCTCCAGGCGGCACCGCACCACCTTCACGATCTGCCGGGGCTTCATCTCCAGAGTGGGGAAGTTGCCCCGGCCGTGGATGGGGATGGTCTCGGTGAGGATCGCGTCCAGGCGCTGCACTTGCTCCCAGCTGAGGACGTTGCAGTGACTGCTGTCGCAGCCTTGGCATATGCCACCTTCATCGTCTGCCATGGTGAGATGCCGTGTTGCCAGCTCTACCTGCTTCGACTGTCTCCTGCAAGCCTGTACAGTTCGGAGTCGGGCTAAATCCGCTAACTGGCAGCACAGGGGGATAAAAGAAAAAGAAAAAAAGAAAGAAAAGAAGAAGTACCCGCTGAGTAGCTGCCGCGCTGTGTGCACAGTCTGGAGATCTGCTGCGCTCGCCCCCCCACTACTTTATATATGAGGCATGGCTGTGGCGGCGGTCCTCCCAGACACGCCCCCCTATTAGCATAGCGATGTGTCCGGGCAGCGCTCGTCACACGGCGTACAGGCGCTGGGTGACCCGGAGGGGGGAGGGGACGCCGCTCTGTCACAGAGTGCACGGCTTGACCCGGGCAGCCTGCGTCATAGGGAAGACTTTAATCTTCTAATGAGCGGAGCATTCTTTCCAGACACGGTAATGACTGCAGAGGGGAGGAAGACACAGCTTTAGTCCCGGCCCCTCTGGTACCTCAGGGGCCAACGGACGGGTGTCTGCGCCCGCTCTACCACTAGAAGCCCCTAGAACTCTCCTGCCTCTATAATTAGCGGCCACAGACAGCTGGGAGATTCGCACACCGTGGCAGCCAATCGGATGGCGGTGACGCAAATGCATTCTTCTGACGTCAGCAGCCCGTGCGCTGTCTGCGAGAGGGGGCGGGGTCAGGATCTCCCTGAATGAGAGAAGCCTGTCGCTGGCATTCTTGACAGCCCGCTGACTGGCCTGAGGGGCGCCCCATATACCGCCGCGCCGTGCGTACCGGGAAATTCGCGCCTCTCCAGCGCGCGGTTGTTTGCTCACATCTGTTCATCACTTATCCCTGTAATCCCGCGGAGGGAATACAGACAATTAATTATGAATGATTATTCGCATGAGTCACATAAGCCATAAGGAAAATGGTCTCTGGCTCCATGCCTGGGGCGGCAGCGCCACCTGCCGGACGGCTTAAATCAGGCAGCCCGAGAAGGTGGGCGGCGAAGGAGACAGACTGCTCTGCAGTTCAGTGGGTTGTGGGAATGAATGAGCAGCTTCAGTGTGTGGGGGGATCCTATTACTACTGTGTAATTAGAGAGCCAGCAGCAGATAGGCAGAGAATCCACATGCCCCCACCGCCCATTATACAAATACTGATGTGTATGGCAGAGGGAGCCCCGCAGCTCCAGACGTACTGGAAAAAGTCCACGCACTTCACGGATGACTCATCGGAGGTGGGCGATGGTGATGGACCAGCCATCGACATCGCTGCTGGAGCTCCTAAGTGGTCAGGCGAGGCCTAATCCGTAGAAGTGCAATAGTCTGCAGCATTCGCCTCAGTAATGTATGGCGTCCATAACTGTCCCCACATTTCTATGTCTAATTGGACTGTTATATCATCTTGCTTTCACATCTGCATTTATTTCTCAGGATGTTTAAACATATGACAAATGTGATTGTACCCCCCCCCCCCCCCTCACGCTTTAACCTTTTTGCGGCCTCAGGATAGGTCATCAATATTTCCGACACCCAGTGACATCACTTTTATTGGTCACATGACCTGGAAGCACAGCCGCTGTACAATGGATGGGGCTTTGGTAAGCTGCGAGGAGCGCCGCTGCCCTTTCGGACCCCCACCAAACAGATGTATTAGGGTGAATAGAATTTTCACACTGTCCATTCTGAGCTGTGCCTTGTGAATAGCTCAGCAGGGAGAATGTCATGTCAGTCTTGGGAGGGCTTCAGTAGCGTCCTGGCTGCCATGGCAACTGATTGGCGCCTCGCAATTTCTCTATGGGGGCTCTGATCGGAAGGCAGAGGGAGCTGCATCCCTCTGCCTTCACTTATAGGTGCTGCAATCAATGTTGATTGTGGTACCTGAGGGGTTAAATGTCAGGCGGTGTGATCGCCACTCCACATCATTGCTGGCTGTATGATACAGCTGGTACCCACCGCGTATGCAGAGGCCCGCTCCATACAAATGCATGTGCATAACGCCATACAGGTACGGCATTATGGGTGCAGTCACACGCTGTGGATTGTGTGGCAGAATTTTCTGCGACTAATCAGTTCCATTCAGCTGAATGTATGTATGAATGAAATCCATGCGCTTGCTGTACCATTAAAATGAATGGAACTGATTTTCCATCACGGGTAATGCTGCAACAAAATCTGCAGCATGTGAAGGCACCCTTAGGCCCCTTGCAGATCAGTGTGTTCCCGCTGCGAGTCCGCAGTGCAGCACCCGGCCTTACCTCCCAGCACTGACGGGGGTCACATAGCATTATATTGATTTATGATGCTATGTAACCCTTACAGTTCTGGAATGTATTAGATGACACTGACATAATGCTGCCAGTGTTATCCAATACATCCCAGAACTGTACGACCAGACCAGGACATTTTTCCCAGACCACAATTGCCTGAGTAAAATTAGCCGAATGTGGATTTGTGGACGTCTACAAAATAAATCATGGGATCCTTTCCGCGGCGTGTGGCTGAGACTTGTGAATGTGAACCACTTCACAGTGCATTTTCCACAAAAACGTCCTGTGCAGACATCTGAAGTGTTTGCACTACGTGTGGCTGGCCCCTTTCACACAGTCAGTGTTTGATCAGTGATTGCCATCAGTGATTCTGAGCTAAAATCAGGTTTGGGCCAAAAACACAGAACCGCTGCATATGTTTCCATTACACCTTACCTCTGATTTGCTCACAATCACTAATGGAGATCACTGATCAAACACTGACTGTGTGAATGTACCCTAACAGAGATCACCGGGCTCACTGCCTAGCTTACCCATGGAGGGCCCGGTACGTCACCGCATCTGCAGAAAAAGTCCTTTCCCTGCGCGATTCGGCATAGGGCAATCGAGAGTATCGGCGCATGACATGCTCTGAAGCTCATCTCAGAGTGGCTGAGTGGAGGAAGAAGGGGTTATGTTCGGGTTCAGCTCTGAACCAAGATAACCCCTTTAATTTTCAACCTAGCAGTGTCCGTGAAACACAGATGATACATGGAGAGGAAAAAAATGGACACACGGATCTTTCATGGACATCTTCAGTCACTGACCATCTTATCACGGATTTCATGTCAATGAGGCATTAGTCAGCACATCCCATAATATGAAACAAATGCGCAGGTTCCCCTCAGTGTCACAACCAGACATCTGAGAAGCTCTGACAGATGCCTTTCAGAACCTCCTCCTTGAGCTTTCTTTGTTTTGGTTTTCAGTTCCTCATCTCGTTAGCCTCTCTCAGCTGTCATGTAGTTGGACTGATTGCATCCCTTTAAATTCCTCCCCATAATGCATTAGTGTGCGGTTTATACAACTTCCTGGAGTGTGTGTGCATGCTGATCCTATTTCCCAGTCTTCTACAAGATAAGTTTTGTACATTCATTTGTGATTTTCTGTTTGCTGGATCCCAGGTGACCCTGACTCCCTCCGTGTCTAGTGAAGGGAGCCGGTGGTCGTGTCCCCTCACTATTGTAGGGTGTTCAGGTGTTATATAGTCGAGGTACGAGGATATGTGATTATCCACCATTGGGGTGTTCGCATAGGCTGAGCAGTCAGGGAGAGTGCCAGTTCTTATGCAGGGGTCTCCCTTTTGTTCATTAGTTTTTGGATCCAGTGAGTCATATATTCATTGTCTTGTTTCCTGTACACCTTCCGTGACACTCAGTGGCTAAAAATACAAAAGGAAATACACAATGCAACATAATTTATAATCCATATAGTTCATGTGTGCGCAGTGCTGTTGCATTGTGTTTTTGCTTTTGCATTTAGTTGAATGTCAACGTAGGGTTAGCAGGAACATGTGCTGTTGTGCTCCAAACTGGTGGTGGTATCACAGTGATAATAATGTCACAGAAAGCACTACCAGATACATTGCTTGACACAACCCTTTTAAGCCTAGGAAAAGGTGGTGACATCACAAGTGATGATGTCACAAGTGTGAGTGGGCAGTGACATCTGTGGGTCTGCTGCCAAGGCTACTCCAGGAGGTATTAGTCTAGTTGGTTCTCTGCAGCGAAGTCCAGAACCCTGTACAGGAGTTAATGGGTAAATACAAGGGAACGGCCAGGACAATGCCGTTAGGTTTAGCCCAAAGTCGAACTTGCAACTTTTCAGACGCATTCAGATGTACTTAAAGGGCTTCTGTCACCCCACTAAACTCTTTTTTTTTTTCTTTTTGTGTACTTATAATACCTATCCTGCGATATTGCTATACCTTATGTTATTAATCATTTTCGTTGAGTAGATTTAGCAAAAAACATACTTTTAAGATATGCTAATTACCTGTCTACCAGCAAGTAGGTATAGCAATATTGCAGGATAGGGATTATAAGTACACAAAAAAAAATAATGAGTTTAATGGGATGACAGAAGCCCTTTAACATATCTTCTCCACTGGCAACACACATTTATGGATGACATAAGGCATTCTACACTTTCCTAAGCAACAGGTCCCCAATGCACGGGCAACATGCATTCTGCTGCCGCAGACAGATACAGACCCATTCAACTTGAATGGGTCTGTGATCCGTCCGCACTGCCACTCCCGTGCTGCTCCCTTGGGGTTCCGTGCCTCTGTTCCGCACCGTACCTTCCGGATTGCTAAACCATTCAAGTGAATGAGTCCGCATCCGTGATGCGGTGAGCATACAGCCAAGCCACAATACAGGCCTGGCCAGCACACATTCATGTGCATGAGCCCTTAAAGAGGACCTTTCACTAGAATAAAACATCTAAACTAACTATACAGACATGGAGAGCGGTGCCCTGGGATCTCCTTCAGCTCATAGCCTGAGAGAAAAAAAGCCTCTCAGGCTATGAGCTGAGCGCTGCGATTGGCCAGCACTACAGCATGGGAGAAGGAGACGCTGGCAGGTTCAACTGGGTGGAGCCTAACATATGTAGATACCGGAGGCTATACCGGGAGAACAGAGCGGCGCCCAGGTATAACAGTAAGTGCAGGGGGGTCCCTGGGAGCCGCTCTCCATGTCTGTATAGTTTAGATGTTTTATTCTAGTGAAAGGTCCTCTTTAACACCAGTGAACAGTAAATGATAAGCTTCATCTATCTACTCATCTGAACCAAAAACGTTTATAATATGTTGAAATAAAAGTAAAAAAAAATACAAATACATTAACCACTCATGTTTCCTGAGTTGCAACATAAATTATGATATACTCAGAACAGCTTTCTTTTGTCAGTCATAATGTACCTTAGAGTATCGGGTAAAGGTGCTTGAAGGGCCACTGCAATGTAGAATATTTTAATAGCTTTTTGTGCAGCTAAAATTAGATAAAAGATTTCACCAAATAACCTAATAAAAAATGTAATTTTATCAATGCATCACAATGAGCTGCAGGAACAACGTGGTTACCGTGGATTTTGCCTTAAAGTACCAAATAAAAAATCATTAGAAAGACTCTGCTCATAGAAATGTTAAAGTGGCCCTACCTTTCCCATATACAATTCCAAGAGGTTTTCCACATTAACTTGTTGTGCCAAACCCAGATTTGTCATGTCTGGTTAGTCCAGTTACTGGGAATACACTGCGAAAGAACGACTAAAGCACTACCAGTGTGTGTTTTGTATCTGATTGTTCACCTCTTCAATTCAAAGTCAAGTTGCCACTAAACTGAGGGCAGTGGAATGATGCTGTGGACGTCGGGCCGCCCGCGAGACTATTGTCCTGCACTTATAAGATCATATGATGTGGGACAACAGTCCCGCTGGCAGCCCGACGTGCACAGCATCATTGTAATCTATGATCCTGTGCGCTCCCGTGCACATGATCAATCCCGCTCCGGGACATATGGCCCGCTCACGGACCATATATCTCGGAGGGCATACGGTTATGGGCAAGAGGCCTAAAGGATATGACAGGGGAAGACCTAAGCCAGTTATCCATCCAAAGATGGCTGTTTTTCTTCCTTTGAGGGATATCTGGCTTTCATTATGTTGAAGACTCATAACTGGGGCTCCACCATTATTTTCCGTATATGTGCGCTGTGTCTGGTTCTGCCATTTGGTCCCTTCTCAATGAATTAAAGTGAACCTATTAGAGGCCATCAATAACATTTTTACAAGAAGTATGAAGCAAAGGATCCGAATGTAAGATGTCATTACATTCAACTGAGCTAGGCCTGCAAATAATTGTGCCTGGTTTAAAGGGATGGTCTCATCTCAGACTTTGATAGTAGACCACTAGGATATGTCATCAAAGTAAGATAGGTGTGGGTCCTTCCTCTGGGACCTGCACTTACCTTCAGAAGTGAAGGAGAGAGCACCATGCAAACCTTACCACCCTCCATTCACCACTATGGAATTTCTGCAAGTCCCTTAGAGGTGAATGCAGAGATGGCCGTGCATACATGGTGGACTTCTGAAAATAACATAGGATGCCTGCTCGGCTATTTTTATGAACTTGTGCAGTGTGCTCTCCATTCACTTCTATGGGACTTCCGGAAGTAGCTGAGTTACATTTGGAACTCCCATAGAAGTGAATAGAGCAAAATTGTAAATGCGCAGTGCGCGCTCCTTCACTTCAGACTGCCTGTTCTGGAGATTAAAAGTAGGGAGTAGAGCCACATATGCAGTTTTTTTTTTTTTTTTTTCATAGACTCTGTAAGAATCTAAAAATTGTCGTATGCCCGATATAGGGTGAGACCTACCATAGACCCTATTGAGAAATACCTTGCTTGGCTGATGCCCAGGGGGGCACCTGACCCACCAGCACCTTCTTCTTGTTAACTAGTGCTGGGAATGTCAAATGCTTATGTACCTGGATCAGGACAGTGATACACCTGAAGCCTATGATGTGGTGTATGAATGGTGCAAATAGATGCAAAGCAGTGACATCATCACTACCTCCTGCATTGGGATGCAAACATTGCAGGCTGGAGGAAGCCTGTGGCCTGCATAACAAATGGCGACATGGAAGAGGAGTCAGGTGAGTATTTTTTTTTTTCCTCAGTCTTTTCAGGACACTATAGAGGAGCATTTTATTACTGGGAGCCAGGGGCGTAGCTATAGGGGGTGCAGAGGTAGCAGTCGCTACCGGGCCCAGGAGCCTTAGGGGGCCCAAAGACGCTGGTGCCACATAAGAAGACACTGGTATTATAGAAAGTACATGCTGGTCAACTTACACCTCTGGCTGGAGGGAAGTAGTTAGATCAAGAATTTGGCATTTTGTCGTTTCAATTTTTGCCTCAGGCAAGGATATTGTGGCTACTAAGATTGCACCTCAATCAACAATTTATAGGATCATCAAGAACTTCAAGGAAAGAGGTTCAATTCTTGTTAAGAAGACTTCAGGGCGTCCAAGAAAGTCCAGCAAGCGCCAGGATCGTCTCCTAAAGAGGATTCAGCTGCGGGATCGGAGTGCCACCAATGCAGAGCTTGCCCAGGAATGGCAGCAGGCAGGTGTGAGCGCATCTGCATGCACAGTGAGGCAAAGAGTTTTGGAAGATGGCCTGCTGTCAAGAAGGGCAGCAAAGAAGCCACTTCTCTAAAAAAAAAAAAAACCACCAGGGACAGATTGATCTTCTGCAGAAAATATGGTGAATGGACTGCTGAGGACTGGGGCAAAGTCATATTCTCTGATGAAGCCTCTTTCCGATTGTTTGGGGCATCAGGAAAAAGGCTTGTCCGGAGAAGAAAAGGTGAGCGCTACCATCAGTCCTGTGTCATGCCAACAGTAAAGCATCCTGAGACCATTCATGTGTGTGGTTGCTTCTCATCCAAAGGAGTGGGCTCACTCACAATTTTGCCCAAAAACACAGCCATGAATAAAGAATGGTACCAAAACACCCTCCAACAGCAACTTCTTCCAACAACAGTTTGGTGAAGAACAATGCATTTTCCAGCACGATGGAGCAGCGTGCCATAAGGCAAAAGTGATAACTAAGTGGTTCGGGGACCAAAACGTTGACATTTTGGGTCCATGGCCTGGAAACTCCCCAGATCTTAATCCCATTGAGAACTTGTGTTCAATCCTCAAGAGGCGGGTGGACAAACAAAAACCCACTAATTCTGACAAACTCCAAGAAGTGATTATGAAAGAATGGGTTGCTATCAGTCAGGAATTGGCCCAGAAGTTGATTGAGAGCATGCCCAGTCGAATTGCAGAGGTCCTGAAAAAGAAGGGCCCAACACTGCAAATACTGACTCTTTGCATAAATGTCATGTAATTGTCGATAAAAGCCTTTGAAACGTATGAAGTGCGTGTAATTATATTTCACTACATCACAGAAACAACTGAAACAAAGATCTAAAACCAGTTTAGCAGCAAACATAAAAACTAATATTTGTGTCATTCTCAAAAATTTGTGGCCACGACTGTACAGTATTCTATTGCAGGTTGGGATTATTCTGGAGTTTGTTGTCACAGTGGCATCACTGAAGTCCTGAAAAAGACCTTAACAAGATCTATAAAAGCTTTAAAGGTGTTTTCCAGGATTTGAACATTGATAAACTATCCTCAGGATAGGTCCTTAATATGAGATCGGCAGGGGTCTGACACCCGGCACCCCCGCCGATCGTCTCTCACAGTGCGCGCGTGCCATCTCCCTTCTCTCTTCCTGCTCGCCATAGACAGCAGCAGCGAGCAGGAAGGGAGACAACACGTGTGCATGGCGTGCGCCTTCCCTTCATACAGCTGATTGGCGCTGGATCCTGAGGATAGGTCATCAATATTAAAAGCCCGGAGAACCCTTTTAATTTATATATGTTGATCATAATATCACTTTGGACGTGGATAGAACAGGGGATGGAGCGACACAGGTCTCCACCTTTACTTTAGCTTGAATTTCGTTAATGACTCCAGTTTCTAAAACATGTTAGCAATTCACATAACAAACGGTGCATGGCTGCACATAGTCACATATAGAATATGTTTTTTGTATATATTTTGGAGGTGCTGGTTTATTCTCTTTTGTGTCACATATAGGATAGATATCTTATGACACAATATCATGAAATCACGTTCTTTCCTTCACTTTGTGAGCACCGTTCTAGAGATAGGTGGAGGTCTCAGAGGTGGGACCCACACCTATCAGACATTGGGGGCATATCCTAGCGATATGCCCCCAATGTCTGAAGTGAGCCAACCTCTTTAAGAAGAATATGCACCCATCAAACATCATAAAAATAATGCTGGGAAACCTAAAGTTCAAGACCTAGAATTCAAGACTGCAAGACCTGCCAAGACAACCTAACCCTGTATATAACTGTTTTTGAGAAAAGTCACCATTACTGCCTTCTGCAGGCTGATCACTTCCAAAGCTATGCTTGTTTATTACCATGAGGTTTAAATGGAAACTATCAGCTTGTTTATTACATACAGTGATAATGTTTCTAATCATGCCCCTTCATGTAAAAATCAATAAAGCTAAATCTCAGAAATGACTTTTAAAAATCCTGCATGCTATATGTAATTATAATTGAAGAGCCAACCTTTCTGGCTTAATTGACATCCCATTCATCACTATAAATCCCAGCAACCGCCACCAAATAATGTGCATGTGCTATTGACATGTACTACTCAGGCCTGCACAATGTAGCCATGTGTACTAAGCCTGACCGCCATTTTACTGTGTATGCACCCAAAGACAGAGGTGAAGACTACCAGAGACTTCCTCATTGTGCATGCATAAGATTTGGTGGAGGCTGCATGGGAAATACACTAGCCAGGGAGATGCCAATTAAATTAGGAAGGGCAGGGGTTGGAGCCAAGACTGAGCGGCATCTCATTATCTGGACACTGAACCACATGACTCTTGAATGGTAAGTCACATACAGCATGCAGCGTTCTAATAAGTGATTTGCTTCACAATAGCCATTATACTTTGCCTAAGCCTTTCACCTAGGGTCCATTCACACGTCCGTTGTTTCTTTCCTGATCTGTTCTGTTTTTTGCGGAACAGATCTGGACCAGATCTGTACCCATTCATTTTCAATGGGTCATGAAAAAAAATCTGACATTGTGCTGTCTGATTTTTTTCAGGACCCATTGAAAATGAATGGGTCCAGATCTGGTCCAGATCTGTTCTGCAAAAAACGGAACAGATCAGGAAAGAAACAACGGATGTGTGAATGGACCCTTAACATGGGTAGCATGATATAAACTATTCACAAAATACCTCCCAGAAGTTGCCCCTCTGTGGTGGCCTGAGCATCCATGTCCTGTCCTCATCCAGTAGTCTCTAATTAGGATATGGAAGAGAGGGAGGCTGAGGTGGTAAGATGCAGGCCATAGCCCAGAGCCAGCCCTACCTAAAGCATGCTGTCTAGCCTTTCAGCATTACTAAGTATACAAAAGAACACTGCACTACCTATTACATACAGTGATGTCTGCTCTGATTCTATATGTTCTTTTTCCTCATCTTCTCCACGCTGCCCAGACTGCCATGACAACTTACTTCGGCTGCATCTGTCTCTATGGAATTTGACACACAGACATTTCTCATTTTTCCACCATCCTCCCCACCATATTAACATAAAGTCCCCATGCTGATGCCCCAACAGTATCATCATACTGCCAGCCTAATACTGTACCTAATGTGCACCCCAATGTCCCCAAATATTATACTGCCGAAATATTAATGCTACACAGATAGTCCCACTAAAATACTATTACCATACAAAATAATTGTGCCAAGTGGGATGCCCTAAACAGTTATACTGTTCCCTTATCATGTCCCCGGTAGCAATGCCCCCTATAGTGACTCCGGTAGTAATATACTCTCCCAGAATGGCTCCAAAAGAAATAAAGCCCCATGTAGTGACGCCGGTAGTCATAACCCCCTATAGTGCTGCCAATAGTAATAATGTCTCCTATAGTGCCCCAGTAATAAAGCGTCTAAAGTTCCCACAGTAATAATAAAGCTCCATATAGTGCCCCCAGTATTAGTAATGCCCCCCTTAAGTGCCTCCAATAATGCTTACTATTGTGCTCCAGTCTGCAGCACTTCTCTGACTGAAGTGAATTGCAGCAGCACTGCAGTGACCCGCTACACAGTGGACAGAGCTCTGTAGGTTCAACACCAACTTTTGGCTCCAGGCTACCATGAAACAGCTGATTGTAGGGTGGCGGACTTCCACCGTTCAGATATTGACCGCCTGTCCTGAGGAATTGTTTCTACTTTTTACTGCATTTCTTACAAAATAGTGTTGCTGTAAAATGACCCACACATTCCTAAAATCTCCTTTTCAATGTGATTTATCTCAAGGATATGTTACCTGACATCTCTCTAGAGAATTTGGTGTGTTGAAATGATTTCTCCTGTCTCTCTGTTATCAAACTTTTTATATTAGTCGATTAGTAAGTCGTCTGATTCAGAAACACGGGGAAGCTTACATCAATCAAAAAGGACCCTTTTATGCCTTATTGTGTGAGGGACTTTGGCCATTAAATGACTATAGTGTTTCAACAAGTAATTTTGTAACCCAAAATGATCAGTCTTGAAGATTTTTGCCACTTTCCAAGCATTTGCTTATGGCAATACTGACCTATTCGTATCCTCCTGTATATTGTTTTTCAGCAGCAGAGCTTAGAGGAACATCAAACAGAACAGTTTTTTTCTTAGATTAGTTTGCATAACAAATATTCAATGTAAATGATTGTTAAGTTTACAGAGATCTAAGTGAATCTCGATGAAGTGTGTGATGTAAATTTGGCAATAGGTAAAACCTTTCTTTGGTGTTGTGTAATCGGCATCTCCATCCTCTTATGCCAGTAGTGGGTAAACTGACCCAGCAAGTATAATGCACGTGAAGAAGGTCATGAATGTTTTCCTTGGGGCTCAGAAGAACTTATCGCCAAATGTCACAACTACAAGTACAGGACGTCAGTATTCCACAGCCAAGACTAATGTTTTCTTAAGACTAAAATAAAAATATTAAGACGTCTTTAGGTCACTTGCTTCCTCGTTAACCATTAATTGTACAATCCTTGCTGCAAGCCATTCACATTCAGTACCTTCAGGATGTAATAAACATCCTGATTTTACTAGGAATACCAAATTCAGCTTTATTGTCCACCCCTGGGGACCTTTTCTACAGACCCTCCTGGTAATCATACTTACCTGATCCCCACCTCTGGGTTAAAGGCTCTGCAGGTCCTGGGTCCCTTTGCATCAGTATACGGTGTGGCCACTGCAACCGATGACAGCAGCCACGTCTCACCCATGCATCACGTGACCCAGTGACATGATGTTAGTCAAGTCCCCTTCATAGACATAGGCCTATATTTACTAATGTGATTGTGCTTATATTTTGACAGAAAATGTGCCAAAATTTGGCACTTGTTTGGAGCATAGTGTCACATCAGTTTATGGAACAAATGCATCTAAAAGGGGCTATGCAGAAATGGTGTCGCTTAAGATGTGACAAGATATGCTGTTTAATCACGGTATGATCATGAATAGCAGCTGTCTCCTCCGCTGATGAGCAGGCGAATTTCGGGAAGAAAGACTTCCTTCCCAACAATCGCCAGCCTCATCTTCTGCAAATTTCTGTGAAATCATGAGTTAATTGCTTGGAAAAAAAAAAAAAAACAGCAAGGTGACCACTCTCACCATCAGAATTTTTCTTTTTTCTGGACAACTTATCCCAAAATCATGGACAGCCAACATTTTTTGCAGACAAATTGGAAAACCGTAATGAATAATAAAGATTATAAGTAATACATGTCTATAGCTCAATAACTGATAAAAACTCATTACCAAAATAAATTATCACCAACAAAATCTAGTCAAGCACCACCAGCCTCAAAAATTCATGGACACATGAAAAAAGTCACCTATTTTTACTGACTGTCCAGAAATTTCTGGAGGGTTGGCAACCCTGATCTCTATGCTTAGGTTACAGTGTTATGGGGGTACAGTATGCAATGTTGCATACACAATAATTAGAGATAATAGAATTTCATATTTTGAAATTCGTTCACACTTCGTTTGGTGGTAAAAGGTGAATTGCATTATGGATTCCGTTACCACGGACCAGAACGCAATTCTATGATGGAATGCCTTTAGAGGCATTCCGTCATAATAGAAGTCTATGGGCTGCAAAACGGATCCATCAGGTTTCCGTTATGCAGGGGAGCTAACACAGTTCTCATCTTTATGTTCATTATTGACCCATAAAGGAGCTGGTGTAGACTTTAGCTATAACTTACCCTAGTTTCTGACGTACGTTATAGTAAATTCAGCGGGCGGCACTAAGCTCTGCCACTCCCAATAACTCCCAATAACCCCCACCCACATATGGCAAGTGCCATCATTTTAAACCACTATTGTATGTCCCACACTGTGTTTTATGTACATGTTTCTGCACCTTTATGATGCAGTTCATAATATATTGGCACTTTGCCAATAAATGATAATAAAATGTGTTTATAGGGGGTCATTGATGTATGCTGTTGGTTTTAGTTCACACAGAGTCTACAGGTCCTTCTCAAAAAATTAGCATATTGTGATAAAGTTCATTATTTTCTGTAATGTACTGATAAACATTAGACTTTCATATATTTTAGATTCATTACACACCAACTGAAGTAGTTCAAGCCTTTTATTGTTTTAATATTGATGATTTTGGCATACAGCTCATGAAAACCCAAATTTCCTATCTAAAAAAATTAGCATATTTCAGCCGACCGAAGAAAAGTGTTTTTAATACAAAAAAAGTCAACCTTCAAATAATTATGTTCAGTTATGCACTCAATACTTGGTCGGGTATCCTTTTGCAGAAATGACTGCTTCAATGCAGCGTGGCATGGAGGCAATCGGCCTGTGGCACTGCTGAGGTGTTATGGAGGCCCAGGATGCTTCGATAGCGGCCTTAAGCTCATCCAGAGTGTTGGGTCTTGCGTCTCTCAACTTTCTCTTCCCAATATCCCACAGATTCTCTATGGGGTTCAGGTCAGGAGAGTTGGCAGGCCAATTGTGCCCAGTAATACCATGGTCAGTAAACCATTTACCAGTGGTTTTGGCACTGTGAGCAGGTGCCAGGTCGTGCTGAAAAATGAAACCTAATCATCTGAATCAACTAATTAACTCTAAACACCTGCAAAAGATTCCTGAGGCTTTTAAAAAACTCCCAGCCTGGTTCATTACTCCAAACCGCAATCATGGGTAAGACTGCCGACCTGACTGCTGTCCAGAAGGCCATCATTGACACCCTCAAGCAAGAGGGTAAGACACAGAAAGAAATTTCTGAACCAACAGGCTGTTCCCAGAGTGCTGTATCAAGGCACCTCAGTGGGAAGTCTGTGGGAAGGAAAAAGTGTGGCAGAAAACGCTGCACAACGAGAAGAGGTGACCGGACCCTGAGGAAGATTGTGGAGAAGGACCGATTCCAGACCTTGGGGGACCTGCGGAAGCAGTGGACCGAGTCTGGAGTAGAAACACCCAGAGCCACCGTGTACAGGCGTGTGCAGGAAATGGGCTACAGGTGCCGCATTCCCCAGAAACAGCGGCAGAAGCGCCTGACCTGGGCTACAGAGAAGCAGCACTGGACTGTTGCATGTCATTCGGAAATCAAGGTGCCAGAGTCTGGAGGAAGATTGGGGAGAGGGAAATGCCAAAATGCCTGAAGTCCAGTGTCAAGTACCCACAGTCAGTGATGGTCTGGGGTGCCATGTCAGCTGCTGGTGTTGGTCCACTGTGTTTTATCAAGGGCAGGGTCAATGCAGCTAGCTATCAGGAGATTTTGGAGCACTTCATGCTTCCATCTGCTGAAAAGCTTTATGGAGATGAAGATTTCATTTTTCAGCACGACCTGGCACCTGCTCACAGTGCCAAAACCACTGGTAAATGGTTTACTGACCATGGTATTACTGGGCTCAATTGGCCTGCCAACTCTCCTGACCTGAACCCCATAGAGAATCTGTGGGATATTGGGAAGAGAAAGTTGAGAGACGCAAGACCCAACACTCTGGATGAGCTTAAGGCCGCTATCGAAGCATCCTGGGCCTCCATAACACCTCAGCAGTGCCACAGGCCGATTGCCTCCATGCCACGCTGCATTGAAGCAGTCATTTCTGCAAAAGGATACCCGACCAAGTATTGAGTGCATAACTGAACATAATTATTTGAAGGTTGACTTTTTTTGTATTAAAAACACTTTTCTTTTATTGGTCGGCTGAAATATGCTAATTTTTTTAGATAGGAAATTTGGGTTTTCATGAGCTGTATGCCAAAATCATCAATATTAAAACAATAAAAGGCTTGAACTACTTCAGTTGTGTGTAATGAATCTAAAATATATGAAAGTCTAATGTTTATCAGTACATTACAGAAAATAATGAACTTTATCACAATATGCTAATTTTTTGAGAAGGACCTGTATATGACATTACTGCATCAGACAGAAGTTAGAACAGGAAATGTTTTAGGAATTTCTCAAGAGAGTCTTCTCAGGCTTTCAGTCTGTACCTTCAAGCGATCATATCACGTAAACATATCCGTAAAGGAATAGTCTAGAGCAATGTTGAAAAAATGAAGCCCAGACTATTGGATCTTCCCATTTTTATTACATTCAGGAATAATTTGTATATGATCCAGCTCAACAGAATGCCTCGATATAGCAAAAAAAAGATGGACAGGGCCAGGTTCCTGCATAGTCATCTCACCCAGACCTGTCAATCAGGAAGGGAGGGGCTGACAAAGGAAGCAGGAGGTGCAAGGGTGCACAGAGTGGCTTGGGCCCGCCCTCGGTGCACTTGCCTGCTTATTTGGTTATGGATTATACGTACTCTTTCTCCAGAACAGATCACAAAGAGAAAGGTATTACATGCAGCTGAGCTAGCCCTACAAGACATTGTTTTACAGTGACTTTGCTGGTGACAGACTCCCTTTAAGTGATGCAAAGGCCTACAGCACAATTCAGCTACATTCTGTTTGTATTGATCGACTATAGAGGAAAATGATAGCTTTAGATCGCTGTTACGTGCAAATGCACAGAGAAGTGACATTATCACTGCAGAGTAACCTTTGTCTATGCGAACATTTATAGAAAGAGATAAAATTCTGCTGATATATCAGATACATAAGTGATAGTCACTATTGCACCTTTGACTTTGTGTATTGTAATAGGAGAACTGTAAGATGTCCTATTACCAGCGATACGATAATGCAGGCCAACCATTCTTTAGCTATTACTGGGAAGGAAGCAGCTTCATTAGTTTTTGTTGGCCAGTAATTCGAAAAAATAAGGTCTTCAGTAATCAAATGTCTTTTGAATAAGGAAAGTTAAGATGCAAAGGAAGCACTGTGAATGTTATAGGAGCAGAACACAGAGGTATGATTTCAAATTACAGCTCCTTCTTGACATTTTTCTCTTTTAGCAGCAGTTGCTAAGTGTACGTATAAAGTAATGATGATAGATACTACATTACTAGGTAAACTAACAAGGTCATTTTGCCGGACAGAGAAAATCCTGTCATTAAATTGCTTTAAGGTCACAAGTGTAAATTGCTATAACAAAATCATAAAAGCTAGGAAACATGGAAATGGCTAAATAATAGTAATAATAAAAATAGCCTTATAAAACATTTAGGTGCACATTTATTAAAGGGATTCTGTCACCTCTTCTTACCCTATAGAGATGCGGACATGCACGGCTAGATGGCCGCTAGCATGTCCGCAATATACCTGTCTCATATCTCTGAGTGGTTTTATTGAGTGTAAAAAATGATTTTATATATATATATTTGTAAATCAGCCTGGTAAGGAGCCCAAGGGGCTGTACTAACTGTTCTGGAGCCCAGCACCGCCTGTATCCAGGAATCTCCTCCTTGCTCACAAAGTCAGATCGCTGTAATCTCGCCATGCGCGAGCTCGTGTATGCGCAGTGCCGGCACAGTGTTCCTTCCCTGTGCTGTTATCAGCCTCAGGTAAGGAACTGCGCATGCGTGAGCTTGCGCACCATGAGATTTCGGTGATTTAACTTTGTGAGCAAGAAGGAGATTCCTGGATACAGGCGGTGCTGGGCTCCTTCACAGGGGGGCTTGGCTGGGCTCCAGGACGGTTAGTGCAGCCCCTTGGGCTCCTTACCAGGATCATTTACATATATAATATATATAAAATCATTTTTTACACTCAATAAAACCACACAGAGCTATGAGACAGGTATATTGCGGACATGCTTGCGGCGATCTAGCCGTGCATGCCCGCATCTCTATAGGGTAAAAAGAGGTGACAGAATCCCTTTAAAGGGCTTCTGTCACCCCACTAAACCGTTTTATTTTTTTTGGTTTACTTATAATCCCTATAGTGCGATTTCTGCATACATAAGCTAAATAATAATTTAGGTTCAGTAGAATTTGTTAAAAACGTAATTTTAAAATATGCAAATTACCTTGCTACCAGCAAGTAGGGCGGCTACTTGCTGGTAGCAGCCGCATCCTCCGATCCTAAAGACGCCCCCTCCGCATGTTGATTGACAGGGCCAGGGAATGGGATTGTTCTCTGCTGGCCCTGTTTTGAATTCAAAATCTCGCGCTTGCGCCGTACCTGTCTTCAATCGGCGCAGGCACACTGCGAGGCGGCCGCTCGCTCGGCCACTCCATCCTCAATGCGCCTGCGCCGGGTGTAGATGTGACGTCATCGGCGCAGGCGCATTGAGGATGGAGCGGCCGAGCGGCCTGCACTGATTGAAGACAGGTACGGCGCAGGCGCGAGATTTTGAATTCAAACAGGGCCAGCAGAGAACGATCCCGTTCCCTGGCCCTGTCAATCAACATGCGGAGGGGGCGTCTTTAGGATCGGAGGATGCGGCTGCTACCAGCAAGTAGCCGCCCTACTTGCTGGTAGCAAGGTAATTTGCATATTTTAAAATTACGTTTTTAACAAATTCTACTGACTGAAATGATTAATTAGCTTATGTATGCAGAAATCGCACTATAGGGATTATAAGTAAACAAGAAAAAAAAATAAACGGTTTAGTGGGGTGACAGAAGCCCTTTAAGACTTGCGTTTTAGATGCCGATCTTAATAAAGGCCCATAGCTGGCAGTCGTTCCACCGAAGTTATGAAGAGGCGCAGGCCTCTCCATAACTTTGGCACATCCAGCGCCAGTCAGTGTAGGCCTGCTTCCGAGCTGTCTTACATTTAGACCATTTTCTATCCCTAAAACAGGCCTAAAACTGACTCCCCACCCCTTTAACCTTTGCAGAAATGCTGGCAGCACTCATACGTCTATTTTGAAAAGACAACCTCTGGATATGACGCTGAGCATGTGCATGGAACTTCTTTGGTCGACCATGACGAGGCCTGTTCTGAGTGGAACCTGTTGAACTTCCAGTGACCAGTATGAGAGATTGTGAGAGCAATAACACCAAATTTAACACACCTGCTCCCCATTCACACCTGAGACCTTGTAACACTAAAGAGTCACATGACACCGGGGATGGAAAATGGCTAATTGGGCGCAATTGGGTTTAGACATTAATGGCTGTGTGTTGAGTAATTCTGAGGGCACGTCAAATTTACACTGTTATACAAGCTGTAGACTACTTCACATTGTATCAAAGTGCCATATTTTCCGTGTTGTCTCATGAAAAGATACAATAAAATATTTACAAAAATGTGAGATACTGTAACTGCGGTGGAGGGCTTTATTAAGCCCGGAGTCTAAAACTCAATACATGTGCCCCTAAGTACCTACAATGTGTCACGAAAAGGTGAGCCACTTGCTGCCCACAGTCAGCAGCAGTTTAAAAGGCAGGAGAAGCTGAGCAGATTGATATGTAGCTCTGTGGGGAAAAAAATCAGTAAAACATATAACCTATTGACTAAACGCTCTGCTCTTTCTATGCTAAGGAGTCCAGTGGCCGGCTCTACTCAAGTGATTGACAGCCATCTCTACATGCACAGCCATACAGAGAAAGCTGCCAATCATTAAATGAGACTCCTACTTAAATTTAAAAAAAACAAGGATTTTGCAGGTTTTTCCCTATACTATATATCAATCAGCTCAGCTCCTCCTGCTCTATATAATCCTGCCTGCAGATAGCAAGTACATCGTAACAGTTTCCCTGTAAGGTTGCCCACATGAGATTGAAATTTATATCCTACCCATATTTGTGGACTATCTAATGTATATGGAGAGTTCCCCCAAATGTGGCTGCCAGTGGAAATGAGTATTAGACATCACTGTCAGAGGTGTTCTTGTAGTGGTTTTACTCTGATTCTTCTTTAAAATTAGGGCATATGTTTTTAAATAAAAAATATTAATGTGTGTGGTTGCTGCAGGAGAAATGACCAACCAAATGCAACTTTCCCTTGGAAAGTTAGCAATGGAAAGAGAAGATCATGTGACAATTAGATTTTGGGGAATTCTACTTGTCTCTAGTTGGAAAATGCATATACAAGGAGTTATATTTTCTAGCATTTTCAGCAAAGTGACACAACTTGTGGCCAACAGCATAAAATGTTTAAAAAGGGTTTTCCCAAATTTTTATACTGATGACCTATTGTCAGGATCCTACACCTGGACCCCCCTCGCAGCTTACAAAGCACAGTGCTGTACATTGTACATTCACGTTAATGGGGCTGAGCTGCTCCTAGGCCAGGTGACTCATGAGAGAACACTAAGCCTATCGGATGCCAGTAGAAGTAAGATATGCTGATTTGCCCATATTTTTTCCAGAAACCCAGAACAGCATTGGCTGGACTACAATAATCCTCATGCATACTAAATTGTCTCCCTAATGAGAAAGAGCATCCTCAAGGCCAACCAGCTAACCAGGGCAATTTCACTTCAGTCATTTGGGTTTTCTTTACCTTTCGGAAGGAGAGCTGACTTGCACATCTCTATTCTAGTGGAGTATTATGTGTTGCTTTCCCTCTCAATCACAAGAAATTCTGGTTAGTTAGAACCAGAAATTTTGGGAGAAATTGGGGATGAATTATAAATTGGTAGAATCAGTTTGCTAGTCTTTATCTATGCTGTGTATGCCCTTGTATCACAATCACTTTTGCATTGTGCATTCATTTACCGTTACATTACAATATATTTCCTTCCTTGTATGATAATGCAATCTTGTCATTAAGAATTTTGTTATCTGCTTGACCAATCCCTTTAAATTCCATCTCTGAAACTATAACAACAAAGCTTTCCTAACAGCCACTCCTCCACAGAGGGCAAAGAAGAAATTAAACTGGAATGAACTTTACAAAGAAAGAAAACTGCTGCCCGTGATATGTAGTGCAGTTGCAGAAGTGTAAGACAACATAATATAGAAAATCTACAGTGGCCGGGTTTGGGTTGGCCCCAATGCTACGCTGGGTCCCCCGCATACTGTCGAGGTGTCACCACGTGTTGCTGCTCTCCAGAAGGTATGGTAAGGCGTGGTGCACCCCAATGAGAAATAAAGTTCAGAGAATCAGGGTCTGCAGTAAGCCAAGGGTGTTTCTTTACTGGAGGAATTCAGGTAAGAAACAATATAGGCGAGGCATTGGGCTGGCTTCTCCAGTCTATTCCCTGGCAGAAGAAGGGTTTGATGCTGAGGAAAACCCTGAGAAGAACCTTTTAGTGGGAGGGCTAGAATGGAGAAACTCAGCACAAACAGATTCATTGTTTCAGCTCCCGTCTGGTATAGACTTACATTAGAGCTTCAATGGCAATGACACAGCAGGTTTTCCAGACAAGAACAAGTTTCCAGACATAACAACAGGGCTAAAACCAGACATTTAAAACATCAGGCTGTCTGCTTTTTGGTGGTAAACACGCCTGGCTTTTTCCCTCCAAAACACGGTCTTTTTCAACCCTATGGCAGCTGTGGAAAATTACCAGCTTCTCAATTAAAGCCCTAACAGTCTCTCAGTATTCATTAACCCTTTCCACAGAGCAATGTGAATACAGTGATAATGAACAGGATATATATCACAACATATAGATATAAAATGCAGTTAGCAGTAACACAATAATAAACAGTATGTTAATCCTTTCAATAGAAATAAAGTAAGAAGTTTTAACTTTGCATAGGGGATGTAGGCAAATGTCCAAATGTCAAAGTATCCCTTACTCCAGGGCACTACAAATCTTATTCTGGATATCACTACTTTTATGGGACATATAGAGTGATATCACTTAATGTATGAGAACAGTTTTTTTTTAATTAGTTTTGAGTGTGATTCAGATACGTAGAGGGAGATTTTCCCCTGGTGTTAGATTTTCCCAGTGATTCAATATAACAAAATAACAAAGACAGGTGCACTCTGCGGTCTTACTAAACCCTCAAACTGATTTTAAAATTGAGAGATTAGCCAACATGTCCTATGGTGTAGGACATGTCTGAGCCCGAGCACCGCGCCAAGGTTTCTCAAGTAGCTCGGGACCTAACACTCACCTACCTGTGCATTTGTGGGCAATACCAGGGGCCAGTGGACAAATTACAGGAGCATGAGGCACCTGTCTTTATTATATTGTTATATTAATTTTCACTTCCTGCCTGTTTAATACCACGCCATTCTTTTCAGTTTGTATATATAGAGATGCCTGGAGGTGTATAAACTCCAATTTAAATGTGCCTGCTTTCCATCTACAGGCTACATTTAGGTGCACCTGTGAGGCCTGGGCCATATCAGCCAGTCTTGAGTCGGACTCGCAGACTCCTCCCTCCTCCCATTGCAAGCATGGTTACATGCTGGAGGTAACTGGTGAGTTGTTTGTGAGTTGGCCTCATGCTCCTGTAATGCCCACGGGCCCCTGGTATTGCCCACATGGCATAGGTAGGTGAGTGTTAGGTCCCGAGCTACTTGAGAAACCTTGGCGCGGTGTTCGGGCTCAGACATGTCCTACACCGTAGGCCATGTTGGCTAATCTCTCAATTTTAAAATCAGTTTGAGGGGTTAGTAAGACTGCAGAGTGCACCTGTCTTTGTTATTTTGTTATATTGTTATATTGATTATCACATCCACATAATTGCTATCTTGTGTAGGATGTCTATTGTGGTACTTGTGGTCTGCTGTGGGCATCCTCCACTGTATGCATTTTTGCTGGGGATCGTCATTAGCAACGGGCCACAAGTGCAGGATTTGCTCCCCTGTATATATATGCACAACTGCACGTGGGTTTGAGCACTTCCTGCCTGTTTAATACCACGCCATTTTTTTCAGTTTGTATTTCCCAGCGATTGCCCTGTTCAATCAGCGCTTTTTCATAAAGGAAAGCTAATTTTCATACCTTTGAGTTTCTTGGAAAGAACTTCAAATTAGTTTTTCTTCCACAAAGAAAAGGACACTTAGGGTACTTTCACACTAGTGTTATTAGAATCCGGCAAGCAGTATACAAACGGATAGCTTTTTTTTTTTCTGCATCCGTCATCCGGTATCATCCGGAATAATGGATCTGGTATTTAATTTTTTTTCAAAGATCAAAAGAGAAAGTAGCTCCTCTTATATCCCGGCGCATGCGCAGACCGAAAACAGTATCTGGCGATGATGCAATTTCCGGAACACTTGGTACTGAATCCGGCATTAATTCATCACTATGGAAATGAATGCCGAATCCGGCAAGTGCGGTATTGTTCTGGGATTTTGGCCGGAAAAAATACCGCAGCAAGCTGTGGTATTTTGTCCGGTCAAATACCGTACAAGACCTCCTGATGCATACTGAACGGATTGCTTTCCGTTCAGAATGCATTAGGACAAAACTGATGAGTTGTTTTCTGGTATTGAGACCTGTAGCGGAGAGCTGATATTCCACAGCCAATCTCCACCTAAGATCCCAGTGAGGCTCAGGAACAAGTATCATAAATCCTAGGGTAGTAATTCCAGCAGGCAAAATAGTCCAATAATATCCCAACAGCAATCCCAATGACTGGACGACACACAGCATCAGGAGCAGAACTAACTTTATTTGGACATAGCACACACTTTAAACCCCCCAACAGCCTTATTTACATACAATGGGGCACATACAGACGTGGACAAAATTGTTGGTACCCTTTGGTCAATGAAAGAAAAAGTCACAATGGTCACAGAAATAACTTTAATCTGACAAAAGTAATAATAAATTAAAATTCTATAAATGTTAACCAATGAAAGTCAGACATTGTTTTTCAACCATGCTTCAACAGAATTATGTAAAAAAATAAACTCATGAAACAGGCATGGACAAAAATGATGGTACCCCTAACTTAATATTTTGTTGCGCAACCTTTTGAGGCAATCACTGCAATCAAACGCTTCCTGTAACTGTCAATGAGACATCTGCACCTCTCAGCAGGTATTTTGGCCCACTCCTCATGAGCAAACTGCTCCAGTTGTGTCCGGTTTGAAGGGTGCCTTTTCCAGACTGCATGTTTCAGCTCCTTCCAAAGATGCTCAATAGGATTGAGGTCAGGGCTCATAGAAGGCCACTTTAGAATAGTCCAATTTTTTCCTCTTAGCCATTCTTGGGTGTTTTTAGCGGTGTGTTTTGGGTCATTGTCCTGTTGCAAGACCCATGACCTGCGACTGAGACCAAGCTTTCTGACACTGGCTAGTACATTTCTCTCTAGAATTCCTTGATAGTCTTGAGATTTCATTGTACCCTGCACAGATTCAAGACACCCTGTGCCAGACGCAGCAAAGCAGCCCCAGAACATAACAGAGCCTCCTCCATGTTTCACAGTAGGGACAGTGTTCTTTTCTTGATATGCTTCATTTTTTCGTCTGTGAACATACAGCTGATGTGCCTTGGCAAAAACTTCGATTTTTGTCTCATCTGTCCACAGGACATTCTCCCAGAAGCTTTGTGGCTTGTCAACATGTAGTTTGGCATATTCCAGTCTTGCTTTTTATGATTCGTTTTCAACAATGGTGTCCTCCTTGGTCGTCTCCCATGTAGTCCACTTTGGCTCAAACAACGACGGATGGTGCGATCTGACACTGATGTTCCTTGAGCATGAAGTTCACCTTGAATCTCTTTAGAAGTCTTTCTAGGCTCTTTTGTTACCATTCGGATTATCCGTCTCTTAGATTTGTCATCAATTTTCCTCCTGCGGCCACGTCCAGGGAGGTTGGCTACAGTCCCATGGATCTTAAACTTATGAATAATATGTGCAACTGTACTCACAGGAACATCTAGTTGCTTGGAGATGGTCTTATAGCCTTTACCTTTAACATGCTTGTCTATAATTTTCTTTCTGATCTCTTGAGACAGCTCTTTCCTTTGCTTCCTCTGGTCCATGTCGAGTGTGGTACACACCATATCACCAAACAACACAGTGATTACCTGGAGCCATATATATAGGCCCAATGGCTGATTACAAGGTTGTAGACACCTGTGATGCTAATTAGTGGACACACCTTGAATTAACATGTCCCTTTGGTCACATTATGTTCTGTGTTTTCTAGGGGTACCATCATTTTTGTCCATGCCTGTTTCATGAGTTTATTTTTTTACATAATTCTGTTGAAGCATGGTTGAAAAACAATGTCTGACTTTCATTGGTTAACATTTATAGAATTTTAATTTATTATTACTTTTGTCAGATTAAAGTTATTTCTGTGACCATTGTGACTTTTTCTTTCATTGACCAAAGGGTACCAACAATTTTGTCCACGTCTGTAGATGACCATGGTACAAGGAAGGGTGGGGACAGACAATAGCAAGGGCTGATGGGAGATGGAGGAGGGACAGAGCAGCTAGATTACTGGTCTCCCAGTGTCCCTGAGACCACACCCTGCTGGGAAAAGAATGGGACAGGAAAAATAAAGGGGGAAGGGAGGAGGCACAGAAAAGCAATGCATCCAACACAGTAAACATTACAGTTTACAATACATAGCCATACAATCAACCGAATGTCGTCCTACATGATCCAAACAGGCCAGGCTAAATACAATCCGCTACACTGCTCCCCCTTGCCCACAAGCCGGCATACACAGTCTGATCCAGCACGGATCGGCTTGGGGATGTCCGGGGTGCTCACGGATCATTTCTCCAAATCAGTTTGTCTCGACAACCCGTCAGCGTTTCCATTTTGTTTGCCCGGGCGGTACTGAATATTAAAGTCAAAAGGCTGCAGCGCCAAACTCCAGCGCAGCAGCCTGGCATTGTCCCCAGCCACCCGGTTCAGCCATACTAACGGGTTGTGATCCGTGAGCAGGGAAAAGGCCTGTCCATATAAATACGGCTGTAACTTCTTTAGGGCCCACACCACAGCCAGGCATTCCTTCTCGATGGCGGCGTAGCTTACTTCTCTGGGTAACAGTTTGCGACTGATGTAAGCCACGGGGTGTTCTCCGCCATCTGCCCCAACTTGGCTCAGCACTGCCCCCAATCCAAACATAGAAGCGTCTGTGTGAACAAGAAAACGTTTAGTTGGATTGGGAGCTGCCAAGACAGGGACATTAATAAGTGCATTTTTCAGATGTTGGAAGGCCTGCTCACACTCCGGGGTCCAGGTTACTTGGCGGGGAAGGTTCTTACGGGTCAGGTCAGTAAGGGGTTTGGCCAGGGCGCTATAATTGGGGACAAACTTTCTGTAATATCCTGCGGTCCCTAGAAATGCCAACACCTGAGTCTTAGTCCTAGGGGTAGGCCATTGGGCTACAGCCTCTACTTTGGCTGGTTCTGGCTTCTGTTTCCCACAACCCACTCGATGGCCCAGGTACTGCACCTCGGCCATTCCTATACTGCATTTGGCCGGTTTCAACGTCAAACCGGCCTCCCTAATCCTGTCTAGAACCGCTCCTATATGGGTTAAGTGCTCCTGCCAGGTATTGCTAAAAATTGCAATATCGTCGAGGTAGGCACAGGTGTAGTCCTGGAACCCATCTAGAAGTCGGTCCACCATCCGCTGGAACGTAGCCGGAGCGTTTTTCATCCCAAATGGCATAACCTTAAAGTGGTATAGGCCGAATGGGGTGACAAAGGCTGACTTAGGGATGGCGTCCGGAGCCAGGGGTATCTGCCAGTACCCCTTACACAGATCAATAGTAGTGAGGTATTGGCCTCTGGCCATCCGGTCTAGCAGTTCATCTATCCTGGGCATCGGATAAGCGTCTGATACAGTCTTTTCATTCAACCTCCGGTAGTCTACGCAGAAGCGGGTTGTACCGTCCCGCTTTGGTACGAGGACTACCGGAGATGCCCATGGGCTGTCTGAGGGCTCAATCACCCCCAGCTGGAGCATCTCGTCGATCTCCTTACGCATATTCTCTCGCACCGCTTCAGGGATGCGGTACGGGGTCTGGCGCATGGGTAGTTGCCCTGGGGTTTCTACTCTGTGAGTGGCCAGAGGAGTGTACCCAGGCACATTGGAGAAGGTCTCCTGCTTCTCTCTTAGCAGCTGTTGTACCTCGGTACGTTCCTGTGGGCTCAGCCGGTCCCCCAGTACAACTTCTCCTAAATCCCCAGACAGCTGACCGTCCCCCAGTAGATCCGGCAGGGGAAGACTGTCAAACTCTTCAGAGCTGGGTGCACAAATAGCGGTCACCTCTTCTGAGCGTTCCTGGTAGGGCTTCATCATGTTCACATGGAGCATTCGTCGCCCTCCGGTCCCTGCGCAGGGGCCAATTATATAAGTGGTGTCACATCTCTGTTCCACTACTTTATAAGGGCCTTGCCAGGCGGCCTGTAACTTATCATGTCGGACAGGTTTCAAAATTAAAACTTTCTGCCCAACCTGGAAGCTACGGTCCCTGGCGCCCCGATCGTACCATGTGCGCTGGCGCGTCTGAGCCGCCTGGAGGTTTTCCTTTACCGTCTTGGTTAGAGCTTCCAAGCGATCTCGGAGCGCCAACACATATGGTACAATGGGGGTGCCGTCTGCGCTCCTGTCTCCCTCCCAATGCTCCCTAATTAAGTCCAGCGGTCCCCTTACTCTCCTCCCGAACAACAATTCGAATGGGGAGAATCCTGTGGATTCCTGCGGCACCTCCCGGTAAGCAAAGAGGAGGTGAGGCAGGAATCGTTCCCAGTCTCGGTGGGTCTCAGCAAAGGTTCGGAGCATTTGTTTTAAGGTGCCATTGAACCGCTCGCAGAGCCCGTTGGTCTGAGGATGGTAGGGGGCACTGATTATAGGTCTGATTTTGCAAAATTTCCAGAGGTGCTGGGTGACCTCTGCAGTGAATTGAGTACCCTGATCCGAGATGATCTCCCTGGGTAATCCCATCCGGGAGAAAATCTGCATCAGGGCCTCTGCCACGGTTTCTGCGTGGATGTTTGTCAAGGCTACGGCCTCTGGGTAGCGAGTGGCGTAATCCACCACCGTCAAAATATACCTCTTGCCAGAGGGGGTAGGTTTCCGGAGGGGACCTACTATATCTACGGCTATTCTATGGAACGGTTCCTCAATTATAGGTAGCGGGTGTAACTTTGCTTTCCGCCGGTCCCCCCTCTTCCCTACCCTCTGGCACGTATCACAGGTGCTGCAATATTTGCGTACTCCCTGGCTAATTCCTGGCCAAAAGAAACTTTGGGTCAGCCGATATCTAGTACGACTGACCCCCAAATGTCCGGATAACGGAATATCGTGCGCTATCCGGAGCAGTTCGGCTCGGTACCTCTGTGGTACAACTAGCTGTCTCATAACGATCGGGTCTGACCCAGCTACCTGCTTGTCTGACTCCCTGTATAATAGCTGCCTATCCCATACAAATCTTTCCCCCTCTGCCCCCGGTTGGTCAGAGGTGACTTTGTCTCTATATACCTGTAGAGTAGGGTCAGTGATCACCTCTGCCGCAAATTCGTCAGGAGGGGCCCAAGGGACACAGTCTAGGGAAGGGGAAGGTTGTCTTACCTGGACCTCCGGCAGTGTGTTGTAGTCCTGGGTGCGGGCCTGTTGCCTTGTGACCACTGGATGTGCTTCCTCAGTGGTTGTGGTTTGTGGCTCAAATGCAGATGTGAGCTTTCCCAGGTCATTTCCCAGTATCACCTCTGCGGGTAATTGGGGCATCAACCCCACCTCCACAGTCCCTGACCCCGCACCCCAATGCAAATGAACCCTTGCTGTATTCAGCCGATATACGGCTCCCCCAGCAACCCTGACAGCCACAGTCTTATTGGTTTTAGCTTTGTCCGTGACCAAGTGGCTTTGGACCAAGGTTATGGTTGCTCCCGAATCTCTGAGTCCCTGCAAAGGTTTCCCCTCCAGGTATACTGTTTGCCTGTGGTGCTGCCGATTATCCGCCTATGCTTGTAGTGGGTTGGCTTCGTGGAGTACTTCCCACTGTTCTATAGTGGTGACTGGAACTGCAGAGCCATAAGCGGGGGGTGTCTCCTCCTGATAGTGGTGTGCTGCTGCTCTCGGTGGTGGTGGTGGTCCTGGTCGAATCCAGGTGGATCGGTCTCTAAGCTCCGGGCATTCCCGCTTGTAGTGTCCCCACCTCTGGCACTGGTGGCATTGCACAGAGGAGGGTGGGCGAAACCTCGGTTGATTCGCTGTAGGAGCTGGTGGGGGTAGCGGTCTCAGTGGTGTGTTGGTGCTAGCTGAAAATTGGTTTCCCCCTAGAGGTCGCACTAGAGGTCGCACAGCTGGTTTAACACCCACGAGCTTGTGCTGCCTGCGGGCATCCATATAGTCATCAGCCTTTTTAGCTGCTTCTGTGATAGACGTGGGGTTACGGTCTCTCACCCATTCCTGCAGGTCTGCGGGTATCCCATCATAGAACTGTTCTAGTAGCAGCATTTGTAATAGGTCCTCCATGGACCGTGCCTGGTTTGCCTGTACCCATCCGAGGGCTGCCCTTTGTAAACGGCAAGCCCATTCTGCATGCGAGTCTTTTTCAGCTTTTTCCAATTCCCTGAACCGTCTCCGGTATGCCTCTGGTGTCATAGCATATCGGGCCAGGATAACCTCTTTGACACGGCTGTAATTCCTAATTTCCGTATCTGGTATCGTACGGTAGGCTTCAGCTGCCCTCCCAGTTAACCGTCCTGCTAAGATGGGTACCCAATCTTCCATATGTATTTTATGTAACGTGCATAGTCTTTCAAAGTCTTGGAGGAATGCATCTATATCTTCCTCCGCTTCTACATACATTTTAAATGCCTGGTATGGAATTTTTGGCTTACCCTCTTGCACCATAGACACTGCTGGGCTTGGTGTTTGTGGTCTCCTTTGCCGCGTTATAAATGCTTGAACCTCTGTCATTGTCTTGGAGATAATGTCCACTGGTGGGTTCTCCCCATAAAATGACAATCTGAATACGAGCTGCCTTTGGAACTCTGCTTGCTCTGTTCCGTCTGTCTCGTCCCTCTGTGCAGTGACCGAATCATCCTCTGTTCGGATTTCTGCCATTATTTCAGAGATAAGTGTTGCCTTTGTTTTGTTGCTGGCTGAAATACCTCTTGCTTCCAGAAGATCTTTAAGTGTGGATCGTTTTAAAGTGGAGTAATCAATCTCCATTAATCCTTGTTCCTCTGTGAGTCTGGATCCCAGCGCTGCCAACCAATGTAGCGGAGAGCTGATATTCCACAGCCAATCTCCACCTAAGATCCCAGTGAGGCTCAGGAACAAGTATCATAAATCCTAGGGTAGTAATTCCAGCAGGCAAAATAGTCCAATAATATCCCAACAGCAATCCCAATGACTGGACGACACACAGCATCAGGAGCAGAACTAACTTTATTTGGACATAGCACACACTTTAAACCCCCCAACAGCCTTATTTACATACAATGGGGCACATAGATGACCATGGTACAAGGAAGGGTGGGGACAGACAATAGCAAGGGCTGATGGGAGATGGAGGAGGGACAGAGCAGCTAGATTACTGGTCTCCCAGTGTCCCTGAGACCACACCCTGCTGGGAAAAGAATGGGACAGGAAAAATAAAGGGGGAAGGGAGGAGGCACAGAAAAGCAATGCATCCAACACAGTAAACATTACAGTTTACAATACATAGCCATACAATCAACCGAATGTCGTCCTACATGATCCAAACAGGCCAGGCTAAATACAATCCGCTACAAGACCCTTTACCGTATTTCAATACCAGAAAAGAATAATGCCAGTGTGAAAGTACCCTAAGCCTATCGGATGCCAGTAGAAGTAAGTAATGCTGATTTGCCTATATTTTTCCAAAGAAACACAAAGCAGAGTTGGCTGGACTACAATACTCCTCGTGCACACTAGATAGTCTCCCTAATGAGAAAGAGCATTCCCAAGACCTCGACAAAAGCCACTCAGCTAACCAGGGCCATTTTCACTTGAGACACTCAGTTTTCTTGAACTTTTGTAAGATGGACTGACTTGCATGTCTCCTTCAAAGAAGCATAATATGGGGACATTGAATACGTGTGTCCTTTTGGAAGGAGAGTAGACTTGCGTGTCTCTTTTTCAGTGGAGTATTACATGCCTCTCTCCCTCTCAATCACAAGAAATTCTGTTTAGTTAGAATCCAAATTTTTGGGGACATTTAGGACAAATTCAAAATTGGCAGAATCGATTTGCTTATCTCAAGTATGTATCTATGCTGTGTATGCCCTTGGATCACAGTTACTTTTGTGTCTGTTGCATTGTACATTCATTTGTTTACGTACAATATAATATTTCCTTCCTTATATGATTATGCAGTCTTGTCATTAAGAACCGTGTTAATCTGCCTGACCGATCCCTTTAAATTCCATCTCTGAAACTATAACAACAAATCTTTCCCAACAGCCACTCCTCCAAACAGGACAAAGAAGAAATGAAACTAGAATGAACTTTTTACAGAAAGGAAACTGCTTCCCTTGTGATATGTAGTGCAGTTGCAAAAGATAGTTTAAAAGATAACATCATATAAAATAAATTTATATTCTGGATGTCACTTCTTTTTATGTACGACATATGCAGAATGATATAACACAATGTATGAGAACAGCTGTTTATTATATGCTGTTGGACATTTCCAACACTTTTGCATACTCACAAAAACTCTGCATGAGTGGCTTCTACTTTGTTGGACCAAGTCCATTCATTCATTTTATTGTTTGCATGCATACAAAAGTCTAATAATAATACTACATGTAAGCTCAATCTCATTCACTTGAATATGTGTCACAACTAGTGACAGGGCACTTCGGATCCAAGATCCCAGTTTTTAAATGGTTTTAAAGTTGTATAATCAAAGCCCGAAGTTCATAACTTAACAAATTTCACCTCGGTGCAGCCCATACATTTGAATGCTGTACTGAGACAAAGTTTTGAACGAACATTAGTCACATCCCATTGACAGGAATGGTGCTATTTCAGTAAAAAATAAATAAATAAAACAACGACCATACACACATACCTCCCAACCATCCTTAATCAAGGGGGACAATCCCAGCTTTCGGAGGTCCTGGTATGGCTGTGGTGTGTCCTGATTTCAACTGTATCATCGTCTACCATTCCTCATTCACCTGTGTGCTACCCAGCAGTGACGTCATCATGCCTGCTGAGCTGAGCAGGAGAGAGCACAACCTGGCAGATGATGTTCTCCAGGGAACAGGGTTCAGTGAGTGTTACTTTTTTATTTTTATAAAATTATAGGGGTAGCACTATTGTAAGGGGACACTAAGAAGGTATGACTATTGTGAGGGGCATTAATGGTGCATTATTACTTTGAGTATAGAAAGTTAGATTGCAGCGCTCACCTGCGTATCGTATCAGAGGCACGGATGTGGCCAGGACAAAGCCAACATAACCTGTGTAAAAAGTAGAATGAGTAAGGATCCGAAGCACGTCGATTTTGCATCTGTCTTGTTTTTTATGGATTTTACCGCATCGAATAAAGGATATCGTTTTATCAGAAGCTAGACCCTTCTACTAATTATTACTAGGGGCAGTACTACTGTAAGAGAGAACTAAGTGGAATCAATATTGTAAAGGGACACTAAGAAGGTAACATTATTGTAAGGAGGTTACTAAAGGGCCATCCTTACTGTGCGGTCGCACTAAGGCCCCTTTCACGCGGGTGAGTATTCCGCGCGAATGCGATGCATGAGTTGAACGCATTGCACCCGTACTGAATCCCGACCCATTCATTTCTATGGGGCTGTTCACATGAGCGGTGATTTTCACGCATCACTTATGCGTTGCGTGAAAATCGCAGCATGCTTTATTTTGTGCATTTTTCATGTAACGCAGGCCCCATAGAAATGAATGGGGTTGCGTGAAAATGGCAAGCATCCGCAAACAAGTGCAGATGCGGTGAGATTTTCACGCACGGTTGCTAGGAGACGATCGGAATGGAGACCCGATCATTATTATTTTCCCTTATAACATGGCTATAAGGGAAAATAATAGCATTCTGAATACAGAATGCATAGTAAAATAGCGCTGGAGGGGTTAAAAAAATAATAATATTTTTTTTTAACTCACCTTAATCCACTTGCTCGCGCAGCCGGGCATCTCTTCTGTCTGTCTTCTGTGCTGTGTGCAGGAACAGGACCTGTGGTGACGTCACTCCGGTCATCACATGATCTTTTACCAGAAGAGATACCGGCTGCGCGATCAAGTGGATTAAGGTGAGTTAAAATATTATTTATTTATTTTTTAACCCCTCCAGCGCTATTGTACTATGCATTCTGTATTCAGAATGCTATTATTTTCCCTTGTAACCATGTTATAAGGGAAAATAATACAATAATACAATCTACAGGACACCGATCCCACGCCCGAACTTCTGTGAAGAAGTTCGGGTTTGGGTACCAAACATGCCGATTTTTCTCACATGCGTGCAAAACGCATTTACAATGTTTTGCACTCGCTCAGAAAAATCGTGCATGTTCCCGCAATGCACCCGCACCTTTTCCCGCAACGCCCATCTGAAAGAGGCCTAAGGGATGCTAATGTGAAAGGGCACTAAGGAAGCATAATTACTGTTTGGGGGAGTAACAGGACACTTTTATGTCCCATCCGTAACGGCTACAAAACTATCACATGATCCACCCCCTAACCTGAACGCCGTAGAATTTTTTTTAATAAAAACTGTGCTAAAACAATTTTTTTTTTGTCACCTTACATCACAAAAAGTGCAACACCAAGCGATCAAAAAGGCGTATGCCCCCCAAAATAGTACCAATCAAACCACCTCATCCAGCAAAAAATGAGCCCCTACATAAAACAATCTGGCAAAAAATAAAAATACTATGACTCTCAAAATATGGAGACACTAAAACATGATTTTTTATGTTTCAAAAATTATTTTATTGTGTTAAAGGGTTTTTTGTCAATAGAATTTTCACTATTAAACTGGCTGACATCAGCGATGTGCTAATGTCAGCTGCACCTAACTATGCTATTCTTGTGATGATTCATGCCCCTGTTACTAGTGGCATTTGCATCCTCCTGCAACCCCTATGCGCTGGGGAAATCTTGCGTCGTTCATTATTTGGCGCAGGCGCGGTGAGGAAGCTGGCAACAGGCGAGAATCCCTCCCTTCGCTTGCGCCGAAAACTGAACGGCAAGAGATTTCCCCAGCGCATAGGGGTTGCAGGAGGATGCAAATGCTATCTGGCCCTGTGAATCACGACTTGGAGGGCGTGTAATGAGGTGGGAGAACGGAACCTCTAGGAGCAGGAGCAGCGCACCCCCCTTGCTCCTAGAGGCTAATTTGCATATTATAAAAGTAAGAATTCTACAGTAACGGGGGCACGGATAATCACAAGAATAGCAGAGTTAGGTGCAGCTGACATTAGCACATCGCTAATTTCTGCCAGGTTAATAGTAAAAATTCTAGTGACAGAAACCCTTTAAAAGTAAAAAAAAGGTGATATATTAGGTATCTCTATGTCCGTAACAACCAGGTATATTAAAATATCACGTGACTTTAGGTGAATGCCGTAAAAAAAAAAAAAATTTATTCAAAAAAGCTATTTTTGTCACCTTTTATCACAAAAAGTGTAATACCAAGCGATCAAAAAGTCATACACATCCCAAAATAGTACCCATTAAACCGTCATCTCATCCTGCAAAAAATAAGACCCTACCTAAGACAATCGCCCCAAAAAAAACAAAAAACTATGGAGACACTAAAACATGATTTGGTTTCAAAAATGCTGTTAGGGTGGGTTCACACTAGCATTAGGGATTCCATTAGGGCTTTCCATTATAACATGGTTATAACGGAAAATAACGGAATGCCCAGACAGAATGCAAAACGGAAGCCTTTAAAAGGCATTCTGTTTGCTTTCCATCCCAATATAAGTCTATGGGAAAGCATAACGGATCCGTCTGGGTCCCGTTATGCAAGATGGAAAACAAAGTCCTGTCGACAGGACTTTATTTTCCTTCTTGCATAACGGGACCCAGACGGATCCGTTTTGATTCCCATAGACTTCTATTAGGACTGAAAGCAAACGGAATGACTTTTAAAGGCTTCCGTTTTGCATTCCGTCATAATACAAGTCTATGGGCAGATGAACGGATCCGTCCTCCTGTCTTATGGATTCCGTTATTTTTCGTTATAACTATGTTATAACGGAAAGCCATAACGTAATCCCTAACACTAGTGTGAACCTACCCAAATTGTGTAAAACTTAAATAAATAAAAAAAAGTATACATAATAGGTATTGCTGCCTGTCAACTTACTGTCACGGACGGTGTACAGGAAACAAGGCAAAGCAACATGTATAAACGACTCGCTGGATCCAAAAACTAAGGAACCAAGGGAGACCCCTGCAGAAGACCTGGCACTTTCCCTGGCTGCTCAGCCTATGCAAAGATCCGAATGGTGGAGGTTTGCATATCCACGAACCTTGACTATAAAGCCCTGAGCACCCTACAATAGTGAGGGGACACGACCACCGGCTCCCTACACAAGATACGGAGGGAGTCAGGGTTACCTGGGATCCAGCAAACAGATAATAACAGATAAAGGTACAACACTTAGCTTTGACGCAAACAGGAGGACAGAGTCAGCGTGCACACACACTCCAGGAAGTAGTATAAGCCGCCCAGAAAAGCCTTCTGGGGAAGAATTTAAAGGGAAGCAATTAGTCCAACACATGACAGCTGAGAGAGGCTGACGAGAGGAGGAGCTGAATACCACAACACAGAAACTCAAGGAGGAGGTTCTGAAAGGCCTCTGTCAGAGCTTCTCAGCTGTCTGGTTGTGACAGTACCCCTCCCTCTACGAGTGGACTCCGGACACTCAGAACCCACCTTCTCAGGATGGGACCTATGGAAAGCCCTGATGAGACGAGAGGCCTTAATGTCCGTCACTGGGACCCACATCCTCTCCTCAGGACCATACCCCTCCCACTGAACAAGGTACTGAAGAGAACCGCGGACAAGACGAGAATCCACAATCCTAGAGACCTGAAATTCAAGATTCCCATCAACCATAATCGGAGGAGGAGGCAAAGGCGAGGGCACAATGGGTTGAACATAAGGTTTCAATAAGGACTTATGAAAAACATTATGGATCTTCCAAGTCTGAGGAAGATCAAGACGGTATGCAACAGGATTGATGACAGACAGGATTTTGTAAGGCCCAATAAATCTAGGACCCAACTTCCAGGAGGGAACCTTCAATTTGATATTCTTGGTAGACAACCACACCAGATCACCAACATTCAGGTCCGGACCAAGCACACGTCTCTTATCAGCCACACGCTTATATCTCTCACTCATGCTCTTTAGATTATCTTGAATCTTTTGCCAAATAGATGACAAAGACGAGGAGAATCTGTCCTCATCAGGTAAACCAGAAGACCCCTCTCCCGAGAAAGTCCCAAACTGTGGATGAAACCCATATGCACCAAAAAATGGTGACTTATCAGAGGACTCCTGACGACGGTTATTTAAAGCAAACTCAGCAAGGGACAAAAAAGAACACTAATCCTCTTGATTCTCCGCCACAAAACAACGCAGATATGTCTCCAGATTCTGATTGACGCGCTCTGTCTGGCCATTCGACTGCGGGTGGAAAGCAGAAGAGAATGACAACCGAACCCCCAAGCGAGAACAGAAAGCCTTCCAGAATCTGGAAACAAACTGCGTGCCCCTATCAGAGACTATGTCTGAAGGAATACCATGCAATTTGACAATGTGATCAACAAATGCCTGCGCCAGCGTCTTAGCATTGGGCAAACCAGGAAAAGGGATGAAATGCACCATTTTGCTAAAACGGTCCACCACCACCAGAATCACAGTCTTCCCCGAGGAACGAGGCAGGTCCGTTATGAAGTCCATGGACAGATGTGTCCAAGGACGGGAAGGAATGGGTAAGGGAAGGAGAGGACCTGATGGCCGTGAATGAGGGACTTTGGCACGAGCGCAAGTCTCGCAGGCTGCCACAAAACCCTCAACCGACTTACGAAGCGCAGGCCACCAGAATCTCCGAGCGATGAGATCCAGTGTGGCTCTTACCCCCGGGTGCCCAGCAAGGACCGTATCGTGGTGTTCTTTAAAAATCTTGTGTCTTAAAGCGAGAGGCACAAACAACCTCCCAGGAGGACAAAGATCAGGAGCCTCTGACTGGGCTGCCTGCACCTCTGCCTCCAATTCAGGAAAAAGAGCAGAGACCACCACACCTTCAGCCAAAATGGGACCCAGGTCCTCAAAATTCCCGCCTCCCGGAAAACAACGTGACAGGGCATCTGCCTTCACATTCTTAACTCCAGGGCGGAACGTGACAACAAAATTAAACCTAGAAAAGAACAACGACCATCTGGCCTGTCTCGGGTTCAGACGCTTGGCTGACTCCAAGTAGGCCAGATTTTTATGGTCAGTAAATACGGTAATAGGGTGTCTGGCTCCCTCTAGCCAATGGCGCCATTCCTCAAAAGCCAACTTGATGGCCAACAATTCCCTATCTCCCACATCGTAATTTCTCTCTGCGGAGGAGAGTTTTCTTGAGAAAAAGGCACACGGTCGCCATTTGGCAGGAGAGGAACCCTGAGACAAGACCGCCCCCACACCCACCTCAGAAGCATCAACCTCAACTATGAAGGGTAAAGAAACATCAGGTTGCACCAAGATGGGAGCGGAAGCAAAACTCTCCTTGATATCAGAAAAAGCCTTATGCGCCTCTACTGACCAAGAAGAAAAATCTACCCCCTTTCTGGTCATATCAGTGAGTGGTTTAACAATAGAAGAATAATTCAAAATGAACTTCCTGTAATAATTGGCAAAGCCCAAAAAACGCATCAGTGCCTTTTGATTCTCAGGAAGCTCCCACTCAAGCACAGCGCGGACCTTCTCGGGGTCCATGCGAAAACCAGAAGCGGAGAGAAGAAACCCCAGAAATTGAATTTCTGGAACCGCAAACACACATTTTTCCAGTTTCGCATATAATTTATTCTCCCGCAGGATGAGCAAGACCTGACGTAAATGTTCCTTATGAGTTTTGAAATCGGGAGAAAAAATCTAAATGTCATCCAAATACACCAATACAAATTTTCCCATCAAATGATAAAAAATGCTGTTCACGAAATGCTGAAAAACGGCTGGGGCATTCATCAAACCAAAAGGCATAACCAAATTTTCAAAATGGCCCTCAGGGGTATTGAAGGCCGTCTTCCATTCGTCCCCTTCTCTGACCCTGACCAGGTTGTATGCCCCTCTTAAATCTAATTTGGAAAAGACTTTAGCCCCAACAACCTGGTTAAATAGGTCCGGGATCAGAGGAAGCGGATAAGGGTCACGAATTGTGATATTGTTCAGCTCCCTGAAATCCAGACAAGGTCTTAAAGAACCATCTTTTTTCTTAACAAAGAAAAAACCAGCGGCAACAGGTGACTTCAAGGGTCGTATGTGTCCTTTTCTCAGACTCTCAGAGATATAAGCACGCATAGCGATCCTCTCAGGTTGGATAAGATTGTATAAACGAGATTTAGGCAGCTTGGCGTCTGGGATGAGATTAATAGGGCAATCGTACTCCCTGTGCGGGGGCAAATCCTGAACTCCACTCTCAGAGAAGACATCCGAAAATTCAGAGAGAAAAGATGGTACAGTCTTAGTAGCAACCTCAGAAACAGATGTCATGAGGCAATTCTCTCTGCAAAAGTCACTCCAACCATTTATTTGCCTCGCTTGCCAATCAATGGTGGGGTTATGCTTAGTGAGCCAGGGCAGCCCCAACACCAGAGGGGTGGGTAAACCGCTAAGGACGAAACATGACACATCCTCAACATGAGCATCACTCACAATTAAACGGATATTGTGAACTATGCCCTTTAATGATTTTTGAGAAAGTGGAGCGGAATCGATAGCAAAAACAGGAATATCCTTTCCCAATGTGCGCACCTGGAAACCATGAGTTATCGCAAATTGATTATCAATGAGATTAACCGCTGCTCCACTATCCACAAAAATCTCACAAAAAATGTTCTTGCTCTCTAGCGCCACCCTAGCCGGCAGGACAAAACGGGAACTACAAGTAAATGGAAAACCTTCAATTTCCGCCTCAACCCTGCCAATAGTAACAGACGGAACATTTTTAAAAGATTTTTTCCTGTTTGTTTCTTTATTACTCCCAGAAAACTGCCTGAATCTCCTAGAGGGACAAATATTTGCCAAATGATTTATACCTCCACAACAAAAACAAACCCTTCCATGCGAGCTGAATCTTCTATTGTCAGAAGCAATCAACCCCAGCTGCATGGGCTTCTGCTCAGAAGGGGCTGACGGCGACTGAGACCCCTGCGCACAGAGCGGGACCGCTGCACTGTCCTGGGACTGCGTATGACAGGAAGGAGACATCTCTCCTCTCTCTCTAAGACGCCTGTCAATACGAACGGCCTGAGACATAGCAGAGTCCAAAGAAATAGGCCTCTCATGAAAGGCAAATGCATCTTTCAATCCCTCTGAAAGACCATGGCAAAATTGACTTCGGAGCGCAGCATCATTCCAACCAGTATCAACTGCCCATCTCCGAAATTCTGAGCAGTATATTTCTGCGGATTGTTTACCCTGGCATAATAGACGTAGTTTAGACTCAGCCAGAGCAATACGATCCGGATCATCATATATCTGACCCAGGGCTAAAAAGAATTCATCCACTGAACGGAGAGGCCGTGCCCCCTCCAGGCAGCGAAAAGGCCCAGGACTGAGCGTTACCTCTGAGCAGCGATATAATGATCCCCACCCTCCGTTCCTCATCACCAGAGGAGTGGGGAAGAAGGCGAAAATGGAGTTTGCAAGCCTCTCTAAAACGCACAAAATTCTCACTACCCCCGGAGAACGTATCCGGGAGCGAGATCTTAGGCTCAGAACAAACTCCATGAACGCAAGCTGAACCGGTCACTTGAAGCTGAGAAAAAGTCTTACGGAGATCAGCTACCTCCAATGAAAGACCCTGGAAGCGTTCAGCCAAAAGTGAAACCGGATCCATGCTTGAGACGGTTATGGCGGCTTATAATGTCACGGACGGTGTACAGGAAACAAGGCAAAGCAACATGTATAAACGACTCGCTGGATCCAAAAACTAAGGAACCAAGGGAGACCCCTGCAGAAGACCTGGCACTTTCCCTGGCTGCTCAGCCTATGCAAAGATCCGAATGGTGGAGGTTTGCATATCCACGAACCTTGACTATAAAGCCCTGAGCACCCTACAATAGTGAGGGGACATGACCACCGGCTCCCTACACAAGATACGGAGGGAGTCAGGGTCACCTGGGATCCAGCAAACAGATAATAACAGATAAAGGTACAACACTTAGCTTTGACGCAAACAGGAGGACAGAGTCAGAATGCACACACACTCCAGGAAGTAGTATAAGCCGCCCAGAAAAGCCTTCTGGGGAAGAATTTAAAGGGAAGCAATTAGTCCAACACATGACAGCTGAGAGAGGCTAACGAGAGAAGGAACTGAATACCACAACACGGAAACTCAAGGAGGAGGTTCTGAAAGGCCTCTGTCAGAGCTTCTCAGCTGTCTGGTTGTGACACTTACATCACAAAAAGTGTAATACCAAGCGATCAAAAAGCCATATACACCCCAAAATATTACCGATCATACCATCATGTCATCCTGCAAAAAAATGAGCCCCAACATAAGACAGTTGCCCCCAAAAAAAATATGGCTTTCAGAATATGGAGACACAAAATTATAATTGTTTTTTCAAAAATGCTTTATTATGTAAAACTGAAAAGTAGTCATATTTAGTATTGTCGCGTGTGTAACAACCTGCTCTATAAAAATAACACATGATCTAACCTGCCAGATGAACATTGTAAAAAACAAAAATTAAAAACAGTGCCAAAACAGCTATTTTTTGTTACCTTGCCTCACAAAAAGTGTAATATAGAGCAACCAAAATCATATGTACCCTTAAATAGTAACAATAAAACTGCCACCTCATCCCATAGTTTCCAAAATGGGGTCTTTTTTTGGAGTTTCTACTCTAGGGGTGCATCAGAGGGTCTTCAAATGTGACATGGCAACTTAAAATCATCCCAGTGAAATCTGCCTTCCAAAAACCATATGGCTTTCCTTTCCTTCTGCGCCCCGCCGTGTGCCCGTACAGCAATTTACGATTACAAATGGGGTGTTTCTGTAAACTACAGAATTATAGTAATAAATATTGAGTTTTGTTTGGCTGCTAACCCTTGCTTTATTACTGGAAAAAATTGATTAAAATGGAAAATCTGCCAAAAAGTGAAACTCTGAAATTTCATCTACATTTTCCTTTAATTCTTGTGGAACACCTAAAGGGCTAACAAAGTTTGTAAACTCAGTTTTGAATACCTTGAGGGGTGTAGTTTCTAAAATGGGGCCATTTATGGGTGTTTTGTTTATTATGTAAGCCTCACAAAGTGACTTCAGACCTGAACTGGTCCTTAAAAATTGGGTTTTGGAAACTTCTAGGCCTTCTAACGTTCCAAAAAAGAAAATGTCATTTACAAAATGATCCAAACATGAAGTAGACTTATGAGAAATGTAAAGTAATAACTATTCCAAATTCTTAGTAAATTTGGTATTTATTTTATTAAAAAAAAATGAAATATTTTGACTCATATTTACTACTTTCATGAAGTACAATATGTGACTAGAAAACAGTCTCAGAATGGCTTGGATAAGTAAAAATGTTTTAAAGTTATTACCACATAAAGTGACATGTCAGATTTGCAAAAAATGGCCTGGTCCTTAAGGTAAAAAAAGGTCAGGGTCCTGAAGGGGTTAAATAAAACATACACCATATGATACAATATATACAGTTCTTCCTCAGAACAATACACCATATAATACAATACAGAGAAGTCTTCCTCAGGACAATACACCATATGATACAATACAGAGAAGTCTTCCTCAGGACAATACACCATATGATACAATACAGAGAAGACTTCCTCAGGACAATACAACAATACACCGTATGGTACATACAGGCAAGTTTTCCTCAGGACAATATACTATATGGCACAATAGAGACAGTTCTTCCTCAGGACAATACACCATATAATACAATACAGAGAAGTCTTCCTCAGCACAATACACCGTATGGTACATACAGGCAAGTTTTCCTCAGGACAATATACTATATGGCACAATAGAGACAGTTCTTCCTCAGGACAATACACCATATGATACAATACAGAGAAGTCTTCCTCAGCACAATACACTGTATGGTACATACAGGCAAGTTTTCCTCAGGACAATATACTATATGGCGCAATAGAGACAGTTCTTCCTTAGGACAATACACCATATGATACAATACAAACAAATCTTCCTCAGGAGAATACACTATTTTATCTTATGGTGCAGTCTTGCACCATGTTGTTGGTGTTTTAGCACCTAATACATGTCCTTTGAGCCAGTATCCACTGGAGTTTTTCATCAACCAGGGCAAAGTTTCAATTTTCCTTTGCTTTCTTCTGGAGGTCACAAAACATGTCAGACATTTGCAGTGGTGTAACTATAAGGTTGCAGAACATCCCCCAGCCCTGTCCTGTAGGACCGCATCTGTACTATTACTGACTACTAATTTACACCTTAAGATTTTGGCACAGGACCTTCAAGTTAGGCCTCGTTCACATCTCCATCAAGCTGATCCAGCAGGCTGTTCAGACAGAGAACAACCTTCCGGATTTTGCCATTGCTGGATTCTCTAGTTCACCGCTGGATCCCCATTGACTGTAAAGCGAGGCGGTCTGGCGGTGATCCGGTCTCTTTCCGGCATAAATGCTGGGTTTTGTCTGGACAAAAACTGTTGCATGCACTCTTGACAGACGGCATTTGTGCTAGATCAGGCAGCTGGATCTGTTTAACAGAGATGTGAATGAGGCCTTACACCTCGGGTTGTATTAGGTCCACATAATTATTTCATAGTTAAGCTCCTCCCAACGTGGAGAAAAATGTTAAGTTTGTCAATTATGCATCATGGATCTAACTAAAATAACATATTTTACAGTCATTTTAAAGATTATGAGTACGTTTACAACTGTATCTGATCCTGCAGTTCCATTTAGCACCTACGTTTTCTTAGCAAATATTCAGTAGGTATATGACTAGAGTTGAGCGAACACCTGGATGTTCGGGTTCGAGAAGTTCGGCCGAACATCCCGGAAATGTTCGGGTTCGGGATCCGAACCCGATCCGAACTTCGTCCCGAACCCGAACCCCATTGAAGTCAATGGGGACCCGAACTTTTCGGCACTAAAACGGCTGTAAAACAGCCCAGGAAAGGGCTAGAGGGCTGCAAAAGGCAGCAACATGTAGGTAAATCCCCTGCAAACAAATGTGGATAGGGAAATTAATTAAAATAAAAATTAAATAAATAAAAATTAACCAAAATCAATTGGAGAGAGGTTCCATAGCAGAGAATCTGGCTTCCCGTCACCCACCACTGGAACAGTCCATTCTCAGATATTTAGGCCCCGGCACCCAGGCAGAGGAGAGAGGTCCCGTAACAGACAATCTGGCTTCATGTCAGCAGAGAATCAGTCTTCATGTCATAGCAG